>NC_052047.1:7538886-7846736 GCF_903992535.2 Arvicola amphibius | reverse complement strand
AATAAAAAAGCTACTTCAGCCTATAGCAGGGCAGAATACAGCCAAACTGGAAGAGATATAGAGCGAGAGTAGGCGGAGTCAGAGAGACGCCATGTAGCTGCTGAAGGAGACATACAGCAGAACCTTAACCGGTAAACCACGAGCCTCATGGCAATACACAGAATAATAGAAATAGGATAATTTAATTTGCAAGAGTTGGTTAATAAGAAGCCTGAGCTAAAAGGGCAAGCAATGTTTTAATTAATATAGTTGGTGTGTGATTATTTTGGGTCTGGGCAGCCAGGAAACAAATGAGCACTCTCCACCTACAGAAGACGATGCCCAGAGCAGTCTCATACTCTGCTATGGAGGAAGAAGACTGGACATTCATAAGTAAAAATAAGTCTTTGTATTTATTTGAGAACTGGGTGGTGGGGCCCAAAGAGTAAAAGAAAAAAAATCTACAAATCATCTTTTCTTTCATTTCCTAGGGTATTTGTATAAATCCAAGATATAAAAAGGCCTTGAGAGTATTCCGTAAACTACTCTGCCAGACGAGAACTACACAGATGAAATAACAGAAAACCAGACTGTGTAAATGTGCAACTGTGAGGTGCATCACTAAAGAACTATGGAAGACACATGGCTAACACAAGAGTACCTGGGGAACAGCATGGAGGAGACACACAGGTAACATGAGAAGATCAAGCAGCGACCCCCATCCACGGTGTCTCAGTGTCCTCACCCCCAGTTCTTGGGTTTCTGGGGTTTGTTTTTCCAATTATTTTTCTCTTTGTACTTTTTGTGGTTTACTTAAACACAAATAAAACATGTAGGTGAACCACATGCTCATTTCCTCCACTGTGCAGCCCACCGTTGGACTGGTGACTTTGGTGGTCAACTGCATTTTCTTTGCACGATGGCTTTGCAATTCTTGGAGGAAACATTGTTAGCAATCTTTAATTTCTTGAAAAAGGAAAAAACACTGGTGCTGAGGATTGAACTCGCAGCTTATTAAGTGCTTGGAAACAATGCTACCAGGGAGCTTAACCCCTCAATCCAACAGATAGCGATTCTGAGGAAAATAGAATAGAAAAAAATAAATATATAGGAATATATAGGTAAGAGGTAGGGTTATTAGAAAACTAAATTATATTACTGAGTACCTATTTTGTATCACATGCAATGCTAGTCTCGAAGTATCTGAGTTAATAAAACACCCTTACCATGGGCAGTTCCAAAAGATAATCCAGAATTTCCTTAACTTGTGCCTGCCTCTGTCCGAGATGTTTCTAGAGAGGCAGTCAACAGAAAGATGCTATCTTCCACCACTTAAACTTTTTTTTTTAAACTGGCCTCTTCTTGGCCATAAAAAAGGGGCCCTTGAGCCCCATGTAAATAGCTACGCACATGAAGGATTGGCCCTTTATCCAATCAAACTGCTAATCTTTATCCCTCTCATATAGAAATTCTGGAGCTGGCTTATTGGCCTGGGACCTATGAACTCAAAGCTGCCGACAAAGCTATCGGCTGCATAACCATAGTTCAGTATTGACAGTAACTAGACTGCTCCCAACTATAGTCATAGGAAGTCCAAGCAAGAGCAGTTCACATATTTCATGACGATCTTGTGCTGTGTAAAGTATTATTTTCTTTTTTTTTAAAGATTTCTTTATTATGTATACAACATTCTGCCTCCATGTATGCCCGCCCGCCAGAAGAGGGTGCCAGATCTCATTACAGATGGTTGTTAGCCACCATGTGGTTGCTGGGAATTGAACTCAGGACCTTTGGAAGAGCAGGCAGTGCTCTTAAACACTGAGCCATCTCTCCAGCCCCTAAAGTATTATTTTCTTAGCTAGCTTTTCTAGAATACTCATGAAGAGAAACTCTGTCATCGCAGAGGCACCAACCAGGACATGGCTGTGTCCACTTGCAGTCATTGCACCAGAGGGGGATAAAAATAGGAAGGTCAGGAGTTAGAGGCCAGCCCGGTTCAAAAAATAAAATAAAATAAAATGAAAGAACCATAGAGAGAAGAGCCATCAGCTCAGCTCTACACTCCATGAGACTACCCTCTGGTGTGGGAGAATGGTCTGTATTTTGTCAATTATACTTTAAATAAACGCTAATTGGCCAGTAGCCAGGCGGGAAGTATAGGCAGGACAACCAGGAAGTAGAGGCAGGGCAATGAGAATGGGAGAATTCTGGGAAGAGGAAAGCCCATTACTCTGCAGTCCTGACCCGACTACAGAAGAAGCAAGATGTGACTGCCCCACTGAAAAAGGTACTGAGCCACATGGCTAACATAGACAAGAATAATGGGCTATATAAGTTATAAGAGTTAATAAGAAGCCTGAGCTAACGGGCCAATCAGTTAATAACTAATGTAGACCTCTGTGTGATTTTTTGGGGGGACTTAACGATTGTGGGAACTGGGCAGGACAGAAAACTCAGTCAACAAGCCTTAAACGTTTCACCTTTGTTCTTGGTAGTTTATGGCTGGCCCCTCCAAACACATAAACTTCACACTCAATGTAAACGCATTGGCTACAGAGCCAAGGTATTCTTTCGTGAACCTCTTCAAAAGCAACTTAAACGTCCTCAGACAATTTCTATTCCTTTGACACTGGTGAGGCTTGACCACGTAGTTCTTCTTGAACCATTCTCTAGAAAAGGGGACTCCTCAATAGCAGGCCTCAGCAAACCAATGCCTATAAACCAAGTTCACTCGTTGCTTTTCTCTCGTCCCACAAACTAAGCGTGGCGTTTTCTGCCCTCGTTGCGTGAGCACCTGTCTTTATCTGCTGAGCCATCTCACCAGTCCCCAAACTACTGTAAAACTTATTTTTATTACTTTCAATTATGTGCACACATATATTTGTTGGGGGATGATACATACAGGTGCCTGGAAAGGCCAAAGGTGTCATAGCTCCCTGATTCTGGAGCTGCGAGCAGGTATAAGACACCTGAAATGGCTGCTGGGAATGAAACTTAGGTCCAGAACCATAGGAGCAATACTCAAAAAAAATTTTATTTATTTAGCCAGGCGGTGGTGGCACACATCTTTAATTCCAGCACTCAGGAGGCAGAGAGAGACAGGTGGATCTCTGTGAATTTGAGGCCAGCTTGGTCTAAAGAGAGAGTTCCAGGAGAGGCTTCAAAGCTACAAAAAAAACCTGTCTCAAAAAGCCAAAAAAAGATTTATTTATTATGTATAGTGTTTTGCCTACTTGAAGAGCAGTCAGTGTTCCTAACCTCTGAGCCATCTCTCCAGTCCCAATGCTTACTTTTAAGTTCAGAGTCATCTCTTCAGCCCCGCAGAGTAACTCTGATTTTATATCATTATAAATTAGTTTCGTGTGATTTACAGCTTCACATAGATAGACCATTACTGCAGTTTTTCATTTTTTACTGTCTGGCTTCTTTCACTCAGTAAAATACTAAGATTGTTACTGGAGCATATGTTTGTAGTTTATTCGTTTTTAATGCTGAGTGTTTGCCTGGATGAATGTACTGAACTTTGTTTCTTTGCTTTCCTGACAATGAATATCCAGGCTGTTTCCACTTATCATTATAAATCGAAATGCATTTCTATGAGTACACTTAAGGAAGTCCTTATTTTTTCTTCAGTGCGTATGTCTGAGTGAACACCTTGATCTTGGGGGAGAGCGCTCTTCACTGGACTGGGTCTCACCAGTTGAGCTAAGCTGCCACCCAGCAAGTCTCCTAAATCCTGTCTTAGCCTGGCCAGTGCTGGTATTGCATGCACATCCTGCTGTCCCTGGTTTTTATGTGGTTGCTGTGGGTCTGCTGAGTTCATGCTTCTGTGGCAAGCGCTTTACTGACTGAACCATCACCTTTGTCCCCCACAAATCTGAATAATAATAATTCTTCTTCTTCTTCTTCTTCTTCTTCTTCTTCTTCTTCTTCTTCTTCCTCTTTTTTCTCCTCCTCTTTCTTCTCCCCCACTCCCCTCCTCCTTCTTGTTCTTCTTCATTCTTTTTGGTTTTTTGAGACAGGATTTATCCTGTAACAACCCTGGCTGTCCTGAAACTTGCTCTATAGACCAGGCTGGCCTTGAACTCACAGAGATCCACCTGCTCTGCCTCCCAAGTGCTGGGATTAAAGGTGTGCGCCACCACTGCCCGGCCAAATCTGGATTTCTAAGAAAAACTTCATTCATATGTTGAAGGAGAATTATTGAATTCTCCTTTATAGGTTGATGTTGGAAGTCCCTGCTGCTTAAGGTTGCAGTCCACCAAGTCCGGACAGCTCCCTGAGAGCTAGACCCTAACAGGAAGTCTATTCTCTGCCTGACCTCATTTGGAGGCTGTCCCTGAGTTTAGTTGCCTGACTTGAGTGTGACCTTTGACACAGTTCCCGGGAAAATGCTCTCCTGTTGCCTCCCATAAGATAATTAGGTGTTGTGCTCCCATCTGCATGGTGGGACAGTGCTGCCAAATGCAACGAAACATACTAGGAGCACCTATTAGGTGAAGTCCCAGCTGCTGTCCCTGTCCTGTATATTCCCCTCATTCTGGAATGAAGTTAGCTATCTCGCTGTAGCTGACTACCATACTATTTCTGCTATACTCACAAACTACAAAGCCCTGCATCCCATTGTCCTTGAGGACTGCTGCTCATAAGACCACCAGGAAATGGGAGATCCCATGGTTGAGACCTGGAAAAGATTTCTTTTTTTGAGATACAGTCTTAATTTGTAGCCCTGGCTGGCCTGGAACTCCCTTTGCCCATCAGGCTGAGTTTGAACTCAACAGATATGTGTCTGCCTCTGTCTCCCTAGTAATGGGATTAAAAGTGTGTGCTATCACATCTGCCTGGAAAAGATTTCTTAAAACACAAAGCAGATGTGTATAAGGTGGAAATTAGGTGAAGAATACAAGTCACTAAGAAGATAAATCTAAATTGCCCAATATATGGTTATCTGAAAAAAAAAGAACAGAAATAGAATGCTGAAAATTAAATGTGAAGAGGCCTAATTTAGCATCAGTGCAGCCATGACAGGCTGCAGACTAACACTACTGGACTAGGCCTCACCCTTACAATAATCAGGAAAAGCCATAAACTGTACCCTGTGGGGAACCAATCAGAATCGAGGCAAACAAGTACTAGATACTCTAGAACATTAAGAACAGCCTTCTTAGCCGGGCGGTGGTGGCGCACGCCTTTAATCCCAGCACTCGGGAGGCAGAGGCAGGCGGATCTCTGAGTTCGAGGCCAGCCTGGTCTACAAGAGCTAGTTCCAGGACAGGCTCTAGAAACTACAGGGAAACCCTGTCTCGGAAAAAAAAAAACAAAAAAACAAAAAAAACAAAAAACCAGCCTTCTTAACCTGTACATAGGTTGCCAATTTCCTTGCAGCAACGCCAGTACCAATCCCTGTTTGACCAGACTTCTGTTGCCCCACTCCTGCCCAATTAGGAGTTTGACCCGCATCTGAATCCCTAATTCCCCTGTCCCCCATCCTTTACTTCTTAAAAACTGTCCCATAGCTGAGCTCAGTGCTCTCCCTAATGCAGCCGCTGTGTGGGAATGGATGGAGGGCCCAAGCTCGAGTTTGCAATAAAGGCTCTTCGCTTTTGCATTCAAACTCGAACTCCTGGTATGTAGGCCCATATTTCTACATGGTGTGACAGCCAAGTTCTCGAGCCATGGTTGGTATCCAGAGCAATCACACAGCCTGTAGACAGGCTGTCACTACCTAACAAAGGCTCCGGATGTACTGCTCTAGATCGCCTGAGAAGAGGTGTGAGTTCCGAGCTAGTAGTGGACTGCAATCCAGCATCCCCTCCCCCCCAGAGAATGCTAATGAACTTCCACCTTAGTTTACCTTGGGGAATAAAAGGTGTTTGAAAAATAAACGTGGGTGATTCTCAGGAATGAATGAAGCCTGAGACTCCCTTCCGATATTGCTGTGTGACCTGTGTCTCAATTTTTCCCACGCCTCCACGCCAGTCCAGAGAGGGAAAAGTAGTTTATGTTGGGGCATCGGACCCCAACACTGGTAGTCTCTGGGGGCTCATGACAAGGGCATAACAAATGCTTCTAGCAAATGCCCGTCCCTCATGAAGACTTCCATCTGTCTGTGTTCCGGGCAGGAGGAGTGAGAAGGGACACAGCAAAGTATGCTCTGGGTAACTCTTTGTACACAGAAGAGCTTTACAATGTTAGAAAACAGACGGGGCTTCTGCTATGTGAGGCAGGGAAGGGGCTGGTGAGAGACAGGACAGCACTGGGGCTGGGTGGCTGTGACTTCTCATCTGAAACCCTGGAAGCCACAAAACCCAAAGGCATGAGGGAAAATTCCATTAACTAGTTAGGGTGACAGACGTGTGGACATGCAAACCTTCACAAACACACTTCTCATGGACATCCTGTTGGGGATCGCTAAGACTGAATGCTAAACCAGCTGTGCTAGCCAATTTTATGTCAGCTGGACACAAGCTAGAGTCATCTGAAAGGGGAACCTCAATTGAGAAAAATGCCTCCATTAGATCCAGCTGTAAGGCATTTTCTTTTTCCTTTTCTTCTTTTTTTTCCCTTTTTTCTTTTTCTTGTTTTTTTTTTTTTTTTTTTGTTGTTGTTGTTGTTTTGAGACAGGGTTTCTCTCTGTAGCTTTGGAGCTTGTTCTGGAATTCACTGTGTAGACCAGGCTGGCCTCAAACTCACAGAGATCCACCTGCCTCTGCCTCCCAAAGCCTGGGATTAAAAGCAGGTGCCACCACTGCCCAGCTAGAATTTTCTTTATTAGTGATTATGGGAGAGGGTTCAGTCCATTATGGGTGTGGCTATCCCTGGGCTGGTAGTCCTGGATTCCTTAAGAAAGCAGAGTGAGAACTGGGCAGTGGTAGGCAGAGTAAGTTCAAGGGCCAGCCTGGTCTACAAGAGCGAGTTCCAGGACAGCTAAGCCTGTTACATAGGAGAAGTCTGTTTCTAATAATGAAGGGGAAAAAAGGAAGGAAGGAAGCAATCAAGCAAGCAGACCCAACAAGCCAGTAAGCAGCACCCCTCCATTGCCTCTGCATCAGCTCCTGCCTCCAGGTTCCTGTCCTGCTTGAGTTTCTGTCCTGACTTCCTTCAAGAGTGATGGGCCACACAAGATTCTTTGCTCCTCAACTTGATTTGATTTTGGTCATGGTGTTTCGTCACAGTAACAGGAACCCTAGCTGGGACATGTTGTTAATTATGGAAGTCTAGTCGAGGCCCGAGTATCATGTGAGGCTACCTGGGGCCTCACAGCAAGACCATGTGTTGGGACCAGTTGATTCAAATTGAAACATTACTTCCTTGAAGGTAGGCTCCCTAAGACTCACAAAGTAAATGAAACTTTTACAAATCTCAGGAAATAAATAAAACTCTTGGGGCTCAGGAAGCTGCGGGAACTGACAAGATGCCCCAAGATATTCGCAAGCTTGCCTTTTCTCTCTCAGTGGTATAAGTAAGATCCAGAAATAGAGCTTTTTTTTTTTTTTTCAGGCATGAGGCCCGAGGAATAAGTTGTTCCGGCAGCCTAGGGAAAGAAATGCGTCCTCCTCTGCAATCCTGCTCTGGCCTCCACGGGACTGAGCCTGGCACTTTGCATAACCTAAGTTAGCTCTACCTCCAAGTGTGCAGTCCTCTACATGAGAAAATACTTAGTAAAACTGTTCCTACCTTAGTGAGGGCCGCCGGACAACCTCACTCTCGGGGTGGGAGCTTTTTATCAGGAAAGAATTCCCTGGGACTGTGGCTGAGTTCTTGTTCAGCAAATTACCACCAGTTGCATCTGAAGTAAAGATGAAAAGAGACTAAATTATATCTCTACAATTCTGGATCTTGACCACAAAAAAAAAAATCAGTTGTTTATATAATTCTAAATGTGAAGAAATTTGGGTTAAGAGATTTTCCCCCTAGGTATTTTTTTCTTTAAGATTTTTTTAAGCAAACAGAAGCAAAAAAAAAATCAACAGAAAACAAAGATAAGCATAAACAAAACCAAATTAATAAAGATTATTGTCTTTGGCCAGGTGGTGGTGGCACACACCTTTAATCCCAGCACTCAGGAGGCAGAGGAAAGCAAATCTCTGTGAGTTCGAGACCAGCCTGGTCTACAAGAGCTATTTCCAGGACAGGCACCAAAAGCTACAGAGAAACCCTGTCTTGAAAATCAAAAATAAAAAAAAAATTGCCTCACTTAAGACCACTTTTTCAGATGGTTTCTAGGTTACCACCATTAAAATTAGACATTAAGAATACATCGCTGGGGCTGGAGAGATGTTTAGTGGTTAAGAGTACTGGCTGTTCTTACAGAGGACTCGGGTTCAATTCCCACCACTCACATGCCAGTTCTGCCAAAGCAGTTAAGTTATGGCATTGCCTGTCACCAGGTGCCTTTCCGCCCTCAGCCATGTGACATGTGCACCACTTAAATGTGCCCGCCTGGCACAGCTTGCTCTCTTGCCTCTTCTTTCCTCTCTTGCTTCTTGCTCCTCTCTTGCCTGTCTTCTTCCTCGTTTCTTCCCTGCCTGCCTCTCTCATGTCCCCACTCTGACGTGGCCCTTCACTCTTCCACTGGCCCCCTGTCCCCTCCCCCAAGAAATCTCTTTCACTAACTCTGTTGCACAGGGAGTGTTTGCTTAGTGGCAGACTTTGGCAGGGCTCGCCAAAAGGTACCCACTTCACCTTCCTTTTTTTTTTTTCTTTAAATCCTTTTAATACAGGCAGGCAAAATGCCAATGTACATAAAATACAAATAAATAAAAAGCAAGACTGCATTGCCTGTGACTCAGGAGACAGCTCAGTCAGACAAGTGCCTGTTGGGTCCCTGTGAGGCCCTGACTTCTCAGCCCTAGTGGCCCCACCCCTATACAATCTGAACATGGCAGCAAACATGGTGCTGTGTGTAACCCCAGTACTGGGGTGTGGTTGGTGGACACACACACAATTGCCTAGCTAGGAGCAGTGTCATGTGCATATAATTCCAGCAGTTGGGGAGTGGAAGCTAGAGGATGAAAAGTCCAAGATCATCCTCAGCTAAATACAAATTCCAGACCAGCCTGGGCCACATGAAATCCTAATTCAAAAAAAAAAAAAGAATATATATTGGTGCTAGGGAGATTGCTCAGTGGGTAAGGTGCCTGTCATTTGAACATGAGGACCTGAGTTCAAATCCACAGTCCCTTGAGGACAGAGCAAGACAGTCAAGCCACTTGGTGAATCTTGGGTTCAGTGACAGGCCCTGTCTCAAAAAGTTAGGTGGAAAGTGACAGAAGAAAGATACCATCATTGACCTCTGGCCTCCACGTGAGTGTGCACACTTGCATGCACATGCCCTTTCACTCACACATGCGCACATGTATGTGCGATATGTTGTTTCTCATCAGGAATGCCTTAGATGGAACACTATTGAGAATCTGGCCTCATTCACTACTACAGCACTCACACCTGACCCCAGTGATATCAAAGTCAAGTGTTTAAGACACACCAATGTCCAGATCTGTGCCACATTTCCCGAACCTCCACCCTGTGTCTGTCTCAAAAAAAAAAAAAAAAATCGGGCTGGATAAATGGCTCAGTGGTTAAAAGCACTGCCTGCTCTTCCAAAGGTCCTGAGTTCAATTCCCAGCAACCACATGGTGGCTCACAACCATCTGTAATGGGATCTGGTGCCCTCTTCTGGATTGCAGGCAGAACACTGGATATATAATAAATAAAATTTAAAAAAAAATTCCTGGGGATAGCGCCACTCAGGCAAACAGTGACTGGATGGGTCGATGACAATTCTAAGAGCCCGGATTGAAGTCTTACCTTCTGCTTCAGCCATCACCACAAGATTCCCCCAAGGAACAACCAAAAGGACAGAAATAAACAGAAAACATTCAATGCAGTGGAACTGTTGCTTTTGACAACATTGTCCACATTGTTTGACAGATGTGGCACCTACCCTTAGCCAGAAAACTCTCAGAAACCATAGATTTTGGGAACTCCAAATCTACGGGTTGTAATGTTGATGTTTGCTGCCCTTACACTATTATATTACACTATTATATGGTGCAAGGGCTAACCACAGAGAAAACCGTTAAAGAATGATGGGGATAGAGGGGGAGGGAGGCAGTGTGGATGTGAAAGGAACCAACTAGGGCAGGTTTAACAATTACATCGAGAAAGAACACTGAGTGTCAGGGACTGTCTGAAAGCAAACAGAGCTTTCTGATTAGTCAAAGTAAAATATAACTTTATATTATATTAATTAATATAATATAATTATATATTATATTATAATATAATTATATATTATATTATAGCAAAAATGAACACAGAAAAGCCCTCAGCTGTTCAATCCCTAGTGAACTTCAACGTGCACTTAATTATAGCAGCTCTTAATTTCATCCAACACCATACACACCCACTGCACGCACACACACACACACACACACACACACACACTTGACCCCAATGAAATCAAGGAAGTGTGTTTGAGGTAGGACAGTTAAGGTTTGTGCCACGCCTTCCTGATTCTACCATCGGAGATTTCAATTACCTGCAGCTAATTATAGTCTGAAAACATTACAAGGAAAATTCCAGGAACAAACAACGCCAAGTTTTAATCTGAGCACTATTTTGAGTAGTATAATAAATTCCCTGGCCATTCTTTTCAGGGCTGCTTAGGGAATGAATCATTCCTTCCTCAGCTCCGTGAATCGGCAATGCGGATGCTGCTTCTGCCAGTCACGTAGAAAGTGTCCTGGTTGTCAGCTCCACGGCCGCTGTCCTGCACTCAAGTCGTCTTTATTTTACTTACGAATGCTCCCAGCATGCAAAGGGCAACAGTACTGGCCATTCTGATATGCCAAAGAGGGTTTGATTAGGTGAAAAGGTGAGAGTTATCAAGAAGGAACAAAAATTAATCACGCAAAAACTGCTAAGCTCAGCCGGGCGGTGGTGGCGCACGCCTTTAATCCCAGCACTCGGGAGGCAGAGGCAGGCGGATCTCTGAGATCGAGGCCGGCCTGGTCTACAAGAGCTAGTTCCAGGACAGGCTCTAGAAACTACAAGGAAACCCTGTCTCGAAAAACCATGAATATATATATATATATATATATATATATATATATATATATATATTCCCCAGCAGCCCAGTAGTGGTGGGTAACAATAAATCAGTCAAACTGATATAAAGCCCAGGTTTTAATCTGAGCAAAGCATTCCAGATTCCAGGGTGGTCCCAGAGGAAGAGGAGAAACACAAACCTCATGGGAGAACCATGTTGGGGGCAGGGGAGGAACTAGCCTGAAGGCAAAGTCTTGAGCATCTCAGGGGGAGGAGCCTTTCAGGGGGAGGAGCCGCTGATGGTAGGCTTTCTCAGGGGCGGGGTTTGGAATGGGAGGTCGGGGCTGGGTGGAGCTTCTCAACACATCTCAAACCAGGAGTCTATAAGATTAATCCCTGCACCATTGGTTGCTCTTTTAGAAACTACTCAGTATGTCGTATAAGGACTAAATATAATGTACCATCACTACTTTTAAAAATAACGATTAAATAAAAGGAGTAGACTTATATGACTAAATTGTCTAAAAACTGAAAACATCAAAGGCAGAACAAGTTGTGTTACTTATTGTGAAATGAAGAGACTACAAAGTCTTACATTTGTTTTATTGTATTTTCGGAAAGTTTTGTAAGAATAAGTGCATGACGAATGCAATCTCATGTAAAAGTAAGATGACCATATAACTTGTCATTCAAATAACAGTTTCCAAAGCAACGGCAGCATCACTAAGAGTTACTTTAGGACAATAGATGAAAAAAGAGCATTGTTCTGAACAAAGTGGGATTTATGACCAGTGCTTTTAAAAGATACAGAGTGTAACAGAGAAAGGGAGCACACATACATAGTCAATCTGTAGGGATGTGTGTGCACATCAAATCTATACTGTATCTTAGGCTTGGGTCTCTCGTGTTCCAAGCTGGCCTCCAACTCGCTAAATTCGGGAACATAGTATTGAGCTCCTGATTCTCCTGCCTCCACTTCTGGAATGCTGGTATTACAGCCTGACTTTTTTTTTTTAAAGGGGAATGCACCAGAACTAGTCTATTATTATTGTTGTTATTATTGTTGTTATTATTATTATCAAGAATCCAGTTGAGTTTCTCACAGGTGGGGAAATGCAGATATCAGCACAGTAAACAGTGTAGTGTTATTCTGGGAGGATCACTTGCTTTTTTTTTAATTGATATTTATTGAGCTCTACATTTTTCTCTGCTCCCCTCCCTGCCTCTCCCCTCCCCTCTTCAACCCCCCACAAGGTCCCCATGCTCCCAATTTACTCAGAAGATCTTGTCTTTCTCTACTTTCTACTTCCCATGTAGATTAGATCTATGCAAGTCTCTCTTAGTGTCCGCATTGTTGTCTGAGTTCTCTGGGATTGTGGTTTGTAGGCTGGCTTTCTTTGCTTTATGTTTAAAAACCACCTATGAGTGAGTACATGTGATAATTGTCTTTCTGTGTCTGGGTTAGCCCACACAAAATGATGTTTTCTAGTTCCATTCATTTTCCTTCAAAATTCAAGCTGTCATCATTTTTCCTGCTGTGCAGTACTCCATTGTGTAATTGTACCACATTTTCCTTATCCATTCTTAGGTCAAGGGGCATTTAGGTTGTTTCCAGATTCTGGTTATGAAAAACAAAGCTGCTATGAACATAGTTGAGCACATATCCTTGTGGCACAATTGAGCATCCTTTGGATATATACCCAAAAGTGGTATTACTGGATCTTGAGGAAGGTTGCTTCCTAATTTTCTGAGAAATTGCCACAGTGACATCCAAAGGGGTTGTATCAGCTTGCATTCCCATCAGCAATGCAGAAGTGTTTCCTTTTCCCCACAACCTCTCCAGCATAAGTTGTCATCAGTGTTTTTGATTTTGGCCATTCTTACAGGTGTAAGATGGAATCTCAGAGTTGTTTTGATTTGCATTTCTCTGATGACTAAGGATGTTGAACATTTCCTTATGTGTCTTTCAGCCATTTTAAATTCCTCTGTTGAGAGTTCTCAGTTTAGGTCTGTATTCCATTTTTTTTTTTATTGGATTATGTGATCTTTTGGTGTCCAATTTCTTGAGTTCTTTGTATATTTTGGAGATCAGATCTCTGTCTGATGTGGGGTTAGTGAAGATCTTTTCCTGTTCTGTAGGCTGTCATTTTATCTTGTTGACCGTGTCCTTTGCTTTACAGAAGGTTTTCAGTTTCAGGAGGTCCCATTTATTAATTGTTTCTCTAGTGTCTGTGCTGTTGGGGTTATATTTAGGAAGTGGTCTCCTGTGCCAATGCGTTCAAGTGTACTTCCCACTTTCTCTTCTATAAGGTTCAGTGTGGCTGGCTTTATGTTGAGGTCTTTGATTATGTGGACTTGAGAGGATCACTTTCTTGATCATGGTGTAGTCTCTTCCAGGTAAATCCTGCCCCTCCCCCCCCTCCCTCGCTCTGTGTGTGTGTGTGTGTGTGTGTGTGTGTGTGTGTGTGTGTGTGTGTGTGTGTTGGAGGTGAGGAGTTGTGTTTTTTTTGCTTTTTTTCAGTGTTGGACTATAGCGAACTGGAAATAAAAACTAAAAACAGCCCATTCTTTACTACAGGTAGTTTCAGAGAGGTCTTGAAGACGGGGCGAATGAATCCTTACGCCCGGAACTGACGGAAAACGCTGTAGTTTTGACAAGCCGGGCCCTTACTGAGGTTGCACCAGGTACACGCCTTTAAGTCCTCCAGCCAATCCCAGGTCGGAGCGTGAGAGCCCTGTCTCTCAAGAGGCTTGGGCGGGAGTTTCGTGTCACTCAATCCTGAGGGCGGAGCTAGTTCCGGCTCCCGGACCCGGCGCTCTGGCCCGTAAAGGCGCGACTCTATGGCTCCCCGGGTTCCCTCTGCCGCGCTCTGGAGGACCACACTCGTTTTCTTTTCGGCTGCGCGAGGTCCCGCCCGCAGCCCGAGGCTGCGCTGAAAGAAAGATGGCGGCTGCCGTGCGCCAGGATTTGGCCCAGCTCATGAATTCGAGTGGCTCTCATAAAGATTTGGCGGGCAAGTGAGTATTTCCTAGGAATTCAGAGGCAGGAGGGAAGCCACAAACTGACCTACCTCGGGGTGACGGAGGCTCTCGGGCGTGGGGCGGAGGTGGTAGGCCCGAGGGCTCAGGGGGGCGGGCCTGCAGTCGGCCGTGGCGGTAAATGCTGGGAGCTGCCGACCGTGGAAGGGACGGGGTGCTGGGGTCCTGACCGCCAAGACCCGGGCTGACTGCCAGCTTCTTACGTCCTTCATACCGTCTTCTATGGGCTCCTCCGGCTTCTGGAAGCGTTGCTGGAAAGATGACGGCTCCCTCGGCCGTGGCCACCTTCGTTACTGTGTGCCTGGCGAGCCCAACACACCGGGTTTGACTTGGGTTTGCTGCCTCCTCCGCCCTCGCCTTGGTGGAGATAAATTTATATCCTGGACTCTGATGGCAGAGTTGGTTTTTGCTTTTGTCTTGTTTTGATTTGGTTTTAAGAGAAGACTTTCCAGGAGGATAGGGGCCGAGGAGGTATATGGCCGCTGTCACGCCGTTCAGAACTTCTCAAGTTCATAGCTTGTGTGGGTCCTTAGTGTTCCGGATACTGTCAGCTGTCCCCAGCTCTGTAGAAGAGAACACAGACAGAATGCCCCCGGCCTAGGATGTCTAGAACAGTGATCTTTCCACAGGCCGCTGAGGGATTTTGTGGGAACCGTGGAATGCTTAGGTCCACTCGAAGCCACCATTTGAGAGATGTCGCTTCCCCCAAGTAGTTGAACAGTTCCAGTTGCTCTTTTTCTTTAGATTTCTCAGCCTTGCTTTCTGCTGAGCCTTTTGTTTGTTTTTTTCTGTGTGGCCCTGGCTGTCCTGGAACTCGTTCTGTAGACCATGGTGGCTCCAAACTCAGAGATCCTCCTGCCTCTGCCTCCCGAGGCCTGGGATTAAGGGCGTGCTCTCTCACGCCCGGCTCTTTCTGCCGAAAGTATGTCTCCGATTGATCTTAATATTTACACGTTGACAATTGAGAGCAAGTTGATCTAATTAATGAAATACTCTTGCTCAGGCCCGTACCTTGAAACGGTGTATATATGCGTGCTGCGTGGCGGTTGTGCTGCCTTTTAAAACGCTGCTAAGTTTAGTTATACCCTGGGTTTAACTACTTTATGCTTCATTCTTCTGCTTTAAAAAAATGGCAGTTTAATGGTGAGACTTAGTCTCATCTGATTTCAAAATGAGTGTGTGTCCATGTCCTTACCACACTTAAATAGCTGAATTCAGTCTTGAAATATACAAAATGTCATAGAACTGCTATTGGTAAGCAGTTAGTAAATGTACACGGTCTTATTCCAGGAGTTGGAAATAGTGGACTATGCCTTCCTTGTTTTTTTCTGCATGTATTAATATTAGATTTAGATGAAAGTAAAACTAGCGTATGTATTCTCTCATATTTCCTTTGCATTTTCACTATATTTCAGAAAGTGTAAGGTTATTAGTTATCAGTTATCAGTATAGTTCTTCGAACTGGAAATAATTCTGGAACTTCGGCTTACTATTTTCCTCTTTAGCTCTGAATTGGAGATGAAAAGTAGTATGTCTAGGATGGGTTGTTTCTTTTGTCTGTTGCTGCTTAATAGATACATAGTTAGTGGTGTGAAAGGATTCTGGGTATTGCTTGCCTGGTTCAGTTATGCAGATTAACTTGGTTGACAGTTCAGTTAGGACTGGACTGGTGTAGATATGTAGCTATTGGCCGGGTCTTCTCATTCCATGGTTTAGCATTGGCTTCCACTCAGAGTTCTAACTGGCTGGGAATGGAAGCTGCAAGGCTTAAGGCTGGTCTGAGAAGTCTCCCATCAACTGTGTAATCCTGATGAAAGCAAGTAACAAAACCAGCCCAGATTCAAGGGGATGGAAATGGAATGCACCACCAACTTGTTAGCAGCAACGTGATAGTGTAAGGGAATGGACAAGGGTGGTGTGAAGCACTGGAAGCTGTTACTGTGGCGGTTTACCACATGAGTTTATTGTTCAGAGGAAATGAAATAATTGGCATGATAAGTGGAACTCATGCAGTACTAGCTAGCCCCTCCCTCAGTATTGCTTTCCTTCTTAAGGTTTAGTTTATTTTTATTTATGAGTATGTGAGAGTTAATGCCATCTGAGTGCAGGTGCCCATGGGTGCCGAAGAGGGAGTCATCCTCTGGACTTGGAGTCACGGGTGGTCATGAGCCACCTGACGTGGGTGCTGGGGATTGAATTCGGGTTCCCTGGAAGAACATTAAGCACTCTTGACAGCTGAGCCGTCTCTCCAGTCCTCAGTGCTGCTTTCTGAGAATATTCTTGGCCTTGCCCTTGGGTTTTTACCCAGTACTATCTGGGTAAGAATGTTAGGATGTTTGCCCTCATAACAAAACAGCTCTGCCAGCCACAGAACTTATGAAACACATGTCATCTGTTCATTTCAGGTTTTTATATTGGGAACTGAGAAACAAAAGCTTCTACATTAAGGAATTATGAAATACAAGATTTCTAATACTGATACCCTCTGTTCTCATACAGTATGTTGTTCAAGAAATCAGTAAATAAAAATTAAATCAGTAAATAGCCAGAAGGGGACATAACTTCTATGTGAACCCAGGTTTGTCTCAAAAGCTCACTTTTAACCAATCAAACTATATTGCTTTTTTTTTGTTAAAAACTCAATTAGAAGTGCTTTCTGACAATTGAATTAGCAGTTATCCAAATTTAGTAGAAGAAACTGGCCATCTAAAAAGCATTTTTTGTTGTTGTTGTTGTTGCAGATATAGGCTGCTTTTTCTTTTCATATAAATACATTTTTATTACCTCTTACAAAGCTTTAGAAGAGGGGACTGGAGCAATGGCTCAGCTGTTAAGAGCACTTACTGTTCTTGCAGAGGACCTGGGTTCAGTTCCCAGTATCCACATGGTAGCTCGTAACCCTTTATAACTCCAGTTCCAGGGGATCCTTTTCCGACTTCTTTATTTTTTTGTTGTTTTTGTTTTTTCGAGACAGGGTTTCTCTGTAGCTTTGGAGCCTGTCCCGGAACTAGCTCTTACAGACCAGGCTGGTCTCGAACTCACAGAGATCTACCTGCCTCTGCCTCCTGAGTGCTGGGATTAAAGGCGTGCGCCACCACCGCCCAGCCCTTTTCCGACTTCTAAGAGCACCAGTCACACATGTGGTGCCCAGACATATATGTAGGCAAAACACATGCATGAAAGTAAATTAATTGCTTTTCAAGAAAAGCTTTAGAAGCCACAGGTAGTGGTGCACTCCTTTGGTTCCAGTGCCTGGGGGCTGGAAGCAGACTGATCTCTGCAAGTTCTAGGACAGTCAGGGCTACATAAAGAGACCCTATTTCAAAAAATCCAAAAGTCAAAAATAGAGGAGAGAGAAGGACTGGAGAGGGAGTGTATGAAGGTAATTGTTGTGATAACCTGTCTTAACTCAGTTGGCTAACATACTTGTCCTCCAACATTTGATTTAGATGTGACTTCCAAGACTCTTGCTTACATACTCACCCATCCCCTTGCCGGACCTGGTTTAGTTGGTCTGCTACATAGATTAGTTTGTGTATCTGTTCATTTGTTCCGTGCCCTGACCAGAATATAGTTTTTTTAAAAGCATTATTTTTTTGAGGTCAGATATCAGGACATGGGTTATAGGTCTTGGTTGAATCAATCCTATGAAAATATGACCTTTACAACTTCCTACTTCTAGTTCTAGAGTGCAGGAGGTATCCAGAGCAGGCTGGGAGCTATTTGCAGATTAAACATTTTTGTTTAAAGATTTTATTTATTATGTATACAATACCGTGTTCTGCCTCCATATATGACTGCATGCCAGAAGAGGGCACCAGATCTCATTGTAGATGGTTATGAATCACCATGTGGTTGCTGGGAATTGAACTCAGGACCTCTTTAAGAGCAATCAGCATCCTTAACCTCTGACCCATCTCTCCAGCCTTTGTTTGTTCGTTCTTTTGAGACAGGGTTTCTTTTAGCTCAGGCTGGCCTCGAACTCCTTCCTGATTCTTCTGCCTCAGGCTCTCCAAAGCTGGGTTTACAAATGTGCCCTGCCAGGACCAGCTAACATTTATAAGAAGTTGTTAGTAACAGAAGACCTCTTAGTTACCTTTGCTTACTGAGAAGACTTTCAGAAGAGAAAAATAAGATTGTAATCTGCTCTAGTGCGATAGACTCTGTATTAGAATTTTCTAACAGTAGAGTGGAAAGATAGAGCATATGCATGAGTGTCTGCAGGGGCAGAGGGACAGTAGCCTCAAGGCCCCTTCTAACTCAAGGTTTCTTGTTCTCTGCTACTCCTCCAGGACAGTTTTACTGATTCCCATGTCCAGAATAAATGCTGTTTGTGTGCAAACACTATGTAGTAAATAGATAATGTTATTAGCATTATATATGGAGAAAAAAACCCAGAAAAATATACTTTTTATTTTTTTCAAAGTAAGCAGCTTAATTTAGGAAAAATGGGAAAGAACTTCTGATAATGGGAGGGACTCTAAGGGGAGGAATACTCATAAAAAGAAATTCTGAAGTTACATGTAGTCAAACCAGTATTTAGCCCATGTTTATGAACTCCTAACTCAAAATATAGTTAGTCACCTAGTGACTTAAAACAGTAGTCATTTGCATGTATCTACAGTGAGCTGCAGGCCAGGTGTGTAGGCAGAGACTGCTTTTCGTTTCTGGGCTGCCCAGACCCAACTAATCACACAGAAACTATATTAATCACCCCACTGTTTGACCTATTAGCGTAGGCTTCTTATTAACTAGCTCTTACATCTTAAATTAACCCATTTCTATTCATTTGTGTATTGCCACGAGACTGTGGCTTACCAGGTAAGGCTCTGTTCTGGCCTCTTTCTCCTTCAGCAGCTACATGGCATCTCTTTGACTCCACCTACTCTATATCTCTGTTCAGATTTCCTGCCTGGCTTTATTCTGCTAAGCCACTGGCTGAAACAGCTTTATTCATTAATCAATAAAAACAGCACATACACAGAAGGATATCCCACGTCTCAGGTGCACTGTGTCTACAGTGAGCAGCAGGCCAGGTCTACAGTGAGCTGCAGGCCAGGTGCATGCATCTCCAGTGAGCTGCAGGCTGGGTGCACCGTGTGTACAGTGAGCTGCAGGCCGGGTGCACCGTGTCTACAGTGAGCAGCAGGCCAGGTCTACAGTGAGCTGCAGGCCGGGTGCACCGTGTCTACAGTGAGCAGCAGGCCAGGTCTACAGTGAGCTGTGGGCCAGGTGCACCACATCTACAGTGAGCTGCAGGCCGGGTGCACCATGTCTACAGTAAGCTTTGGGCCGGGTGCACCGTGTCTACAGTGTGCAGCAGGCCAGGTCTACAGTGAGCTGCGGGCTGGGTGCACCGTGTCTACAGTGAGCTGCAGGCCGGGTGCACCACATCTACAGTGAGCTGCGGGCCGGGTGCACTGCTCTGCTTTTCTGTGTTGGTTGGCTATTATGTGACAACAGGATTCCTGTGCACAGTGAACATGTAGTACCCACGGAGGCCTTGAACTCAAAATCCTACTGCTGCTTCTGCCTCCAAGTGCTGGGGTTATAGGCATGTCATCACACCTAGTTTAAGCAGGACATTTCTAATGTAATTCAATCAGTTTAAAACTTTTATTTGTAGGCATGGAGAGATGGCTCAGAGGTTAAGAACACTGTATGTTCTTCCAGAGCACCCAGCACCACATGGCAGTTTACAGTTTCCTGTAACTGCAATTCCAGGGGTTCTGACACTTTGTTCCAGTGCAATTAAATACATTAAAAATAAACTTCTATTTGCTTTTGGATCCTCTTCCTATTGCTAGTAATTGGCCAGACAGATGGCTCAGTAGTTAAGAACATTGATTGCTCTTCCTGAAGACCCAGGTTCATTTCCCAGTATCTGTCTACAGGTGACAACCATCTGTAACTCTGGTTCCAGGTCTGGTTCCCTCTTCTGGCTTCCGTGGGTACTGCATGCTCGTTGTGCACAAACATCTATATAGCAAAACACCCATACACAAAGTAAAAGTAAATAAATCTTAATTTTGTTGGTTGATTGGTTTTTTGGAGACAAGATTTGTAAGTGTAGCCCTGGTTGTCCTGGAACTTGACTTTGTAGACCAAGCTGGCCTTGAACTTATGTAGATCTGCCTGGCTTTGCCCCCCCAAGTACTAGAACTAAAGGCGTGGGCTACCACACCTGGCATCAAAAAAAAAATTTTTAACTTTAGGTTAGGCTTCAAATTTATCTTTAAGTACTCATCTCTGAATATTAGCTGGTATAAAATACTCTAGAAGAATGTAAATATAAGACTTAGCTATAACCTTGATTTAATAAAATATAATTAAATTTGAAAATAAATCAATCAAAAAATAAATGATATATCATTAAGCATTACCTATCTGAAAATGTGTCCAGATCAATAAATATTTAAATATAGGCATAGAAAAATTTTAAATTGTATGTACGTGTGTGAGTGTGTGTGAACCTAGCATGAAATACTTTATTGTTTCTAACACCAGTCCAGTCCCTTCCGGAGTCTCTAAAGTCTTACCGTTGTCCATCCTTCATACACTGCTAGCACATCTGCTTCCAATGTTGTAACTTTGCAACATTGCATGACCAGGGCTGGGGATTTTGGATGAGTTGGGAACAAAACTGGATGGTAGCTTTGAAAATGGTCCCTACAAAATATGTCAACAGTCTGAATGAGTTCGGGTCCTTTTTATGCAAGTTTTTCATTTAAGATTTATTCTGAACCACTTTCTGTAATTGAAATGTTATTAAGTTTGTAAATACATTTGACTAGCCAGGTATGTCTGCAGTTCAAACGCCGGGGAAACTGAGAAAGGAGGATTTCTCTGAGGTTAGCCGATGCGATGCTGAGTCCCTGGCCAACTTGGACTAGAAAAGGAGATCCTAGCTCAGAAAACAAAAATAAAATGTTTTTAACTAATGCTTTTTAAAAGTAATGAGTAAGATGCCAGGCAGTTTGGCACATGTCTTTAATCCCAGCACTCAGGAGGCAGAGGCAGGTGGATCTCTGTGTGATCTTTGAGGTCAGCCTGATCTACAAAGAGATTTCCAGTACAGCCAGGGATATATGAAGGAAACCCTGTCTCCAAAAAAAAAAAAAAAAGACACTTGAAAGAAAATTGGTATTTAATTTTGGCAGTGAGCCTAGCCTTTAATGGCTAAACTAGCTCTCAGTCCCAAAATTAGCATTTTAGTTCTAATTCTAGTTAGAATTTTCAAGAAAAATGCACGTTAGATTCAGATTCAGTTGTATTGAGTTAGTAACATAGAGTTATGAGTTTACTTCTCTTCTGATGGGCTTGAAAATTTTAAAAAAAGTTTGGTACCCAATATTAAAAACTGTAAGTAGCACCTGAGAACTATGGGTTTAGTGTGTAAAAATTGTTAGGATTTCGGCCAGGTTGTGGTGCCTCCAACACTTGGGAGGCAGAGCCAGGCAGAAGAGCGAGTTTCGGGACAGCCAGGGCCAAGAGAACTAACCCTGTCTTGAACCCCTTCCTACTGTTATGATCACATTTGTTTATTACCTTGTGTGTATGTGTGGTCTGAGAACAGATTCTGGCAATCAGTTCTCTCCTTCCAGTGTGGGTCCCAGGGATGGAACTCAGGTGTCATGTCAGAGCTGGTTAACAGTACCTTTATCCGTTGAGCTGTTTCACTAGTTCCGAGGCTTAGTTCCGTGATGGGCTGGAAGCTAAAACATATAGGTGTTTTTTTCAGTGTGCTGTAAAGAAAACTGCCAACTAGAGATTAATGGAAGAAAGTAGGGCAAATTGAAAAGACTGAGTAAATGTCATAAGTAGTGGTAGAAATGAATAAACAGGCCAGGGAATGGTGGCACACCCAGAATCCTAGCATTTGGGAGGCAGAAACAGGAGGATCAAGGGTTCCTAGTATCTCGTCTATGTAGAGAATTCAAGGATGGCTTGGACCCACATTACAGTGAAACTCTGACTCAAAAAATCAGAAACAGACAATAAGAGGGATAAATAAACTTAAGAATTTAATTATTTGACAATATATGTTGGTTTCATTTTTGTTGCCGCTATAAAGTACCCGGAAACAACTTAGGAGAAAGGTTTATTTCAGCTCCCAGTTCCTGGTGACATGTCCAAGGCAGCAGGAGCTTGAGGCTGCTGTACATTACAATCTGGAGTGAGAGACATTAAGTGTTTGGAGATTGTGCTCGGCCTGCTTTCCCCGTTCTTGTAGTTCAGGATTCCATACTTAGGGAATAGTGCCGCCAACAGTGGGTAGGTCTTCATCCTTTAACTAATATGGTCGATGTCCAGCAGGAGTGTCCATAGGCCCATCCAAGACTCATTGAGACTCTTCCTTAGTAATTCTAGATCATTAGAACTAAACATTCATTATTTGTATTTGATACCGTTTTAGATATCGTCAGATTCTGGAAAAAGCCATTCAGTTATCTGGGACAGAACAACTAGAAGCTTTGAAAGCATTTGTGGAAGCAAGTGAGTAGAATGGACTGTCCTGCCCGCCCTGTATTGTGAGTGATCTGCAGAGCTTCGTCAGCCTGCTCTGCACAGTCAGTAGTAAATGTGCTTTGAGAGTGTCTTATTCCAGACTTTAACCACTCACAGTTGGGTTATTTTTCAAATGAGTTGTCTTCAAAATTGAAGTCCCAGTTAAGGTTTTGTGTTCTGTGCTTTTCCTTTGTGCAAAACAAGAGAAAAAAGGAAAAGGGTAAAGTTTTCAAGAAATAATTTTTCCTCAGTCTTTTCTGTTTCTTAGAAAAGTTACTGTGTTTTTTTCTGCCTTCTTGTAGTAGATATATAATCAGTAAAATCCAGCATAAAAAAGCTAATTATGTAGCATGAGATGAGAAATCTCTGAGTAATATATTGAAAACTGCCCTTTGTAGAGTTTTGGTTTTTTGAGACAGGGTTTCTCTGTAGCTTTGGAGCCTGTCCTGGCACTAGCTCTTGTAGACCAGGCTGGCCTTGAACTCAAAGAGATCTGCCTGTCTCTGCCTTCCAAGTGCCAGGATTAAGGGCATGCGCCACCACCACCCGGTTCCTCATGAAGTTTTTAAATGGTAATTTTAAGTAAAATTTAATTCCTTAATGGAAACTTACGATTATTTATGTTTCATATTTCTCATCTTATTTTTTAAAAAGTGGTGAATGAGAATGTCAGTCTTGTGATCTCACGGCAACTGCTGACAGATTTCTGCACACACCTCCCTAACCTGCCAGATAGCACAGCAAAGGAGATCTATCACTTCACCTTGGAGAAGATCCAGCCTCGAGTCATTTCCTTTGAGGAGCAGGTAAAGGTCTAGACTTGTAGATTTTGTTGTTGTTTTGTTTTAAAGTTTCTAATTTCCAGTAATTGTTTTTGAAAAAAAATTATGCAATATATTTGGATTATGTTTTCTCTTTGCCCAATTGCTCCCAGATGCACCCCACTTCCCTACCCACCCAACTTTATGTTCTTTTTGTTTTAAAACGAAACAAAATGTAAAAGCCTCCAAGAAACTGAAACAAGAAACAAACAAAAAAACCTATAAAGCCACAGAAACAAAAATCAAAACAAACAAGCAAAAGATCAATAAGATGGCTCAACGGTTAAGAGCTAACTCTTCTTCCAAAGGGCTTTGGGTTCAGTTCTCAGCATTCACATGGCAGCTCACAACTGTCTGTAACTCCAGGATCCAATACCCTTACATAGACCCACTTGCAGGCAAAATACCAAATGCACATAAGATAAAGATAAACTAAATGCTCCAGAAAAGCAAAATTGAAACAGAAAGTCCACAGACATACCACTGAGTGGGGTATGGGTCTCGATAGATCCAGAGAGATTGGTTTTCCCTTTGCCGCAGGGCATTAGTGTAGGACCACGTGTTTGCTCCACCTCTCGCTGCTGGAGTCCTGTCTGGCTTGAACCTGTGCAGGCTGTGCCATTGCCTCAGTCTCTGTGACTTAATATGTGCACCAGACGTGTTGGGTTAGAGCAGCAGATTTTGATCTTAAGATAATAGATTATTTTTATGATCTGATGTTATTAACTCCTTAAAGGAGATAATTCCTCAGTTTCATATTTTGTATAAAACTGTCAAACAGCATTTACAATGTAAAATCAAATAAGTATTAGGATACTGCAGCTCCCACTGGAGCATTAGTAAAGGTCTTTGTTTAGTTTTCTCTATGATGTGGTGTGTGGGTGTGTAAACGTGCTGCTGGATGTGGTGTGTGGGTGTGTAAACATGGGCCGCTGGATGTGGTGTGTGGGTGTGTAAACGTGCCGCTGAATGTGGTGTGTGGGTGTGTAAACATGGGCACAGTCGGGGTCAGAACAGTGCTGCAGAATTAGCTCTGTTCTTCACCTGCTTGTGCATTCTGAGGATCGAACTCAGATCACAGGCTTTTGTTGCATTGTTCCTTGAACAATCTTAGTAGCCTTGGTAAGATTATTTATAAGTTAAGATTAAAAACATAGGGAAACTCTAATATCATATATTCAGCAACACAAAAGCAAAATTTAATACTGGAAACAAAATGTTGCCAAAAATACACATTATAGAAATGTGTTGTTTCAGTTCAGTGTTTTGATATTCTGTGAATGCAAGCCTTATAAAAAAAAGTGATGATTTACATAAACCTGTGAATTTCTTACCAACTTAATCCATTAGTGAGAGCACTGTTAGAGTAACATCTGTATCTGTCATTCTAGGTTGCTTCCATAAGACAGCATCTTGCATCTATTTATGAGAAAGAAGAAGATTGGAGAAATGCAGCCCAAGTATTGGTGGGAATTCCTCTGGAAACAGGACAAAAGTATAGTAAATAGTGGATTTGGATAGACATGTATAAGTACTCGCTAATACTCTCCTACTCCTTCTGTAGGAGATACAATATGTGTAGCATGGTAGATGGCAGTGAGTGCTTCTCAGAGAGTGACTGTGAGCTGTCTGAGGGCTCAGGATAACAAGTTACCTTGTGTTGTTGTTGACACAGTGGTCTTAAGATACCAGCATACTTGCAGTGTTTTCTTAAGAATGGCCAGCATGGGTAGAGTGAACATGGAGAAAGACAAGAGGATTAAGTCAGTACTAGGGATCAGATCCGAGGGGTTCTTGAAGTCCCTGTAAGGACTTTGAAAGAAAAATGATAGGGACAGGTATGGTGGCTCACACCTTTAACCCTAGCACTCAAGAGGCATAGGCAGGCAGATCTCTGTGAGTTTGAGGCCACTCTGGTCTACTCAGTGAGTTACAGGTAAAAAAGAAAAAGAAAAGAGAGTGAGCCATTGGATGATTTTGAGTCGAAAAGTGACATAATATGACATATGACCCACTGACTACTGGGTGGAGAATAAACTGTTGGCAGCGGTAGCAGAAGTAGCACTGTTAATTAGGAAGCTCATGCATGACCATAGCTGAGGAGGAGGTCCTAAGAAATGCTGTAGTCTGGAGATTTCCTGTGGCTTTGCTTAATTTTCCATGTGGAGTATACAAAACAGTCAAGTCCTGATTTTTTTTTTTAACCTGAGCAGTTGGAAATACGGAGTTGCCGTGCGCTCTAGGGAGTATATTTTAAGGAGATTTCAAGTGTACATTTTGCATTGTGATAATCAGGTTAAGACATCTAGTAGTGAGTAGAATATTTTAGTCTGAAGGTAGTAGAGCACGCTTGGTTACAAGTAGACGTTTGGGAGCCAGTGCCTACTGTCTGGTTTGATGCCTTTCCAAGGGAGGGAGAGGACTGTGGAGGCCTGGAGCGCTCCACCTCAAGAGGCAGCTGGCTGGAGGGCATTGCAGCAAGTGGGAAGGATTGTCCGTTGGGGTGTGCTCCTCCCTAGAAGCCATTTGAGGGAAAGAGCAGGATTCAGACGCTTGCTGCTGCTGAGTAGACTGACGGTGGCTGGTGGTCAGCACTCGGCAGGTGTAGGGTGACACCAGGCATTGTGAGACCTATGGGAGCCGGAGCCTGGTTGGAAAAGGGAATGTAGACAGCTCTTCGGTAGGCTTTTCAACCAGACAATAATTCGTGTAGGAGACCACAGTGAAAGTTAGGGTTTTTATGTTATGGGCCATTGGAAAGCAAAGATTTGATATTAACTCCAGGCATGGTGGTGCGCGCCTTTAATCCCAGCACTCCAGATGCAGAGGCAAGCAGGTCTCTCTGAGTTCCAGGTCAGCCTGGTCTACAGAGCAAGTTCCAGGACAGCCAGGGAGGGATACACAGAGAGACCTTGTCTCAAAAAACAGATATTGAGGAATTGGCAAAGGATTCTCGCAGCAGTGTATAAAAAGAAAGGAATCTAGTAGGAGTGGGGCATTTTGTCTAGGGGCTGTCCTGGGCAAGGTTAGCAACGTCTGGCTCTTTGTCAGGGCATCAGTACTCCCGTGCCTCTTTGTAACAGTCAGAAATGCCAGCTGTCCCCTGGTGGGCAGATGTGTCCTAGGGATGTGAGGAACATAGAACACACAGCACAGCCTGTGTGTTCTGGTGATAGGGTGGAGTTCGTGCAAGTACTCTGATTGCTTCTCTCAGAAAGCTAAATGTAATGAATGGGAGCTGGGAGAGAGGACGGGAATATAACTGGATAAATGGGAGCTTCTTTCTTTAAGAAGTTACTCAGTCTGACTTCTAAAGTAATGAATAGATCATCTGATAGAAAATTGAAAAATTCAAGAAGCTTAATGTGTTATAGCAATTCATATAAATTTGTGTTGTGATTGGGAAAACAAACTATTGATAATAAATAAGCTAAACAAGCAATTTTAATTCATAGTCATCCTTCCCATGATCTATCCCTCCCCCACAAAAAACAAACCAACTAAAGAATTAATTTCAGAGGGGAGCCAAGTCAATTCTAAGTTTTTTTTTTTCCTTGTCACAAGGTATTACTGCTTTTTTGGCTGCAAATAGGAAAGGTTACTTTTCTATGAGAATTAATCTTGAGTTATGAGTTTTGAATTATGTGAGGTTTCCAGTTCTTCATTCCTGGAATAGAATATAAGCAGTGAGGAAGGAAGAAACTGAAAGTCTTTTCTCCACACCATTCTAAGTGAGATTACATGTCGTATGTATGAAAGTGTATTTCATAATTTTAATGATGTTTAATATACTATTGAATTCCACAGTTTGTATTTGTAAGACCTATTTGTAAGACATAGGGTCTTGCTATATAGCCTTGCCTTGGTATGTAGACCAGGCTGGCCTTGAACTCACAGAGTTCTGCCTGCCTCTGCTTCCCAAGGGCTGGGGTGGAAGGTATGTGTCACCATGCCCAGCCATAGCCCACTTTTTAACTTAAAAAAAAAATAGATGGTGTCTGTACGCACCTGTTAATGATTATCATTACATTTTCTACCTTTTTACACACGGCACTTCATTCCTATAAATACTATACAGGGATTTCCATTTTTTCCTAACGTAAGTAATTATGAGTAACTTTACAAATTAGTTTTCTTGTAATATATACATAGGCACATCCCTTATTGTCTTTTTAGGATTTGGTGTCTGGAAGTAAAGTACAGTGGATTAAGGGCATATAAATTTAAAGAGTTCAAAAGGATAATTGCTAGATTCTTCTCTAGGCAGGCTGAGCCTGGATATAGTTCCGCTAGTGGTATCTGATAAGCTGAAACTGGGCACTTGTGTCTGTGATCTTCGTATTATGAGATACCTGAGGATCCGAAGCAGCTGTTATATGACCAGTGAGAATAAAATTTTAAAAGATCAGGGACTCTTAGCTTTTTTTTCTATAACATAATAAGAATTTTATTATTTGTTAAAAGTTTTCTTGACAAAATACTCAGTCTGTTTGTTTTATTTATCCTAGACAATACAATGTAGACTACAAGCTGGAGACTTACCTGAAGATTGCTAGACTGTATCTGGAGGATGATGATCCTGTTCAGGCTGAGGCTTACATAAATCGAGCATCCCTGCTTCAGAACGAATCCACGAATGAACAGTTACAAATACATTATAAGGTAACAAATGAGTAATTTGGAATTAATTTTATATCGATGAATTATGTACCAAGATGTTTCATAATATCTGTTGATGTTTATATATTTTGGAAATTCTCTTTGCTTCTTTTCTCTGTATATACTACTGCTTTTGTGTGTCAACTTGACACAAGCTAGAGTCATCAGAGAGGAAGGAGCCTCAGCTAAGGAAATGCCTTCATGAAATCCAGCTGCAAGGCATTTTCTCAATTAGTGATCAATGGGGGAGGACCCAGCCCATTGTGGGTGGTGCCATCCCTAGGCTGGTGGACCTGGGTTCTATAAAAAAGCAGGCTGAGCAAGCCATGGGGAAGCATGTCAATAAGCAACACCCCTCCATGGCCTCTGCATCAGCTCCTGCCTCCAGGTCCCTGCCCTGTTTAGTTCCTCTTCTGACTTCCTACAGTGATGAATGTTGACGTGGAAGTGGAAGCCGAATAAACCCTTTGATCCCCAGCTTGTTTTTTGGTCATGGTGTTTTGTCACAGCAGTAGAAACCCTAACTATGATATTTTGTCTTTCCAGTTTACCCTAATTGGAGTGTTTCCCCTGTGCAGGTATGTTATGCACGTGTCCTTGATTACAGAAGAAAATTTATTGAAGCTGCCCAAAGGTACAATGAACTCTCTTACAAGACAATAGTCCATGAAAGTGAAAGACTAGAGGCCTTGAAGCATGCTTTGCACTGCACCATCTTAGCATCAGCAGGTAAGCTGTGATTGGTGCTTACATGGCCAGGTTTGTACTCTGTGCAGTAACATTAGGAGGTAACTGTTGGAATAGTTAACAAGGGACTGTCTTCTGAGGGGTGTCTTTGTACAATTAACATGTAAACAAAAATAGAAATAAAATGATTTATCTTAAAAAAATTAAAGTGAATGTAATCAGCCTGTTAACCACATGCTAAGAATAGTTCAGAGGTAACAGAGTTTATTTCTAAAATTTCACCGAAGAACAGAATGGTTCCTAAATTAAACGAGAACTATGGAGGGGGAAACAAAGATTAAAGTCTAGAGATTGGCTAAGGTGACTCCTCCATTAGATGGAGGTGCTTGTTGCCTGACGACCACATGGTGGAAGGAGAGAAAGTTGTCCTCTGATCTCCACTGGTGTACCATGGCACGTGTCTTTTCTCCGTGTCCACAAATAAGTGTGATACAGTCTTTAAAAAGATCTAAAGTGTTCTACTTCTCAAGTTTTTCAACCTTTGAGCTTCAGTTTTAGACCTAGCAATCATTCCTTTCCTCAGTACATACAAGACTTTTACTAAATTGTAGTATATAAATTTAGTACAGCTTTTAAATAGAAAAGACCATTGTGAATGTTAATTCTAAACCATGGCTTTTTTTAATGATTATGAAATCTTCCAAGGACTGTAATAAGTTGAGAGCCTATGACATATTTAGAACTACCATTTAATATCCTCTTTTTGCCACAGGGTTTCTAGAACTCTGTATAAAGACCAGGCTAGCCTTGAACTCACAGACATCCAGAGTACTAGGATTAAGGATTAAGCCACCACTTACTTTTTCTTGCAACTAAGTATCAGTGATTATTATGTTACTATATAGATTCACCATGATTTTCTATTATTTTACTTTATCATTCAGACATATCCAAGCTGTGGTCCATAGGCTGTATGCAGCCAAGGATAGCTGTGACTGTGATCCAGCATGAAATTATGAACCTAAAATATGATTGTTTCTTGTTGTTTATTTGAAACTCAATTGCATGGTTCTCCAGTGTGAACTTCGTAGTTGATAACATCATTTCACAGTGTCAGAAGGTGGAACACACCTGTATGCAGCAGTGATTGTGCACAGGGGACAGTTTATGGTAGGTTAAACTCCTAAGTTCAAAGGTACACATTTTAGCCTTTTGACAGAAAGTGTTCATTGTGCCAAATAACATACTACAAACAGATTCTCATGAGTACCTGACTGTCCACAGGTATTAACAATTGTTTTCACTATTTGCCTATCTAGTAGATGAAAAATGACATTACAATTTGGCATTAATTCCTATTTTATTTATAATGAATGTTAAGCATCTTTTCACGTGTATTTATGAAGCCATTGTTGAACTGGGCAGTGGTGGAGCCTGCTGTAGTGAGGAGCAGCGGGCTGTGTTCCTGCCGCCCAGCTCCCGGCCTCCTGGCTAGCTTATGCCCCGAAATAACAACACACAAACTGTATTCATTTAAACACTGCCTGGCCCATTAGTTCCAGCCTCTTATTGTCTAATTCTCACATCTTGATTAACCCATTTCTAATAATCTGTGTAGCATCACAAAGTGGTGTCTTTCTGGGAAAGATTCAGCATGTCTGACCTGGTGGCTGGCTGCATGGTGACTGTCCCAGAGAGGAGAGGCAGGGCAATTGCCTGAGGCATCTGCCTCACTCCCAGCATCCTGTTCTGTCTACTCCACCCACCTATGTTCTAACCTGTCAGGCCAAGCAGTTTCTTTATTAATTAACCAGTGGAACAGCAGATAGATAGAAACACTCCTACATCAGCCTGCCTGTAATCTCAGCACTCAGGAGGCAGAGGCAGGTGGAGCTCTGTGAATTCAAGGCCAGCCTGGTCTACAGAGTGAGTTCTAGGACAACAAGAAAAGGTCATGTTGGTAACCTTGCATTCTCTCTCGCTCTCTTTTTTAAATTTTGAGACAGGGTTTCTCTGGGTAGCCCTAACTGTCATATAACTCACTTTGTAGACCAGGCTAGCCTTGTTTGTTGGGGATCTGCCTGATCAAAGGTGTGTACCAGCATACCCAGCTCTCCCCATGTGCATTGGCCTTTTTTTTTTTTTTGAGTTGTAAAAACTCTTAACATATGAAAGAAAATTGGTAGTTTTTTTCCCCAATTTATTGCCTATATTGGACTTTGTAGAAGTTTGCCATGTATAAAGTTTATTATTATTTGTATGTGTGTGTATATACATACAGAGAGACACACTGCGAAGGAACCCTAGTGCCTCATACCTGCTAATCTCATCACAGAATTATTCTGCAATTGTCCTGCGGTTGTCAAATGTCTAGGTTAGTAGAGCACAGCTGGATTGTTCTAGGTACTCCTTACTGCTACAGTCACGGTTTGGTGGCCATTTCAGATGAAGTGTGTGAAGAAAACTTAGGTTAACAGGTATATCATGTAACAGGGAGGCACATTTTAAGGACTTTTTAAGGAAATTGTGGGTATTCTCTTTTGATACTATATTTAACCTGGTAAGTGCTGTAATATCATTGCTGTGTGGAATCTGAAACAGCACCAGTGAGCTTTTGTCCGACTTTGTTAAATTTTGGTCTGCCTTGCACTTTCTTTTTTTCTTTTTTGTTTTCTTTGTTTTGAGGAAGCGTCTCCCTGCTTGGACCAGGGACCTTAAACTTGCCCTGTCTTCCGGCTCCTGAGTGTGGAGGTTGCAGGCGTGAGCCCCACCCACCCTTTTTGTCTCACACTTTGAAAGCGTCTATCCTGGCAGAATTTTCTACCGTCATTGACTAGATTTGTAAAATACTGGCTCCCTGAATTATATACTTCCAAATATTGACACACTTTAGTGAACATTATAAAAATTACATTTTAATATATTATTATTGATCTTATCAGAAAAACTTTCAACTATAATAAGGTATCAAACTCATAAAAACAAGGATAGGTTTTAAACTGCAATTGGAAACTCAAATTTTCAGATACCACTGCTTGTTTTAGTATAGTTGCAGGTTCTCTTTGCTCATTTTTGCTTTGGGAAGTATTTTATGGTGCTGGGATTCAGCTTAGGGCCTTCCACATGGTAGACAAGTGCTCTTACTGAGCTGTGTTCCCTCCGTCCCACCCCCTACCCCCAGTCCTATATGTTCGTTTTTAAAAAAGGGCCAAGGTCTAGCAAGGTGGCCCCAAACTGCAAGCCTATGACTAAGGTCAATTCCCACCTAGTGGGAGGAACCATCTCTTGGTGTTCATCCTTTGACCTCTACATTTGTGTGCTGTGGCATAAAACTAGCTAGGACAATACCAAGATTTAGGCACTGGGTGTACCCACTGCCGCTAGGTGTCCTTGTGGCATGCTCTTACTCTGCAAGCCTAGAGCTATATTTTAAAGGAAAGGGGTTGTTGACAATACTATTTCTGTTCATTTCGTGGTTTAGTCATCAGTCACATAAAGGTTCTTAAATGTGTAAATTGAAACTGTGTATTGTGTCTTAGCATAGAAGTATTTGTTGTTGCTGTTGTTTCTGTTGTTTTTGAGACAAGATTTTAGTGTTCAGCTTGGCTAGCCTAGGATTTGCTGTGTAGTTCAGGCTGGTTCTGGGATTACAGAAGGTTGTTCCATGCTGGACATATACTTTTTTTATTAACTAAATAATGCGTATTTGTTTTTTTAAAATATTTATTTATTATGTATACAATATTCTGTCTCTTGTGTGTCTGCAGGCCAGAAGATAGCACCAAACCTCATTACAGGTGGTTGTGAGCCACCATGTGGTTGCTGGAAATTGAACTCCTTTAGAAGAGCAGGCAATGCTCTTAACCACTGAGCCATCTCTCCAGCCCTGCATATTTGTTATATAAATATAAATATGCAAGAAAAAAATAGAAGTCACCTGGGGTTACAACCCCATGGAACACTTAGACCTCTATCCTGGTCTATTTTGTGAACATTGTTATCCTCATTTATCTGTGGTTCTTTGTTAGTGAACATATCTACTTATTAAAATTGATTTTTAACCCAAACTCTCAGCTCTTTTTTTAAAAATTATTTCCAGATATGTGCAGAGTAAGTAGCAAAATCTGAGTTATCCAATTCCAGTTTCCAGCTGAGAGTGATCTTTTTATAGCTCAGCTTCTAAACTGTAAGCAAGCTGCTTGGCGTTTCGTTCTCAATGGTTTTGTGCCCTTTAGTGATGATTTTGCTATTTAAAATGGTCCCCTAACATACCGCTGGATGTTCTCTAGTGTTTTGGGCTGTGTTTGTGTTTGTGTGTGTGTGTGTGTGTGTGTGTAAGTGTTGGTGGGAACTGGAGGTGACCTGACTCCCAGCAATCTTCTTACCTCAGCTTCCCAAGGGTTGGGACTACAGGCATGCATTACCATGTCCTCTAGTGCTCATATGTGCATCCAGCAGTCTGATGTGAAGATTTGTGTGACAAAAATCGTGTCATGTAAACTTCATTTTGGCAGAATTACAGTGTCAGCTCTGAGTTCAAGGCTGATGAGTTAACTAACAGTATAGTTAAGTAAGATTTTAAGCAGAAACATTTGAAACAAAGTTGCAAATTGATTAAGGTTGACAAAAAATTGAGTAGGGGCTTAGAAGATTCCAATTCTGTATTTCCCGTACACACTGCAGCTGAGCATTAACTAAGAGGAGCAGTGTCTTTCTAGAACATTCCATATATTATACACATATATATTAATGGGGATTGCATTTTAGTGGGCAAAAATGGGACCATAGAATGTGATTTTTTTTTTTTTTTTTGTCTTTGAAGAAACAGAGACTATTTGACACACCTATGTTTCCTCTAGGACAGCAGCGTTCTCGGATGCTGGCTACTCTTTTTAAGGATGAACGGTGCCAGCAACTTGCTGCATATGGAATCTTAGAGAAAATGTACCTAGATAGAATCATCAGAGGGAACCAGCTTCAAGAATTTGCTGCAATGCTGATGCCTCACCAAAAAGCAACTACTGCCGATGGTAATGATCATGGTTTATGTGTATGTGGTGGTAAATGTTAGGTGTAGACTAGAAAGTACGTTAATTAGTTTCTTTAGGTAATACTTCCTGATAAATAAAAAGAGGACTGTTGAAAAATGGTGACTGTTGAACACGGATATAGGTTTGTGGTGTATTCTGAAACAGTCCCTGTTAGAAAGCATTTTGTGAAATAATGCTTTTTCTTTTTTTTTTTTTTAAACTTTTGAAAACTGAAAAATTATAGAAAATACCTATGGCACCTGGATTTTAAAAATCTTAAGCCACTGGTAAATAACATTAAGTAACAGATTGTAATAGATCATAATTATGTATTCTTGATTAAGGGCAAAATTTAGCTCAGTGCTTGCCTAAGGTCCATCAGAATTTGCTGATAATCAGAATAGATTTCCTTTTGTAGTTTTTGGTTAAATGATGTGTTTGCTTAAATCAGAATGTCTTTGCCAGGACATTTTTTAAAAAATATTTTCTTCATAAAATAATTTTTTGTACGTTTGTCTACAGATGTTTTAAAGTACTTGATATAGTTACCATGATAGTAAACAACAGATCTAAACATGGAGAAACATAAACATGTTTCAGCTGAATTAGTTTCAGCTTGCCTGTCAGCTAGATCCACTGCCCTGGACTCACGGTTGCCCTGTACCGAAGAGAAATGAGTTGTGAGGGTCATTTATCCTGGGGCTACCTGAAAGGTGACATTGATCCGGTCTGAACTGCTGGGAGCTGAGCCCGATGAGTGACCTGTTATACTCTAGAAGCACTGGGGTAGTTCCCATCTTTCTACCAAAAAGGCATCTCTTTTAATGCATTTTTAAAGGGCTTTTTTTTTTTTAATGTGTATATGTGTGTGTCGTCATGTGTATCCACCAGGTGCGTGGAGGTGCCCTGGGAAGCCAGAGGACAGTGTCGGATCAGCTCGCGTTAGAAGCTGTTGTGCTCCAGCCAGCGTGGCTGCTGGGAAACTCGGTTCCTTGACATGCTGAGCTGTATCTCTAGCCCCAAGATTTCTCCATGTGAAATCTCGGGATAGTGCCTTTATGGTTGGAGGGTTATTTCTGGTTCTTCTGAGCAGTAGGCTTTTATCTTATTTAAACACATTATGAATGATAAAGTGATTCTCTTATTTTGCTTGGCTTCTAGAAATATTAAAATTAAATTTGTGGCCCAAATATGAGTAAAATATATATATATATATATATATATATATATATATATATATATATAAATTTATTCTAAATTATTTCTTTTTTAAAAAACTTTTGATTTTTAACCCTCTATATTCTCAGCAGTCTTTTTTTTGGTTTTTTGAGACAGGGTTTCTCTGTAGCTTTGGAGCCTGTCCTAGAACTAGCTCTTGTATACCAGACTTGCCTCAAACTCACAGAGATCCGGCTGCCTCTGCCTCCTGAGTTCTGAGATTAAAGGCATGCGCCACCACTACTACCTGGGCATTATTTCTTTTTTAAAAACGTCTGTTGTAGAGAGGAGCCTGCTTGTTCGTCCTGGCCACCTGGCTAGTTTAGCCCGAAATAATCACACAGAAATTGTATTAATTAAAACACTGCTTGGCCCATTTGCTCTAGCCTCTTATTGGCTAACTCTCACATCTTGATTTAACCCATTTCTATTACTCTGTATATCTCCACGTGGCAGTGGCTGGTTACATTGTGTCTACAGTAAAGATGCAGAGAGAACACACAGGTGCTCCTGCTGGCTTCCCCTTTTCATTCAGTCCAGGATCCCCAGGTCCTTAGCTCTTCAGTTAAACCTATCTGGAAACACCCTTACAGACACAGCCAGAGATGTTTTTCCATATATGATTGGCTGTTGAAGATTAGCCGTCACACTGATTTTCTAAGTACTGTAATTTATTGTATATAAACTAAAATGGCAAATGTTCCCTGGCATATTGGTGCTTGCTGTTAATCTTAGCACTTCGGAGGCAGAGGCAGGCAGATTTCAGAGTTTGAAACTATCCTGTTCTACAGAGTGAGTTCCCAGATAGCAAGGATTACACAGAAACCCTGTCATGAAAAACTAATAATAATAATAATAATAATAATAATAATTTATGAAATGTAAGGTTTAGTAATGTATTGTTCAGAGGAGTAACACTGATTTTAGTGATTTATTACATGCCTAGAAATAAAAAAGTATATCTTTTTATACAAAACTAGTTTCAAACATTGAATGAGTTTATGTTTTTTATTTAAGGTTCCAGCATCTTGGACAGAGCTGTTATTGAGCATAATTTGTTGTCAGCAAGCAAATTATATAACAATATCACCTTTGAAGAACTTGGAGCTCTTTTAGAGATCCCTGCAGCTAAGGTATTTTATTAATTCAGTACTTTATAACAGGGAATTGAAACCCAAAACTATTGAAGTAATGGAAAACTACATAATTGATAATGCTCGCCAGCACAGCAGAAGCTACTTGTTTAAAGCCTCAGCTAAGTACAAGAGACTGTTTAAGTGCTGAAGTACTGTTGTCATGAAACTTGGTGGTTTTAGCTTTCAGACTGTGATTTCTGATAGGTGTGGGAGTCTCAGAGAAGTCCTCAGTTACACTCTTTCTGTAAGGGTTTCTGTGTTTGGTGTCTTAAGTTTCTGAAGTATTAGATGGAGATTGGTTGGTGCATCCTTGTTTCTCTGCCCTAGATTGACTTTGACCCCAAGATGCTGTATCTTCTGAATTTGACTTGGTTTGAGGAGTTTGACTGCCATTCTTAGGTTTGGCTGGTCACACACAAACCCCTGCACAGTGACAATTGTAATTAGAGTGTTGCTGTTTAGGAAATGCCATCTTAATTTCAAATAATACTGAGAGTAAAGTCATGCAGTTTATCTGATTGTGAGGTTTTGATTTTCTGTTTTCTTTTTCTTTTGAGACAGGATCTCATGCAGCCTAGACTGGTCTCAGACTCAGTAGGATGACCTTAGACTCTGGATCCTTCTGCCTCTACCTCCCAAGTACTGAGATTACAGGTGTGTGTATATCAGGCTTCCTTTAGGATTTTCTAAGAATTCTTTGCATGTATAAGTTTAGTTAAGTAGATTGATGTGGGAACTGAGACGACAGTTGCCATTTAAAAGATGTTTTCTTAGCCAAGAATGGTAGCTCACACTTATAATCTCAGCACTTTAGAGACTGAGGTAGCAGATGGCTGCAAAGCAAGGCAAACAAAGATGCTTTCTTCTCAGGGTTGGTGGTATAGTACAGTTGCTTTTGGAGATTAAGGGAAGTGAATACATTGTTAGTAATAGACTATAATCCATCAATATGATGATGTAGTATTGATTGTGAGGATGTCAGTGTACAAGATGAGCAAATCAGGGCCTGAAGAGATGGCACAGAAGTTAAGCGCACTAGCTTATCTTGCAGAGGACCTGGGTTTGATTCCTAGGACCTATACAGTGGCTCACAAGCATCTGTAACTCCAGTTCCAGGGTTCTGTCCTGGCTTCCTGCAGCAGGCATGCATGTGGTGCACATTCTTGCAGGCAAGACAACCATACACCTTGAAACAAAATGACCAGTTCACAATCTAGTTTGCTCATGTGTACTAAACATTAATAATGTGGCAGTAGGAGTTGGATTTAGAATGTTTTGCTTTTGCCCCTCTTAATTTTAAATCTTTTAAATTTTTCTTTATTTCCTTTTTGAATATGGACATCTGTTTCTTTGGTTCTTGGGCTTTTTAGAAAATAGTATTTTCTTCTGTTTGGGGCTGGGTGTGGGACATCTTGTGATCAAAGGACTCAGGAGGATAGGGCAAGAAGGCAGTAAGCTTTTCCTGGCTACATAGGGAGACGCGGTCTCAGAAATGAAACAACAAAATATTTCGTAGTAGATACACTGAAATTGATATAGGAAAAACAAGTTTCTGTGTTCCCCCAGAATTGAAGGTAGTGTTGTTACTATTTATACATTTACTTTAAAATATTTAGTTATTTTATATGTATGATTTTTAAAAAATCTATTATTTTTATTTATGTATGTGTCTGTGTCCATGTGAGAGTATGGTGTGTGTGTGTGTGTGTACCCAAGAAAGCCAAAAGAGGACTTCAGATATCCTGGAGTTAGAATTACAGTCAGTTGTGAGCCACCTAAACTGAGTGTTGGGAACCGAACTCAGGTCCTCTGTAAGAGGGGTGTACGCTCTTCACCACTGAGCCCTCTCCCCAGCCCCCGGTGTGTGAGTGTTTACCTGCATGTGTGTCTGCACCACATGTGTGCTGGTGCTTGTAGACATCAGAAGAGGGTGTTGGGTCCTCGGGACTGGAGATAGGACTGTTGTGACTGCCATGTGCTCTGGGGAGGCAGCCAGTGCTCTCCACCACTTGGCTCATGTCAGGCATTGCAGGGCAGCCAGTGGGCAAAGGCAGTAGTAGAACTACGCACCTGCAGCTTTTAATTTTTTTTTTTTTAGATTTAAGTCTCAGTGTAATTTTGAGACTTATTTTGTATTTTGTGCGTAGAGTGTCTGCTTAGCCTACACAAGGCTCTGGAGTTAGTTCTCACCTGCAAAACTGGACTGATGTATACTCCTGTAATCCTAGCACTTGGGTAGTGGAGGCAGGAGGATCAGAAGTTCAGGTTCTTCCTCAGCTGCATAACAACTTGAGGTCAGCCTGGGACTTGTGACTTTTCATCCAAAAAAAGAAAAAGAAGAAAATAAAATTGGTTATTTTGATTTTAAGTAGAGGAAAAAGTTGGTAAAAATGGCTAGATTCTTGCCCAACAAAAGTCTGGCAAGTCTGTATTCTCACCACTTGAGAAGCCAGAGGGTCCGGAGTTCTAGTCAGCCAGGCTATATAGTGAGTGAGACCTTGTTTCCAACAGAGACAGCCCCCTGCAAAGTGAAACAGAACTCATTTAACTTAAGCAGCGGGGTCAGAAACTAGAAATGCATGCTCCTCAGCAAATGACAGGCAAGGCTTTCACTTGATTATATGTGAATGGTTGTTAAATATGATAAACTGAGAGATTGTTTTGTTTTTGTTTTTAATAGGCAGAAAAGATAGCATCGCAAATGATAACAGAAGGACGGATGAATGGATTTATTGACCAGATTGATGGGATAGTTCATTTTGAAAGTAAGAAGTTTTATGCATTCTCATCATAGTGAACTGTTGTATGTTTATGATTAAGATATGTTGAATTGTTTCTTTTGACCCAGAATTATATTACTTATGAGCGTATTTCCAACAGAAATAATTTAAAATAGTTTTAAAGGTTATATTTATGAATTATTTATTTCAATGTTTCTAAGCTAAGAAAAAGATGAACTGAAATTGTTACCAGTTTAGTCAGTTAGTCCCCTGACCTTTGTTGAACTCAAACCATGGGTAGGGCACATGGAATGACAATTGCATTTCCTGTTCAGAAGCTCCGAGAACCAATGTAGGCAGGCAGGTAAGTGGACAACTCGACTTCCCACATAGAGAAACCCTGCTCCCCACCTCAAAAAAGTCCACCTTCCCTGTTGCCATCTTCGTCCCTGTGTCTCAGTTTGAATCAACAGTTGATGGTGATCTTCCAGTCCCTGCACATAAGGTACAGTTTTAAATCATGCGCTCCTGTGTCACTCTGAGTTTCTCCGTAGAATAATCTTATTTTAAACTGTGGCACTATCTGAATATCTGCATGTGCTCATAAGCTAGGCTCCCTGGGTAGTTAGTAAGTCTGACTGTCTTTCCATGGCATACCTAGCTGCAGTGCCCTGCTCCTGGGGAATAAGGATAAATACATGTTATGAGTACTAGGGCAAAGGCGTCGTGTTTATGTCGGGTTGGAACCAGGGAGATGGCTTACAGTGAGCCCCAGCACCCAGATAGAAGCAGGGCAGCTGTGCACCTGAAATCCAGTGCTGGCAGGGGCAGGGGTCAGAGGTGGGAGGACCCTGGAGTCTTGACGGCTAGTCACAGCCAGTCTAGCTGCATCAGCCCCTGTCTCACCAAGGTCGAGACACTAGTGAGACGGTTGGGGATAAGGAGTCTGCTGTGAACGTGGAGAACAGCCCCACAAAGCTAACCTCTGTGGCATCTACCCTGCCCCCAGACACCATACACGTGTGTGAGAGTGTGCATACACACACACACACACAATTTTCTTAAATTGAGCAAGATAATCTTTCTTTTAAGATTTGGTTTTTATTTTTTTTTTTCATGTGAATGGGTGTTTGCCTGTGTACCCTGTGTGTCTGCTGTCAGTGGAGGCCAGAAGAAGGCAGCCCTTGGAATGTGAGCTGCAACCTGAGTGCTAGGATTCAAACCCAGGTTCTCTGGAAGAGCAGCTAATGCTCAACCACTGAGCCACCTCAGGGCCCCAAATAAACTTAAAGATTGGAATAGAGAGCAATAGAAGACATCCTATATGCGAACATGCGTGTGGACATGTCCTCATTCATGCCTCACACGCAAACAAAATCTAAATAAAGCTAATAAAATAGAGAGTTTTTTAGTTGTTCAGATAAAAATGAAAAACATATGAGCCAGGCAGTGGTGGCGCACGCCTTTAATCCCAGCACTCGGGAGGCAGAGGCAGGCGGATCTCTGTGAGTTCGAGACCAGCCTGGTCTACAAGAGCTAGCTCCAGGACAGACTCCAAAGCCACAGAGAAACCCTGTCTTGGGGGAAAAAAAAAACAAACCAAAAACAAAAAACCACATGTTCAGAACAGACTAAACCTAGAATGACAAGGGGAAGCTCAAGTCTCTGCATTACCACCCCATCCCTCAGGCCTGAGGTAGCTGATCATCTCTGCCAGGCTGTGTGTCTTTATAGATGTCAGTGCAGATTGGTAAGATATACAGTTTTCTAGAAGGTAGGAGTATGGGACTGTATTTTAAACTTCAGTTGCCTTTTAACTCATTGTACTGTAGACACGCTTTCAAGTCAGTAAGCAGCAGTCTGATCTGTTTATGGCTGAATAAGAAAATGGAGTTCACTTTTCACCACCCATTCTGTAGAGAAGGCTGGCGCCGAACACGTGGATCTGCCTGTTTCTGCTCCCGATCGCCGGCATTAAAGTGTGTGCCACTATATACCCAGCTTCATTATTGTTATTATTTTAAGATAGGCTCTCTCTATCTATTTTGGAACTCACTATGTTGATCAGGCTGGCCTTGAATTAAACGGATCCACCTGGCTCATGCCAGCTTTTTAGCATTATTTTTATTTTATTTTATTTTATTTTTTTTACCTGCATGTCTATATGCCAGAAGAGGGTGCTGATCCCGTAGAACTGGAGTTGGGAAGCACCATGTGAGCTCTGGAAGAGCAGCCTCTTAACAGCAAAGCATCTCCAGCCCCCAGGCTGTGCCTGTAAAATGCTCTTTTAAATGAGACTTCTTCCTGGCTCTCATTTCTGACTATATATTACTCATTTTTTTTTAAAAAAAGTTGTAGATTCAAGATAGTGTTTTGAGTAGATTTTACTTTTATGTTTCTTTTCCCTTGTATTTTTAGGTTAGGTAGGCACATTCTTGTATGTACATCCAGTGCTCTCCCAGTAGATGGCGGCGTCTCCTACCTGTAAACTCTGGTGAGCCCTCGTGATGCTCTGGGGCTGTCTTGATGAGTGTTCAGTAGGGGAGTTTGTTCTCAAGGGCATTTTATTATGTTTTATATTTGTTGTTAGTGGTTTGAGTTTTGTTTTGGTTTTTGAGATAGTGTCCCTTTGTAGACCAGGCCAGCCTTAAACTCACGGAGATCCTACTTACTTCTGCCTTCTGAGAGCTAGGGTTAAAAATGTGCCACCATGCTTGGCCTAATTTGAGTTCTTAACTATTGCGTAATTAATATTTTTAGAATAAACTTTTTTAAAAATTAGAACTGTTGTAATTTGTCTTTTAACTTGGATTTGTACGTAATTGCTATTTTTTTTCCCCATTGTTATCTGTTTTTAGCACGAGAAGCCCTGCCAACATGGGACAAACAGATCCAGTCACTTTGTTTCCAAGTAAACAACCTTCTGGAGAAGATCAGTCAGACAGCCCCGGAGTGGACGGCTCAGGCCATGGAGGCTCAGATGGCCCAGTGAGGCCTTGCGGAGCTCTGTGCACGCTGCCTCCCTGCCACTGTGCGGGTGACTCCCCTGCCCCTCCACAGCATTTGCACCATGACCTTCACATTTCAGTCTTTTATGCTGGGTCCCTTTACAGAAGATGCTCGAGCAGGGAGGTCAGCACTTAGACATAGTAGTTCCCATACGCTCTGGTCTGTGCATTAGACATAGTAGTTCCCATACGCTCTGGTCTGTGCATTAGACATAGTAGTTCCCATACGCTCTGGTCTGTGCATTAGACATAGTAGTTCCCATACGCTCTGGTCTGTGCATTAAACCAACTCAGATATTTTGAAAACTTGTTCTCTAAACAGAAGTGGAAGCGCTGTGATGAAAAAGTTTGGAATTTGTGATCTTTGTAGTCATGTAAAACTTAAGTACTTTGTGCCTCTCCAAATGTGGCTATTCTAATAAACAGAGCAATGAACCAAATAAAGGTAGTACTTTGTTTTTAATTAGTTGAAAAGTGTTTTATTTCTTTTCCTTGAATTTAGAAAATGTTAGCTTATATCTTATGCTACAAGTACAATAATTAGTTATGTATAGCGCCTGCCCTAAGCCTCCTGAGTCACAAAGCCGAGGGAGTAAGGTGAGTGCTTGGAGCTGCACATGGAGGAGCTGGGGTCATGTCAGCTGTGGTGACTGGAGAAGCAGACAGGGCTTTAAAAGGGTGCGGATCGTGACTGGAGGTTTCTCATCCCACCTGGTCCTACAGCTGCTTTTAAAATAACCACCTAGAGGCTTAATATTAATTACAAACTATTTGGTTTATTAGCTCAGACTTATCATTAACTGACTCTTAGAGTTTAACTCATTTCTGTCTGTCTGTATTTTACCATGAACACTTTGAATTGTTACCTCACATCTTGCATCTGTGGCTGCTCTAGCATCTCCCAGACTCTGCCTTCTTCCTCCCTCTATTCAGTTTGACTTTCCTGCCATAGGCCAGAGCAGCTTTATTCATCAACCAGTAAAAATATCCCATATTTACATACAGAAGGGCATCCCACATCTGTACATGACTTCTTATTTAACCCCAGCAATTAAAGACCTTAAAGGCAACCCACCACTTACAGAACAAAAACCAGCCAGGTCATTAGAAATCAGTGTCTTACTGAAGTACTCTCTTTGCTTTGAAACATCCTGGGGAACAACAGTAGCTTATTTTGAAATAATACCCAAGTTCGTTTCCATAAGACACCCTTGACCATTAAGGGAAGTTACTTTGCAGGGCTTTGTTTGACCTAGAGAACTGATGCACAAGTCCATCTTCCTTCAAATCTTCTGTTTCCTGCAATTGTAGAAACATTTCCGCAGGTCAAGGCCCAGGGACGCAGGCATGGGGCCAGAAAGATGGCTCTGCCAGGAAAAGCAGTTGCCATGCAGGCCTGCTGACCTGAATTCAACCCCTGGAGCCCACATGGAAAGATGATGGTGTGCTTCTCTAGTCCAAACACTGAGGAGACAGGAGAATTTGCCTAAATCTGAAAAGCCAGCTAGCCTAGGGTATGCAGTGTAACACCCCAAGGGAGACCCTATGGCATAGGCTAGAAGTCAAGAACCAACTCAAAAGTTGTCTTCTGGGGCTGGAGATACGACTCGGTGGTTAAGAGTACTTACTGGGTGCTTTTTCAGAGGACCCAGGTTCAAATCCCGGCACCTTCCTGGTGATTCACAACCATTTGTAACTCCAGTGATAGGGATTCCATCTTCCTCTTCAGGCCTCTGAAGGTACCAGATGTGCAAGTGAAGCACAGATATGCATGCAAAACACCCATACACATAAAAAATTCTAAAAACTTTGTCTTCCACATGTGAGTCATGGCACATGTGACCCTGTTTACACATACATCATACATAGTTAATTTGGAGGGATCCTTCCCAAAAAAAAAAAAAAAAAAAAACGAAGACAAAACAGCAGCCTCTTCCATTCACAGCTATAGGGAACAGTCGGTCCAGTTCCTGCTCAGATGGGCATGAAACCTCTTACCAACAGCCTGGCACCTCAGGCATCACGTCTGACTTTCAGCCAAAACATTAGCAAACTCGTTAAAAGACGTGAGCCATTGTAAGAGACAAGGCAGGCATCAGAACAAGACTGATAGCTAATGAGGGGGTGTTGGAATTGCCAGCCTTGGAGTTGACAGCAATCGCTATTAGCCTGCTAAGGGCTCTGATAGGAAAAGTTGACAACACAAGAAGAGAGGGTTTGTGAGCAGGCTGAAACTAAGGATGGAAGGGCAAGAAGTAAGCGCAGAGAAGGAAATGAATACCCACGGTTGAATTCATCAATAGGCTGGAGATGGCTGAGAAGGAAGAGAGCCCAAAGCCATAGAAACTGAAGCCACCCGTAGTGAAAAAAAAAAAAAAAAAATGCTTCCCAAACTCAAGTGTAAAAGGGCAAAGTGGAACTAGGATATCTAAGAACGATGGGGAGATTATGAAAGTTTACATGAAAAGACAATACAAGAAGAAAGGAGGAGAAGATTTGAAACAATGCCTAAGAATGTTCCAAAGCTAATAATACATACTAAGTTCCTGATGCAGGAAGTTCAGAAACATAACCATCAGGTGTGGAAACCTGCCTGTCTCGGCACTTAGGAGCCTGGCATGGGAGGGTTTCGAGTTTGAGGCTAGCTCTTGCCTCAAAAAATAAAACAACAGAAGCATCAAGCAGGTGTTGCGGGGATAGCTCAGTGGTAAAGCCATGCATAGCACGCATGCAGCCTGGGTTCACTCTTCAGTTCCAAAACAAATGTAGAAAAAGCCAGAAAATAGTCTTATGTCATGGCTGACACCTTTCATCCAGCACTCCGGAAGCAGGGGGTCTCTGTGAGTTTGAGGTCAGTCAGAACTACACAAAAAGACTCTGTCTCAAACAAAACAACTCGATTACAAACTGGGGAAAGTATTAACTGTTTTTAACACCGGGATATATCACATTTGAATTACAGCAACCAAAGACAGGGTATATTGAAAAAGACAAAACACCTCACCTGTAGAGGAAACAAGAATAAGAACCACTGTAGGGCCCGGGTCTGCCCTTGTTCCTGGGGCTCATCTTGAGGATAGTTTCTGGTCAGATGACTAAGCATCCTGTTTGTTCCTGTGCTCCCTCTGCCCCGCCTGGTGATTTGTTGTAGGGCATTGTTGACTCTATTGTTGGTATGGTAATTTCCCACCTGCCTAGGTGGAAGTCCTTGTGCAGCAGTTAGATATGGTAATTTCCCACCTGCCTGGGTGGAATTCCTTGGGCAGGAGTGGGGTATATAAGATTTTCCCCAAGGCTAAATAAACGGCATTCGGCTGATCTCCTTCCGAATGACCCAGGTCTCTTTGTGTGTTCTTTCAATCTCTAGGCCCTTGTCCGACTCGCGTAAGGTACAGTGGCGCGCGAACTGTACCGAGGGGGTAACACAGAATCGGGTGTTACAAACCACATGGGCTTTCTTTTCAGAAATCATTCAAGAACAGAGCAGAAATATTTAAAGTATTAAAAGAAAAACCCAGCATAGACTTTTACACAACAAAATTATACTTTAAAAATGAAGAGAAAGACTGTCGTAGTCAAGACTTTTTTGGGGGGGTTAGGGGTAGGTAATCTGTCATATCAGAAATAGCCAAAGAAATTCTTTTAAGAGAAATAAAAAGACATGGTTTTAAACATGGGTTTAAAAAAAGCAATCCAAATCCTCAGGTCTACATAAAAAAGGAAGGAGATCAAAAAGAGTCGTGTTTGCTGAAAAGGTTATGTGGGCACTTGTAGGAATTCCTACAGCCAGTAGCCTTTAAGTTACCCGCCCACTTGGGCGTGGCCTCTTATACTTTATATGCTGATGTAAAGCGCACGCACATCCAGCCTCTTTTCCGGCTGCAGGATTCAGTTGCTGTTCCCGTTCCAGCAGAGGATTGTGATCTGTGAGTCTACCACCAAATAAATAACCCTCTATCATACTCAATTCTGAGCTAGTTGGTGTGGGATTTCTTTTAAGTGTCCTTCAGGCACATGTTAGAAACCCCAACACTGGGAAAACTGAGGCAGGAGGATCAAAAGTCTGGGGCCAGCTTGTTAGACCATATGCCAAAAAATGATTCTGGGGATGGAATTCAATGGAACTCTTGCCTAGCTCATCCAAAGCCCTGGGTTCAATTCTCAGCACCACATAAACAAGGGATGTGGTGACACACTCCTACAAGTAACTCTTACTGTTGGAAGCCTTAAGGTTAGAGTTCAAGGTCATCCTCAGCTCTTTAGTGAGGAGGAAGTCAGCTAGGCTACATGAAAACCAGTATCAAAAAGTGTTATTTTCCTTAAAATTTTTATGTAGGACAGAAATAGCTATCAGATCAAATAGTGAGTCAGATCCAACACCAGAAATAAAACTGCCACTACAACCAAGTGGCATTAACCCAGGTGTGTATGGCTAGGATGGGGGGGGGGGGGTGCAGAAAAAGCAGGTGATACATTGTAACTCATTCATGGGTAAGAGTCAGGAAGAGAGGTGGACCTCGTCAACTTGGTAATATGTTGATAACAAATAAATAGCTGATTGCATATTTAATAGCAAGAAGCTATACATCTTCACATATGACTGGGAACTAGGCAAACATCTTTTTTAAAATTCTTTTTTTTTTTTTTCGGTTTTTCGAGACAGGGTTTCTCTGTAGCTTTGGACCCTGTCCTGGAACTTAACATTCTTTTCCACTTGTTTTATTGAGCTATACGTTTTTCTCTGCTCCTCTTCCCTTCCACTCCCCTCCCCTTCAACCTTCTCCAATGATCCCCATGCTCCCAATTTACTCAGGAGAGCTTGTCTTTTTCTACTTCCCATGTATATTAGATCCATGTATGTCTCTCTCTCTCTCTCTCTCTCTCTCTCTCTCTCTCTCTCTCTCTCTCTCTCTCTCTCTCTCTCTCTCTCTCTTTTGGTTTTTTTGAGACAGGGTTTCTCTGTAGCTTTGGAGCCTGTCCTGGAACTAGCTCTTGTAGACCAGGCTGGTCTCGAACTCACAGAGATCCGCCTGCCTCTGCCTCCCGAGTGCTGGGATTAAAGGCATGCGCCACCACTGCCTGGCTTGTATATCTCTCTTAAGGTCCTCATTATTGTCTAGGTTCTCTGGGATTGTGATTTGTAGGTTGGTTTCCTTTGCTTTATGTTTAAAAAACACTTATGAGTGAGTACATATGATATTTGTCTTTCTGGGTCTGGGTTATCTCATTCAATATGATGTTTTCTAGATCCATCCATTTGCAATTTCAAGATATCATTATTTTTTTCTGTTGTGTAGTATTCCATTGTGTAAATGTACCACATTTTCCTTATCCATTCTTTGGTCAAAGGACATTTAGGTTGTTTCCAGTTTCTGGCTATGACAATGCTGCTGTGAACATAGTTGAGCACATGTCCTTGTGGTATGATTGAGCATCCTTTGGATATATCCCCAAAAGCGGTATTATTGGGTCTTGAGGAAGGTTGTTTCCTAATTTTCTGAGAAATCGCCACAATGACATCTAAAGGGGCTGTACCAGCTTGCATTCCCACCAGCAATGCAGGAGTGTTCCCTTTACCTCACAACCTCTCCAGCATAAGTTGTTATCAGTGTTTTTGATCTTGGCCATTCTTACAGGTGTAAGATGGAATCTCAGAGTTGTTTTGATTTGCATTTCTCTGATGACTAAGGATGTTGAACATTTCCTTAAATGTCTTTCAGCCATTTTAGATTCCTCTGTTGAGAGTTCTCTGTTTAGGTCTGTACTCCAGTTTTATATTGGATTATTTGTTCTTATGATGACCAATTTCTTGAGTTCTTCGTATATTTTGGAGATCAATCCTCTGTCTGATGTGAGGTTGGTGAAAATCTTTTCCCATTCTGTAGGATGCCATTTTGTTTTGTTGACCGTGTCCTTTGCTTTACAGAAACTTTTCAGTTTCAGGAGGTCCCATTTATTAGTTGTTTCTCTCAGTGTCTGTGCTGCTGGGGTTATATTTAGGAAGTGGTCTCTTGTGCCAATGCGTTCAAGTGTACTTCCCACTTTCTCTTCTATAAGGTTTAATGTGGCTGGCTTGATGCTGAGGTTTTGATCCATTTGAACCTGAGTTTTGTACATGGTGATAGATATGGATCTATTTTCATTCTTCTACGTGTTGATATTCAATTATGCCAGCACCATTCGTTAAATGTGCTTTCTTTTTTCCATTTGATTTTTTTTGCTTCTTTGTCAAAAATCAGGGGTTCATAGGTGTGTGGATTGATATCCGGGTCTTTGATTTGGTTTCATTGATCCTCCTGTCTGTTTTTATGCCAGTACCAGGCTGTTTTCATCACTGTAGCTCTGTAGTAGAGTTTGAAGTCAGGGATTGTGATGCCTCCAGAAGGTCCTTTATTGTTCAGAATTGTTTTGGCTATCCTGGGTTTTTTGCTTTTCCATATGAAGTTGAGTCTTTCGAGGTCTGTAAAGAATTTTGCTGGGATTTTGATGGGCATTGCATTGAATGTGTAGGTTGTTTTTTTGTAAGATTGCCAGTTTTACTATGTTAATTTTATCTACCCAAGCGCATGGGAGATCTTTCCACTTCCTGGTATCTTCTTCAATTTCTTTCTCCAAAGATTTAAAGTTCCTGTCATACAAGTCTTCCACTTGTTTGGTTAGAATTACTCTGAGATAGTTTATACTATTTGTGGCTATTATGAAGGATGATGTTTCTCTGATTTCTTTCTAAGCCCATTTATCATCCTGTGTAAATGAGGGCTACTCATTTTTTTTTTTAGTTAATCTTGTATCCTGCTACTGAAAGTGTTTATGAGTTGTAGAAGTTCCTTGGTAGAATTTTTGGGATCGCTTACGTAAACTATCATATCATCAGCAAATAGTGAGAGTTTGGCTTCTTCTTTTCTGATTTGTATCCCCTTGGTCTCCTTTTGTTGTCTTATTGCTCTAGCTAGAACCTCAAAAACTATATTGAATAGATATGGAGAGAGTGGACAACCTTATATTGTTCCTGATTTTAGTGGGATCACTTTGAGTTTCTCCCCATTTAGTTTGATGTTGACTGTTGGATTGCTGGATATTGCCTTTATTATGTTTAGGTATGTTCCTTGTATCCCTGCTCTCTCCAAGACTTTTATCATGAAAGGATGTTGTATTTTGTTAAAAGCTTTTTCAGCATCTAATGCGATGATCATGTGGTTTTTATTTTTCGGTTTGTTTATATGGTTGATGTCTACTCTTTTGTTATTGTTTGTTTGGGTTTTTTTTTTTACTTTGTTTTGTTTTTAAAGACAGGGTTGCTTTGTGTAGCCATGGCTGTTTGGGAACTCTCTTTGTAGACCAGGCCGGCCTCAAACTCAGAGATCCACCTCCCTCTGCCTCCTGAGTGCTGGGATTAAAGGCGTGCACCAGGACTGCCCAGCAAGCTGCCTGCTCTCAACACCCCATTGAACATTCATTCCATAATCCCTAGCTATGTCATATGACCAGAAAGAGAAAAAGAATTACACAGATTGTAAATGAAGAAAAATAGAGGGCTTCCTATTTTTTTTATTTTTTTGCAGTTGACATGATTATTTGGTCAGAAACTCCAAAGGATTACCAAAACAGTGCATACTCATAGAACATTCTGGTTCAATATTGCAGGTTTGATCACGCACATCGTAGACCATGTGGTGGTCAGGGGGTCTTGCACTTCACTGCCATCCCTGTGGATGCAGAGGTGAGTTCTGAGCAGCTGGTCAGAAGTAGGTTCATTTACACAAACAGGTGGGTACCAATAATATTGCAGAAAAATCCAGCTGGTACTAATAAAGTTCTGAAGACTCAGAGCGGCAGTGAGGTGTGAGCTCTTCCTTCTTGGGGCTGCGTTTTAGGAGATGTGAGTGTAGGAGCCCGTGTTATGTAGGAGGCAGTGAAAGCTGAGGGATGATTTTAAGCAGGGACACTTGGTGGGAAAGAGAGCGGAGCTACACAAGGCACTATGCCCCATGAGAGGGAAAGGAAGGGTCAGAGTACCCATGATTGCTGCCTATGGAATGTCGGTGCAGGGGTCGGAGAGACGGCTCATCGCTTAAGAGCACTGCTGCTCTTCCAGAGGACCTGGGTTCCATTCCTGGCGCGTGGCAGTTCACAGCTGTCTGTGACTTGAGTTCCAGGACGTCTGACGTCCCCACACAGGTATAAATGCAAACAGCAATGCACATGAAAAAAATTAATTTAAAGAAAAGAAATGCCGGTGTATTGATTTTATTTCACTGAAATTTTATAATTGATCTACTAGGTATAATGGCTTGGACTTCCTCCCTGTTCCTGACAAATGAAGTGGCTTCAGAAGATTGAATGGCTTGTGGAGATTCGCAAGTAAGATTCAGGGCAAAATTAAGTAGGCTAAAAATGTTCTTTAAAATTGTCTTACACATTTATCCATTAATATTTAACCTAAACTGAGTCATCGACTTTGACAATGCCGATTTTATCACTGTGTTACAGAGGTTATATGCTTTCCCAGTGAGCCATGCTCTCGGCACGGCAAGGAGAAAGCCCTTTATGAATGCACACAGCTGACTGCAGCTGACACCAAGTAAGACCTGGCCTCAGCGGAAGACTTTACTGTTCTACACCCTAGGCCTGTGCGCTTACACGCTGCTGTCCTTACCTCTCTTTCCTGTCCTTTCCCTGGGTTATGCTTTGAGCAATTTAAATGGGGACAGGAGAATGCAATCTGGTCACTTGGGCAGGTGGGAAATTTGCATAGCATAAATGTCGCAAGAGTTTCTGCTTTCTTAAGTTACCAGTGGTGTCCCTTTCCAACCTGGCAGGATTCTGTTCTCCTGATAAGAGCACAGGGGAATTAATGACTGATCAGGACACAGTGGTGGTTGTGACCGTCTGTTGCACCCCTAAGCTGCCAGTTAGAGACAGGTTCATTGGGGATGGGCCTAATGGCTGATAAATACTGATGAACAAATATTTGTGCCCTTGCATCATAAATCTTCTTTGTCTCTGACAGGCCTGGCTAACATACCAGTGTCTCTGAGGCATTTTAGGGCAGCTCTGTCCCTTACTAAAGTCTACTTTGTGTGATTTAATGTCTCCTAAGCAAATCTATTGGCAAATTCTTTATATTACCTTGAATTCCTTTTGCATTACTACCTCATAATTAAAAAGACAAAAAACAAGATAAAATACCACAAACCTCTCAAGCATTCAGCTGGAAGTCAGACCTGGGTGTTGTGGAATAATCTTTTTATACAATGTAAAGATGTGTCTTTGCCAAAGTGCCTTTTGATTGGTTTAATAGAGAGCCGAATGGCCAATAGCTAGGCATGAAGAGGTTAGGCAGAGAGAGAGGAAGAGGAGACCTAGGTGCTTGAGAGACACCAGAGGCCATGGAGAGGAAAACAGGAGGAGCAAGATGGAAGAGAGGTAAAAAGCCAGGAGGCAAAATGTAGATGAATATAAGTGGGTTAATTTAAGTTATGAGAGCTAGAGGGACAAGCCCAAGCTATAGGCTAAGCTTCTATAATTAGGAATAGGTGTCCATATCATTTTTTTGTGAGCTGGCGGCCAAAAGGAAATCCTGGAATGTTCACCGCAATGAAGTCTCACTTGGTCAGTAAACACGCTGATCAGTTAGTTCCAGGAAAGGAAAAGTGTCTCAGGGTAGTTCGTTAGCTGTAGCCTGTGGCTTCCACACCCCACCTCAAGCTTCATGGAGGTGCTGAACTGTGCCAATCAAAGCCCAGAGACTGAGCAACCGGGCAGGAGTGGGGTGATAAACTGAACCCTTAAAATCAGCTGGTGACGAAAGCATTCGAGCGAAGGCAGAGAGGCATAAAGAATGTAGCTGGGGCAGAAGGTGTGTGGGGACTAGAAATTACTTAGTACCTACGAGGCCATAACTTGAACTCCCAGCACCACACACAAAGCAGAACAATCCTCTTAGTAAAATCTTTTATTTGGTTTATGTTTAAAGTGTAAAAAATTATAAGCTGCATGGAAGGAGGGGAAGACAAGTCAAAGAGCAACATCCATTTCAAATAAATCAAAAAGTCAAATTCCTAAAACACCACCGTCTTGTAATTATCCCCATCGTATCTCAGTTGCGAAAGATTTGGAAAGACTTGGGCTGAAGAGGTGTGTTCTGAGGTCAGCTGCTTCAGCGAGAGCTCCCCCCTGTGAGGAAAGCACAGAATTTCTGAATTTCTCAGTCGATGTTTTTGGTTTTAACCAACATGAATTTGCAGAAGCATCTTAGACCCACTGAGAAGTTAGACCCACACAGACAGGACCATGTTCCCACATCCTGTGCCCCCTTTCCCTGTGGGCTACCACCAGGTGTTACCATGGGAGGTTTATCGTAGCTGAGAGCCAACACTGGCACATGATTAACCAGCGTGTACTTGATCAGATTCCTCACAGCTTTACCAAGCTGGCTTTTCTGTTCCAGGATCCTGTCCAAGCACTGAAGTGTACGGGGTTGTTAGAATCCATAGGTTCCTCTCACTAATAGTGCATAATAGTGTATCAGAGTCATTTTGTCTGTTTTTTCATTTTTTCAACTATTTTATGTGTATTTTTGCCTGCATTCCTGTCTGTGCACGTGTATGTGTGTGTGAGACCAGAAGACCACATTCCCTGGAACTGGAGTTACAGACAGTGTGAGCCATCATGTGGGTGCTGGGAATCGAACCTGGGACCTTTCTCTCTAACCCTGTGGATTTGTTTTGTTTGGAGACTGAGTCTTGTGCAGCCCAGGCTGGCCTCAGAGATTGGAATTTTGTAGGTTCGGAGGCTAATTACTTTATCTTGGGCTAGTGTTAGCTTTTGGAACAGCTCGTCCTTGCCCCGTTCTGTATCTGAACTAACGCCTTGTGATATGAAAACATACAAACAAACAAAACTTCTAAGAAGCTACTAGCTTAGCAGAACACCATTCGACAAATCCAAGAGCTAAGAACATCATCCGATAGCATCTTGAGCACTTAAAATAGCTCCATCATCTCCTCGTATTCCCCTGTCTGGTGAACCTACCAATGTAGCTTAAAGTTGCCTTGATTTATGACTCTCTTTGTCCTGTAAAACCATAAAAGCACCATAAAACTGCTTCCATGTTGGAACGTGGTATCTGAAGTAACGAATCTGTGTTCCTGAGCAGTGGTTACTCACAATGGCTCCAAAATAAACTATCTCTTATTCCCTTTAGGACGAAAACTGGTTTTTACATGGACAATGTGTTTATTTAACTTCTTACTTCTGGCCTTCATCCTGTCCACTGTATTATATACTATTATTGTTTTTCTCAAAAGCAACTCTGCTCACTTAAAATCTCTGATCCTTCCCTCCATGCTTGCCAGTCATTAGCCCACTACCTGCCCACGGCAATGCCAGTCATTAGCCCACTACCCGCCCACAGCACACTGGAGCACAAATTCACTTTTAAAAAAGGAATCTGATGTTTCATTGTTTTCCTGCATACACAATATGCTCTAGTCAAATTGACCCTAGTCCCATAAAGGTGGGTGATTTTTTTCCCTAAAAAAAAGTTTTGCCTTCATAGTTTGATGTTTGATTGAAGTTCTTGATTAGAAGCTGCATTATATTTTATCCGTAGTAGTCCCATGTCTACCATACTATACTTCCCGAGGCTGGCCTGTGACATAGAGCAGTCCTTCCCTCCCAGTCCATCCCACTTGGCTCTGCCCAGGGGAAGCCCAAGAGGGCATCAACTGAGGTCAGAGGTTTTTAGCTTAGCCCGGTGCTCAGGATTGCCTTGGGATGTTTGTTCCCTTTACTGAGAGGATTCTGTGGCTCTTCAGGGAGCCTTGGTCCCTGAGGGGTTCTGGGAACCATCCCACTTTCTCCTGGGACTTAGAGGAAGGAACAGCTGAGGCGCTGTTGTTGAACAAGTAACTGCCCTGTGTCACCTGTCTCCACCCACATCTCCGTCACCAGCCTGTTACAGTCAGCTCTACTACTTCTGGTGAGCTACTGATGTCTCTAGACCCCAAGCCCACTTCTTTCAAGAAACGTCCTTTACTCTTCTCACGGTGCCCCTTCCTGCAGCGCTCTGTCTAAAGGCATTCATTTAACACCACGCTCTACTCAGGGGCTGTAAGGATGGGGAACTAGTGAGACGGGGTTTCTTCTCCTGGAACTCACAGCCCTCTGCTTCCCTTACGCTTGGGATTAAAGGTGTGTGCTACCAGCTCCTGCCCATAGCTGGTTTTTCATGCATTACTAGATATTCAACACATTATTTGCTAAGCAAATGGATAGTTTTTTGTGCATTTTTCAAGAATTGTTTGGGGGATGCTGAAGAGAGAGCTCAGCAGTTAATAGTATTTGTTCTTGCAGAGAACCTGGATTGGGTTCCCAACACCGTGTGGTGCTTATAGCCACCTGTAACTAGTGTTCCAGACCATCTACCTTTCTCTTCTAACCTCTGTGGGTGATACACACACACACACACACACACAGACACACACAGACAAAACATTCTCAAACATAAAATAGATAAAACTTAAAAAAAATCAGGTGGAGGGCAGGGACTTGAGAGATGGCTTCAGGGTTGAAAGCACTTGCTGCTCTTCCAGAGGGCAGAGTTGTCCCCAGTAGTACCCACATCAGGTGACTCACAGGTGCCTTTAACTCCAGCTTCAGCTACTTCAAGAAGATGATGAGCATCGAAGAGGCTCCTTATGGAGTTTGATAGCTGTTTGGGCAAGAAACTGCTCTTGTCTGAACTGTTGCATAAACTGAACACAAAGAACCCACAGAGAGAGGGACTGCTGAACTTGTCTAAAGGTGAGATGATTCTTTGGGGTTCCTGACTCATGAAAGAGTCTGTGAGACATTCTGCAGAACACAGCAGATAGTGACTGAACTGCCTTTGAAATTTCCTGCTTCATGGAAAAGTCTGCTGGACACTATGGGCCTGTAGACCGAAGATGGATGCCCCAACAGTACAAAAGAACTTTGGGTGACTGTCCAGGTAGCAAGATGTCTCTGTGATTTCTCGAGTTTTGGAAGTAGCTTACTTCTTGTTCACCTAGGTAATATTATATCCTTCTGGAGTCTTTGATGGAGTTGAAGAATAAATAGATATAGTTTTCCTTATTTATGATACAAGATAAAGTAGATATAAATATTGTAACTGTAATTCTTGCTTGATAACTGTTTTGTTATATGTAATTTAGTATGTTAAAGTGAAAGCCTTCTTTTTTGTTTAAACAGAAAAAGGGGAAATGATGTGGGTCTTCTGTTTGAGTTGATTTCATTGGTTAATAAAGAAACTGCCTGGCTCATTTGATTGGCCAGCCCTTAGGTGGGCGGAGTAGACAGAACAGAATGCTGGGAAGGGAAGTTAATAAATCGCCATGCCTCTGCTCTCTGAGACAGATGCCATGAAGCCAGCCACCAGGTCAGACGTGCTGAATCTTTCCCAGTAAGACATCACTCGTGGTGTTACACAGATTATTAGATATGGGTTAGTCAAGATGTGAGTAAGAGGCTGAAACTAATGGGCCAGGTAGTGTTTAAATGAATACAGTTTGTGTGTTGTTATTTTGGGGCATAATCTAGCCAGGCGGCCAAGAGCCGGGCGGTGGGAAGCGGCCCACTGCTCATCACTATACTCTGGCACAGCTGAGGACCTTATCTGTTAAACCTCCTCTTCTCAGCAAATGAATTTTTATACCACAGATAACATAATGTTGCAGACTGTCATTTTTTCAACATTGTATAAATTGTATTTATACATTTAAAATTGTATTTATACATTTAAAATTGTATAAATTTTTAAATTCTCACCTTACAACTGTTTACCTGTTTCACCACATTGTCTGTTTTGTTTGCTTGCTTGTTTGTTTTTGAGACAGGGTTTCTCTGTAGCTTTGGAGCCTGTCCTGAAACTAGCTCTTACAGACCAGGCTGGCCTTGAACTAACAGAGATCTGCTGCCTCTGCCTCCCGAGTACTGGGATTAAAGGCATGCACCACCACCTCCTGGCTTCACCACATTATCTTAGTATGAAATATATAATTTTGCTTTTTTAAATTTGTTTGTCTTTTCAGTTTTTAAAAACACCTACTTCCACCCCTCGCTCTGTGTGTGTGTGTGTGTGTGTGTGTGTGTGTGTACACATGCAGGTATGTTCACCTATGCAAGAGGTCAGACTGACATTGAAGTATCTTTCCTCCATCACTTCTCCACTTTTGTTTTTTAGACAGGGTCTTACTAACCTGAAAGTTGCTCTTTCACCTAGGCTTGCTAGCCAGTGAGTCCCAGGGATTCTCTGTTTCTGCCCTCTGTGCTGTGTCCAGCTTTCACACATGCTCTCTCTCTGTCTGTCTCTGTCTCTGTCTCTCTCTCTCTCTCTCACTACACACACACACACACACACACACACACACACACACACACACACACACAATGGGAGACTTACAGAACTGCTGTTTTGAGTTGTTATTCCCAACAATGAATAATTTGCCCAGCCCCGAGTTCTGTTTCTCAGGTCCCACACTGACTCACCACCGTCCAGCTCTCAGAAAGCATTCATGGCTCTCCTCCGGTTAATGTCTCTCTTGATTTGGCACACAGAGCAAACAGGACAGAAAAGAGTGACCAAGTAGTCATCACAAATGGATCCCTGTGAAAGACATGAAGATACATGAGTGTGCGGCCGGCCTGCTGGGGATATATTTAGAGAACCGAAAGTCCTGACTCTTTGGATTCAGTTTACTTCATTTCTTTTTATGTTTATTTTGTGTGTGTGAATATGCGTTTGTATGTGTGTGCATGCATGTACGTGTGTGCATATGTATATGTGTGCGTGCGTGTGCGTATGTGTGTGCATGTGTATGTACATGTGTGTGCATGTATATATGCATGTGTGTGCGTGTACATGTGTGTGCACACATGTGTGCTCACAGAGGTCAGAGGGAAACCCTCACTTCTCTCTACCCACCATGTGGGTCCTGGTCTTCCAGTGTGATTGGAAGTGCCTTTATCCACGGACCCATCTCACTGGCCCCGGATTTGGTCTCGAGGGCTACTTCTAGGAAAACGTTAGCTGACTTTTCCATGCGACACTTGCCCTCCTGTTCCAGTACTTTATCATTCTGAGAATATAAGATTTAATCCAACTACCAAGTCCAAGAGTGCAATAAGGAGACTCAGGAAGTCAGCTCTCACAGCCAGGAAGCTCCTGGCTCAGTACTGTTACAGCAGGGTGAAAACACGGACATGTGATGCCCTGGACATTTGGGGAAGAGAATTAGGGAAGTGGCAGACAATTTGGGGTCAAAGCACTCCCAAGTACTACATAATAAAAAAGTAAAAGTTTGGCAGGAAATGTAACCACATTCACTATAAGACATTGACAGTGATGTTGAACGAAGAAGTGTTGGGGTCATCATATAAAACCTGGACATGGAATTAGCCAAAGGTACAGAGAACCATGTAGGAGAGAGTGGGGTGGGAACCCAGAAGGGACAGAGGACTAAAGCCCAGGCCTCTGTGAAGTCCATAGGTAAAGCCCACATTGAGAAGCAAATAATCAAAGGAAAAGCAAAAAAAAAAAAAAAAAAAAAAAAAGTGTTTCTGTAGAGGGCCAAGTAGGTGAAGAAAATTAGGGAAGGGTTTTTTTTTTCTTGACAGTCTATAAAATGAGATCATTTAGAGATGTGAGCTTCAGAGTTTAAATCCATTAAAAAGGAAAGCCACGCTAGAAAACAGGGGCTGGTGGCCTTTAGAAAGACCAGAAATCCTGAGCAATTTAAGTACAGACGGTGGAGGAGAAAGTCAAACAAAGTCAAACAAAACAGGCAACCTGAAGCAGCAGCCATGGGGGAAGGAGTGGGGACTCTACACTAGATAAACCCCAAGCTCAGCAGCCAGGGGCAGGGGAGGAGGAAGGAAGAGGCAGTGCAGGGGAGGAGGAGGGAAGAAGCAGTGCAGGGGAGGAGGGGAGCAGGCAGTGCAGAGGAGGAGGGGAGCAGGCAGTGCAGGGGAAGAGGAGGAAAGAGGCAGTGCAGGGGAGGAGGGGAGCAGGCAGTGAAGGTAGGAGGGGAGCAGGCAGTGCAGGGGAGGAGGAGGGAACAGGCAGTGCAGGGGAGGAGGGGAGAAGGCAGCACATTTCTCCAGGATGATCAAAGCCAAGGCCCCTCACGTGGGTCTCAGGGTTCCAGGAGAGGCAGGGTTGAAAACAGTGGGTAGTGTCCCAGACAGTAGATTGTGAGCTCACAGGGTACAAACACTCTGAGAGATACTGCCTAATATTCCTCCAAGACTATCAGTTCACAAACCTGCATTTACACAAATGTATATGTGTGAGTTTCCGGACAGAAACATGCCTACAGAGGATGCATACAAGCTATTACTAACTTCCAAGCAGTTATTAATTTTCACTTTTTACTCCATGTATTTCTATTTAAATTTGTTAGATATTTTAACATTGCTTTGTAATAAAAGAAGACTAACTAAATTTCTCAATTAAAAAAATAATTTTAATGAAATAAACTAGAAAATGTTCCTAGAAAATGTTACACATGTGTTTGTTCCCTGTGATGGTTAAGTTTGTGTGTTACCTAGTCTAGCATAGACATTTGGCTCAACATTATTCTAGATGTTTTTTGAAGATATATTTGAGACAAAATTAACATTTAAATCTTCAGACTTGGAATAGAGCAGATCACTTCATATAATGCAGATGGCCTCTCTTCCAGTCAGCTGCAGACCTGTTTGTAATAGGACCTGAGGCTAACTGATCAGGCTGGGGCCAGCATGGCCAGGGAGCCACAGGGTCCATCTGTCTCCACTTCCTAGTGCTGGGACTGAACTCAGGCTCGCGGGGCACGCACTCTACTGACTGAGCTCTTTTCGGCTGTATCCTTTTGCCGGTTCCTCCTTCTTCCCTTCCTTCCAACAGGGTCACAGTGCATTGCTTAGGCTTGTGCCAAACTCCCAGTCTTTCTACTTCAGCCTCCCAAGTCCTAAGATTACAGGTGTGTGTGCTACCATGCTCAGGTGTGTGTGCTACATGCTCAGTTGTGCATGCTACCATGTGTGTGTGTGTGTGTGTGTGTGTGTGTGTGTGTGTGCTACCGTGCTCAGCTAGTTGAAGACCTTGGAGGAGGAGGAGAAGAAGAAAGAGTAGGAGATGGACTGCTTTTGAATAGGAAGAATCCACTCATAAACTGCCTGTTGACTTCATCTTCAGCTCATCCACGAATACCTAGCTTGACAGCCTGCACTTCCAGTTTTGGACTTACTGGCTTCCTTCACTGCATGGCTTTAAAACAAATGTCTGTCTGTCTCTCTCTCTTGCTCTGACTTTCTTTTTCCTTTCTTTTCTTTTTTTTAGACAGGATTTCTCAGCCGGGTGGTAGTGGCACACACTTTAAATCCCAGCACTTGGAAAGGTGGATCTCTGTGAGTTCGCAGCCAGCCTGGTCTACTTAGTGAGGCTAGGACGGTTACACAGAGAAACCCTGTCTCAAAAAACAATCAATCAATCAATAAATAAATACAGAGATCCTCCTGCATCCTGCGTGCTGGAATTAAGGGGGTGTGCCACCAGTATGTGATTTTTTTCTTTACCTCTGTCTCTGCCACTTTCTCTCTATATATACACAGAGGGAGGCAAATATACATGTGTGTACATTCCTATATGATATATAGAGATATGTGTACACACACATATGCATGCACATCTACTCATCCTATGGACCGCTTCTTTGTTTAACTCTAATTAAAACACTACCCCATTTCATAGAGTGACGCAGGAGTAAGGGAAAGTGTGTCCACACACAGTTTGGACTGGACATCGTCTCTCTCGATACTGGGCACACCTCTGGGTCAAAGACTCTGGCTCTTACAAACTTTGAAGTCTTCATTGCTAAGACATGGCGGACCCTCCCCGACAACACACACAGGCGTTACAAGGTCAGTGGCGAGTTCAGGCCCCTGAAGCTCACTAGGCTCTAGATAATCCTCTATTGTAGTCTACACCTTGCAAATACGAATTGCTTGCGTTCTAGGATGTTCAGAGGGCACACAAAGAGAGGGGCTACTGCTAAGTCAACTGAATTTAAGGTTGTACACGCTACAAAACTTCGGCCAAACAAATTCAGGGCCCTGATACCATCAAACGGCAGCCACTCCTACAACAGCGATGGTAAATTCGGTTGCAGCCTAAATAATAAAAGGTGAGAGACTCACGGGAATGCCATATCGGGTTCGGTAGAGCGTCCTCATTGCCACAGTTGTCCCACACAAACAGCATTCATTCATGTCGGCTGCCACTTGACACCCAAGGTATGTGAAGCAAAATGTCCCGCAGAGGCCTGGAAATATGAAAACGGATACAGGTTACTCTGGTTTGCCCACATCAGCTACGCCAAGAGCGATCACATCATGGGGACCTTCCCCTCTCTGCTGCCCAAGTCCATCTTCGTTGTTTGGGTGGAGCTTTGTTACGTGCGCACCCCCATCATTTCCAGAGCGACTGCTGGGGGGGGGGGGAAGACCTAGCTGTTTCTGCAGGAGTGCCGCTCATGTGCTAACTACTGAAACCCACCCGTGTTCCAGGTCAAACCCTAGGTACTGACGATGCTCCCAGCTGAGATCCAATAGGGACCTAATAGGAAAGGATGTGCAGGGGAGAGCCAGGCTCACTTCAGAGCGCATCCTATGAGGCCCTGAGCAGGAAGTGCCGCCTGAGCTGAATAGTGACGCAGGGTTAGAAACTGTTAAAAAGAACTGAAGGGAATAACGCCTCCTGGAGACAATTTGTCATATTCATTCACTGTGGCCAGTGTCCTGGGATAGGATGGGGATGAAGTTAGGGGGTGACACAGGCTTAAGGCAGTGTATGTGTGTGTGTGTGTTTGTGTGTGTGTGTGTGTGTGTGTGTGTGTGCGTGCGCGCACGCGCACATGTACAGGAGTCATGATGACAAATTAGGTGGTGTTTACGTGCACCGTCAAGGCTAGGAAGAAGCACCAAGTATTTTGTACAGGGAGAATGATTTGGCCAGCTCTGCATTAAGAAAATCTTCATAAACTGGGTGGTGGTGGTGCACACTTTTAATTCCAGTACTTGAAAGGTAGGATCAGAGGTAAGCGGATTTCTGAGTTCAAGTCCAGCCTGATTTACAGCGTGAGTTCCAGGACAACCAGGGCTCCATAGAGAAACCCTGTCTTGAAAAACCAGAAGAAAAAAAAAATCTGCCACAAAGCAATGAAGGCTGCCCCATCCCCTTTAAAAATTACATTTAGTATGTTTGTGTGTGGCGGCATGCGAGCGTAAAGGTCAGAGGATAATTCCCAGGAGTGTGTCCTCTCCTTCCACCACGTGGGTCCTGGGGATGAAGTCTGGCCACAGGCGCTTCTACTGAGTCATCTTGACAGCCCTGCATTAAAACTCAAATAACTGAGCAATAACTTGGGGTTGGAGGATTAAAATTTAATGTTTAGGGAATTTGACTCTCGTAAGTTTTTATTATAACTATGATTTTCAGATATCAAAACAATGTCATGAGACATGTTAGTCAATCAGCTGTGTTACCTAGGAAGTCAAGGAGAGCTGGTGAAGGGCCACGCATGTAATTCCTTCTGTCTGTGCTCACTGTGTAATTATTAGCTTCATTCTGTTCCAAGGTCCGTTCCATTGCAAGTTAAAGCTGGTATATTTATTTCCCTACCATTCTGAGGAACAGGCCTCAAAGCAAACCTTTTGTTCCTGATTTGCTAAGGACAAAGTCTCTGGTTCACTTTGCCACCCCACCTGACTTCCTTCCAAGTTCACAGAGAGAGAGAGAGAGAGAGAGAGAGAGAGAGAGAGAGAGAGAGAGAGAGAGAGAGAGAGAACTTACTGCATGCAGGAAAACTTAACTGTACAGATTAAAATAATTCTCTGAGGCTGTGCGGAAACTGGCTGAGACGTGTCCTGTGATGTAACTTTAATAAAACGGCATCTTAGTGTTGTGTAGCCAAGAAGAGATTTCATGACTATTGCTTTTTTTCTTCTTAATCCAAGCACTCAGGAGGCAGAGGCATTTCTGTGAGTTTAAGGCCAGCCTGGTCTACATATGAGTTCCAGGACAGCCACGGCTACACAGAGAAACCCTGTCTCAAAAAACAAAACAAATGAAAAAAACCAAAACCAAAAAAAGTCAGGTTCAAGTAAAAAATGTTTCATTTATGTGTAATCTGTTTATAATATTAGGCCACGCCTGTTCAGTTTGAGAATCATTTAAAGCTTCCAATGTTACCTTAACTCTAGGATTTATTTTAGGGGTAACATCATTATTTTTGGTGGACAGGAGAAGAGTCAGCTATAATCGGTAGTCTGTCTTTGATGCTGACTGTACCATTCCAGGTTGCCCAGGTGTCTAAATAAGTTAGTAGTTTTCAACACAGTAAGGGAGGAACGGACCCCAAATCGGTTGGAGGGGGCACCTTCCCTGCACTTACAGACTCCGCAGTCACTGAAGCAATCGCACAGGCTGGTCTGCCAGTTGGAATTCTGGGGAGCACGAACAAATCCTGGTTGAGTCACAATTACTGTTTGTGGCTGAGCCATCTTCAGTGCGAGGTCTCAGATGCTCTGGTCTGAAAAAGAAAATGCTGGCATTAGCTGCCTGGAGCTGCCGTGGGGAAGACGGCGCTGTGTTCTGCTCCTGGGCTGAAACTAACCGCTGTGCTCCACCGGCTAGGGAGGGACGTGGTTGGAGAAATCAACTTGTTGGTCTCTAAGAGCATTGCAGTCTCCACCTCTGAGGGCACAGAGGCCCCAGGAGACCAGAGTTCACTGAACTGAAGGCGAGCAGATGCTTCTCATGGGCAAAAGAAACGAAAGAGGGCTGATCTGGAGCTATTTTTAAACAGGTACCTACTGTCCAGGAGCTGGGAAACAAACGACTGGCCTGCGACAGAGATAGGGTCAGGGAACCACGGAAAACCACCTTTTCTTAAGCCAACAGCCTGAGCTTAGTGCATCCTCCCCCTCCTACCCCTTGCTCTGCCTCTTCTCCTGCATCCAAGCTGCTCCATCACTTCAAATTTCCCAGAACCGGTCCCTTTGTCAGGGCTGCTCAGCCCCTGACACCAGGAAGGGACCAGCGAGCCATAATAATCATCCCACCAGTTTTCTATGGTGTTTTGTGGGCGGCGATGCTTCTTTGTTTACCCGAGTCAGGCTCTCATCATGTAGTCCAGGCTAGCTAGCTTCGAGCCTTCCAAATGCTGGAATTCTAGGTGTGTATTACATTCCCAGCTCAGCAAAGCCTAAAAAATTTATTTTGTTAGGTGACTCCTAATTTCTCTTCATTATAAGAGAGTGCTGGGTGCCGGGATGTACCTGAGACTTGGAAGGGCAGGATCTTTGCTAAAGCCCTCATCTCTAAAGCCACAAGAGCTCGGATGAGCCGCTTAACCAGTCAGCTCATTTTCCATTTACTTATCTGTAAACCGAAGCAGCCACCGGCCTGCCCACCTCACGCACACATTGAGAGCACCAAGCATAGTTTTCCGACAAGTTTAATGTTTTTTAAAAAATCGTAAAAATCCAGCGGAGAGTGGCCACAACACAAACAGATTCAGAAAGGACATTGCTTCTGATGGTTTCCACACACACCTTGTTGGCGATACTGCCGTTCATTGAGGTTCCAACCGATCAGGTCTGGTATTAGACCTTGCTTATCCATCTGCTCAGCTCTGACACTGGAAATGGTTATTTCTATTGAGTTGATAAGAAAATAGGGAATGTGTGTGTGGTGGGGGGGGTAAGTAAACTGTGAAATTCAAATCCTCTTTTAGTCTCTCTGTCTGGGAGCCCTGCTCTCACATACATCTGGCTGTACACAGGATTGTCACTGGCCTGTGAAGGTCTCTTAGAAAACAGGAAACCATCTTTGTGAATTCGAGGCCAGCCTGGTCTACAAGAGCTAGTTCCAGGACAGGCACCAAAGCTACAGAGAAATCCTGTCTCAATATAGCAAGGGAAAAAAAAAAAGAAAGAAAAGAAAAAAGGAAACCTGTTTTTTAGTTAGAAAAGTGTGTGTGTGTGTGTGTGTGTGTGTATGTGTTGTACATACAGTGTGTATACAGATGTACGTGCCCTGTGGAGGCCAGAGGATGGGGCCAGGTGTCCTGCTCCACCCCCTCTGCCTCATTCCCTGGAGGCAGGCCAGCCACTGGGCCTGACTCACAAGCCTCAGCATTCCCTCCTGTACTCCCTACCATAATGTGGGGTTACAGGTGTGTAAAGCCACACCTGGCTTTTTACACAGCTTCAGGGGATCATGCACAGACACTCATGTTTGTGCATCAGGCACACTTATCTGCTGAGCCACTTCTCAGCCTCTTTCCTCTTTTCCCACTTTCTTGAGAAGTGTTAGGCTCACAGTAGGTATTTTAATTGTCTTGCTAGACTCACAGTAGGTTTTTAAAAAGATTTATTTCGTGTGTATGAGTGCTCAATCTGCACACCAGAAGGTACATCAGATCCCATTATAGATGGTTGTGAGCCACTGTGTGGTTGCCGGGAGTTGAACTCAGGACCTCTGGAAAAGCAAGCCAGTGCTCTCCAGCCCCGTCACAGTAGGGATTTTAACTGTCTTGCTGAGTTAAGCAGTAACAGTGCTGGGACATTTCTATTTAGGAATTCGGTACATATTTTTCAAAGCACAAAAGGGCTGGGCATGGTGGCAAACACCGTTATTCCCAGCACTTGGGAGACAGAGGCAGGGGGATCTCTGTGAGTTCAAGGCTAGCCTTGTCTACAGAGTGTGTTCCACGATGGCAGGGCTACATAAAGTGATCACCTCCTAAATAGAAAGAATGCTTATCAAAATGGGGGCTTCGGTCTGTCTCCTAGCATCGGCTAGTAGCTTGTGTCCTCTTATGTCTCCAGTCACCTTTGCTTCTCCAGATTCCATCACCTGCAACATCTGCTTCTCCAGATTCCATCACCTGCAACATCTGCTTCTCCAGATTCCATCACCTGTAACATCTGCTTCTCTAGATTCCATCACCTGCAACATCTGCTAGTTTGGTGTTTCCCTTGGATGGAAAAAGAAAGCAGCAAACGAATCCAAGCCTCAAATGATGGGTGTGTTCACATATTTCTTCACATGACCGGGAGGGTTAAAGGATGCTTTAAATATGCCTAAATCTTGGCACACACCAGTACAGTTAATCATAAAAAAACCAGGCCTCCTGGCCTCCTGAATCCTAGCAAACAGCATGCAAACAGTGTCTGGTTATCACAGAGGAAGGTAGACTTGGTTTAATTTTAAAAAGAGGCAGGCTAGGCATGGTGATGCACACCTTTAACCCCAGCATTCCTTCTATGCAGGCTCATGCGAGGGCTACATTGTGAGACCCTATCTGTGAGATCCAGGATTACATTGTGAGTTCCTATCTATAAGAAACGGATAGAACTCAGAGGGGGGGGTGGGAGAGGGACAGAGAGAGGCTTACAATGACCTCTTAAATATCTGCATCCGTTGACCATTTCATGATCAGTAAACAACTCTAAACGTTTCTCTTCCCATCCCTGAGTGTATTATGCAAATAAGGTGTGTTTTTTAAAAAAAGATTTAGCAAAATGAGTATGAGTAGAATGGGCACAAAATTTGACACTGAGAATGTTTAAAAAAAAACAAGAGAGATTCAGAAGTCCCAAGGTTAGGAAATAATGAAAAGACCAAATAACTTACAAAAGAAATGAAGAGGAAAAAAAGTTTAAATATATGAAAAGATGCTTGAATTGTCCCAACAAATGCCATCTGTTAGGCAAAATTGAAAACCTGGGGGTCTTGGGAGTTGTTTGGCATTGGCAGAGTCTCAGGATTGATCTTTAGCACTAAACCTTGGTCAGAGCAATCAGGGTGGGGAGGGAGCAGCTGTCTGCTGTCTGCTGGAGGGCAAGCGCCTCAGTGAGAATAGCTCCTTGCTCAGGAGGCACTCTGAAAAGTAATAAGGCTGTAACTGGGTTAACTTGGGAAATGCAAATGGTAAGGTCCCTATGAGGCTTATGAACACCATGGTGGAGGGCCCAAAGATGAGCAAAACTTCAACCCAGGCAGCCATGCCTCCAATAGTCCCAGCACCTGCAGAGCTGAAGCAGGAACGTCATTAGGACCTAGTTCTAGACCAACCTGAGCAGTGCAGCAAGATCTTGTCTAAAAAACAAAACCAAAAAAGTAAAAATCATCAGGACGTGTGCCAGGACTCAATCCATGAGGCAGGTTTATGAGCACATAGACACATAGATAAATAGGATAGAGGTATATAAAGAAAATGTCCTGATTATATTAGGTAGATATGATAGAGGTATATAAAGAAGCGTGCTGATTACATCCACAGAGAGGATACACCTACTGCCCAAACCTTGATTACTAAATGTCATTGTTTAATAAAAGAGCAGGGTTCGTTAGTGGGAGCCTCTAAGGCAGGGAAAGGGAAGGCCTAAGATGAACCTGAGGAGTGTGACATCAGCAAGAAAAGAGGCCTCAAGGTAGATCTAATCAACAGGACCACTGCTGAATGGGGGATGGGGAGACTTCTGAGGCAACTTGAGGGCCAGATTTAGAAGAGTTTGAGCAAAAAGTAATGTTATGGTTAGATTATAACTCATAAAATAAATTATCTGCAGCTCTCGCTATGTATTATCTGTATTATATCTATATAATGATAGTTTAGATAAATAAACAGAATTTTAAATGGAGAGGAAGAATGGTACTTTCTTCCTTCTGGTTAGAGTGTAAAAGGAAGAACAGAAATATAAGACCGGCACTTGGCATACACCATGATACATACTAACTGCTGTAGGCAAGACCGATGGGTGGAGTCTGTGATATTATGAAGGTACTTTTCATTTTTTCCTAGGGTTCCTGGTTTATTATTCCTTCTCCTAAGCAAGCCATAGAAACTGGAATTTCATTTCCCCAGAGTCAAAGAAACGAATCTTTCCCATCTTTCTGTCTTGGAGTTGGCCATATAGACAGTTTCCTATCTCCTTCGTCAGACGGCCAATCACTCATGCCCACTGGATGATCTGGCCTGTGAGGAAGAACATTGAAGAATGGGCCAGATGGGGCGTGATGCTTCCCCACCTAGTCTGAGGCATTAGTGGCCTTGCAGCGACATCCCACAAATGCCCAAAGGACAGAGTTAAAGATGCCTGGAAATGTAGTTCAATAGGTAGAGTTCTTGCTTAGCATGCAAGAAGTCCTGGGTTCCATCCCCAGCACTGTATAAAACTAGGCATGGGGGCTGGAGAGATGGCTCAGTGGTTAAGAGCATTGCCTGCTCTTCCAAAGGTCCTGAGTTCAATTCCCAGCAACCACATGGTGGCTCACAACCATCTGTAATGAGGTCTGGTGCCCTCTTCTGGCCTACAGACATACACACAGACAGAATATTGTATACATAACAAATAAATAAACAAATATTAAAAAAAAACTAGGCATGGTACACATTCCAGTCATCCCAGGACTCAGGGGACAGAGGCAGGAGTTCAGAGCCGTCAGCTCTGTAGTGTGTAGTGAGTTCGAGGACACCTGGACTACAGGAGACCCTGCTTCATCACAACAGAGAAGTCTAGTGTAGTCTGGAGTGGTAGGTAGTACACACATGTATCCAGTTTGAGGCAGGAGGATTGTGACTTTGAAGCCAGGCAGCGCTATCTAGGGAGACAATGCAAATCCAAAGCAAACGCAACTAAGCAGCAAGAAAAACAGCAATTCCATGAAACTCTAAAGGTTAAATAAGTAGATCTCCTTGCTCAAGGGAGAAGGCACACAGTAAGAAAGTGTGGCCTGTCAGGAAGAGTTACTGGAAAGCCTTCTTAGAGTGCAGGCCGCAAATGAGTGGTTTGGAAGAGGAACCAGGAAGTAGAGATGCTAGCAGAAGGTGAAGAACTGTTTCCTGAGGCACATGCTCATTTGTGGACCTCCCTGCAGCAGCTTTCCTGACAGGAAGGTTGAGGGAACGTCTTCCTCTTGCTTTCAGTTCATTTACAAACTCACTAATTGTAGCGGACACACAGTGGGACTATGTATACTGGCTCCTCACTACTGTTCTGTTGATGACAGTTCTGACTGAAGCCATCTGACAGGTTCAAGCTGGTGAGAGGCTACATTTTATTATCTTGTCCTGGGACTTTTTTTTTTGCCTTTGTGGTACCTTCTCTAAAAGCATTTTCTTCTGTTTCCTTCCTTCCATTCTTTTCTTTCTTTCTTCTGCGATTTCTTTAGTTCATGTTTGTATGCGTCCATCTCTTTCTTGTGTGTGTGTGAGAGAGAGGAGAGACACAGAGAGAGAGAGAGTGAGAGACAGAAAGAGAGAGGAGAGAGAGAGAGAGAGAGAGAGAGAGAGAGAGAGAGAGAGAGAGAGAGTTTAATTAGGGTTACTCACAGGAGCATGGGCAACTAGCCAGTGACCACTCCAGTGAAGAAAAATGTTTGTCTCCCAGCAACTGGAACAATGCCTCTTGTACCCTCATGACTGACCATAAAGCTAGCTATTCCCGGAAAGGGGCTAACACTGCATCATAAGACAGGCTAATCTAAACTTTGTTTGTATTTGTGGAACCCAGAAGGTCTGATGACCATGAATAGCAGCAGATGGTTGGCCAGAAAAGCAGTCCATCTGAAATTTATGACTGCCATGGGCCACACCTGGTGTCTTGCCCGAGAAATCTCTACATAAACCTTGCCTCAGTAGCCTGGATGCAATACAGCTTTTTCTTTTTTCTTTTGAAGTAGGGTCTCATATAGCTTATGGTCCCTTCAAATTGTTTGTAGCCAAGGATAATCTTGGACTCTGGACCTCTTGCCCCACCCAATTCTGTGTGAATCCGGGGCCTCCTGCATGCAAGGACTATAGCAATTGAACACCAAGACCTGCCCCCTCTTTTCTGGACTGGAGTGTCCATCTTCCAGTTTTTTTTGAAATATCTTTACAAGATGCAACAGCTGTTCCCAAATTTATTTTTTTATTATTTTTTTTTTTTGTTTTTTCGAGACAGGGTTTCTCTGCAGCTTTAGAGCCTGTCCTGGAGCTAGCTCTTGTAGACCAGGCTGGTCTCGAACTCACAGAGATCCGCCTGCCTCTGCCTCCCGAGTGCTGGGATTAAAGGCGTGCGCCACCACCGCCCAGCCCAAATTTATTTTTTTCATCAGTTCCAGGAAAAGAAAGTAAAGACATGGCAATAATTAATTTCGTTGCTGACCCTTTCCACAGGTAACGTGGGCAGGTGTTCCGTGAGCCGTGTTTACAGACGAAGACTTGGAAAACATAGCAGGCACCTGGTCCCTGTGTGTGTGGGGGGGGGTTCCCTGGCTCTAGCTAGGATGTTCTCGACTTCCCCATCGACTGGGGCTGTGCTTGGCACCCTCATAGAGGGCGCGTTTCACCCACTGATGAGTGGGCAGACCCTAAGCTCCACAGAAATGGGTGAAGTCAAGTTTCCCTGACTGTCCAGACCTCTCCACAGAAGCCCCCAGAGCTTCTCTCCATCCCAAAGTCGAACACTGTGACACCAGAAATCATATTCTGAGCGATTAGCAAAGCATTTTAGAAAATAGAAAAGCATGTGTATTCAAATTTACTTTGCATTGCCTTTGAATATTCAAATGCCAGAAAGAATATGAAAGAGTAGCTGATAAGACTGGTGGTCACCTCAGGTGAGCCGCTGATAATGGTTTTTCTCTTTTCTCTTTATAATTGATTATTTTTGCGATAGTGCTGGAAAGATTGTTAGGACCAGGCGACACAGAGCTGTGGTGGAGTACTTGCTTAGCGTGTGAGCGGCCCGGCTGGAGCCCAACCATAGGAACAGCAACAACAAAAAGTTAGAATTAGCGTTCATGTCTTTTATAAAAACGGGCAGCTAACATCTTTAAGGGTAGTAAGCCTCATCTACAGCTGTAGGTTGTTTTTGTTTATGTGTTTGTTTCTGAGACAGGGTTTCTCTGTAGCTTTGGAGCCTTTCCTGGAACTCTCTCTGTAGATCAGGCTGGCCTTTAACTCACAGAGATCCGCCTGCCTCTGCCTCCCGAGTGCGCCACCACCGCCCGGCTATAGCGGTAGCTCTCCTGGGCTCAAGCCCATGCGCAGCACATCGCTGGCATTTCCTCCCAGAGGAAAGTGATAATCCGTGAACTCACTTCTTTTCCAAGGAGCCTGCGCTGTGACTCAAATAGAACAATGGGCATCTGGAGGGTTCTGTAATTACCCTCCTCTTGGCAACCCTCACTCGGCCCATTGCGGGTGTTTGTGGATTTACACTGGGTTAGGTAGACTTTTTGAGACCCGAGCACCGGCAAAGGGCTTCTAAAGTGCACGCAACCTGCCCCTAAGGCAAAGCATTGTACATGAGCATCTATCTGCTAATTGCCAGATCATTGGTAAATATATTTTCTTTTCTCTACTAGTGGCCTAAACAGTCTTCAATCAGTCTAAGATGTGTGTTACTAGCCAAGGTGGTGGTGCCTGTAATCCTAGCACCCAGAAGGTGGAGGCAGGAGGAAAAAATTGTAACAACAACCATAACAAAACCTATATCATGTGCCTTACACATATGGAAATTATTTTCAGTCTCTTTGGTATTCTAATTTTTCTTATTTCTAATACAGACAAAATCAAATTACAAATAAAATAATAAATCAAAATGTTGCATGCTTCTTTCATGAATTTCTTTTTCTTTTTCTCTCTTGAACCGAGGGCTTCCTGTGTGTTAGGCAGATGTTCTATCATGGCACTCCATGCCCAGCTAACTTCCTCTTTTGGAGGTGGGAAACTGTGGGGTGCGGAACTGAAGCCAAGCAAGGGTGAGGGGTGGGTGGGGTGGGACTATCTGTTTTGCAACCAAGATACCCTCCTGACCGTGAAGGTTGCCGACAGCTGTGGTGGAGGAAGCTGCCCAGTATTGTCTAGAAGATCAGCCCTAGAGGGAACTAGCCATCCGGGATAGCCATTTGCCACACATATCCCCCCGCCACACACACCGGTCTTATTCTGAGGTGTCTTTTTAGAAGAAACGCCTCCTCCATAGTTAAAGAGCCGAGAGGCAGAGCCAGAGTGAAGCTCAGAGAAGAGCTCCTTGACCATGCATACCCTCATTGCTCTTACCCTGCCCGTGATCCTTAATATGCTGCGCACTGAAACCCTCCAACAGAAGAACTAGCCACAAAGCACCGAGAGAAGTCGGCCAATAGATTCGCTCAGGGCGCTCTTACGCTTGTGAGCCTGTCACAATTCTGCATCCCTTGGAAGTTACAACAAAGTGTAAATCCAAAGCAGACTGTCCCAGAGACCCGACTTTTTTCCCTTGTTGGTTTCAACCATCAAGATATGGCAGCCTTTAACCTTAGTCAACTCAAATGAAAGGTCACCAGGAAGTGAAGAAAAAAATTATCTGCCCGGCATCTGCCTTGTGTTAGTTACATCATCCTAATTCTATCTGTTTCTGAGTGTTCTGTGACCTTATGTTTATGCCTGTTCTTTAGTCTTCAGAGTTTATGATACATGAAGGCTGTGTTCCAAACCATGTTTGTCCACCCATCCTCAATAAGCCAACTAGGAGTCAAATAAATAGTGGAAAACAAACAAACAAAAACAACAACAACAAAAAGGCAGAAGAATCCAGCAGCACCCCTACAAGTCTGACCCCCGTCCACAAATCAGTCCTCTGGATCCTGACTGAAGTTTGAAAGGAAGGCTGTTGGGCATGGAAGCACATGTGGGCGGCAGCGGCATCCTGGGGGGTGGCCCTACTGAATCCCTTTCCAAGGGACGCTTCCCTCTGGCTAAAAGCCTTTTCCTTCTCCAGGCATGAGATTCCTGGTGGGGGGTGGGGGGAGTCCGTCGTGGAGGTGTTTTAACTGACTGATAGGAAGGAAGTCTGAGAGACACGAGTGTCTCTTTAGAATATCTTCGTTTGTGCCAGACCTGTCTCAAAGCACTCGGAAGGCAAGTGGGCCATGCAGATTCCTGGCTAGGATCTGGGAGTCTGTAATTAGCGTCTTTGTGGCTGCGGCCCCTGTGTCACAGGGCATGTGGCTGCTTTGATGACAATTATAAAGAGGGTGTTTCTTTCCCCAGGCGGACACAGCCCCTGCCGCCCCCCCTCCCCCGGTCTGAAGCGCACGTGCAGAATCAGCTCACGTGCAGAATCAGCTCACCGGACCCTTGACTGGGGTGGAGATCCTCACCGCTGGCTGTGTCTTGTGCACCTGGTGCCCTCTGACTTTTGGTTTGTCCACTTCCCTCTATTACTCATAGTCACCGCCCCCCCAACACTTACAAGGCGTGTATTGATCACCTGCCTGTGTGAAAGTCTGTGTGAAAGCCTGCAATTCCCTGTCTATCGGGACAACCCCGCTCGGAGCTCTGCTCTGCGGTCCACGGCTCTGAATGCACAACAGGGACAGAGTGATAAAGCTCCGGGGAAAAAAGAACAGAAAAAATGGAGATGAGGAGGTTGAAACGGGAATCTGCGGGGCCAAGCTCTGAAAAGTAGGTGACCAACACTTCCTTCAGAAGTCTCTTTGTAAGGAGTGGTCGCTGCCAGGAAATCTTATGATGTTTGGCTCACATGCAACATCTTAAATTTATCTATTAGTCTTGGATTCATTCTTGCACCTATATTTCTGCCTCAGAGCACCCCACTCTTTAGAAGGACAGTACACTGGCTTAATAAAATTATGCTATATAGCACTGATTATATTAATAAATCTTGCTAATATTGATTAACCCAGGTTCTAAACACAGACTTAGATTTTCTTCTTCTATTGTATATTGGTATTACAATTTTTTTTCTGTTTTGACTGAAACAATCCTGTCACACAATGACCTCTCCTCTCATGAGTTATCAAATGTGAGACGTGAAAGGTAGCTTTTCTCGTTTTGCACATCAGCGAGTACCTGACTTAAACGTCCATAGTAGTTAGATTTTTGTGTTCACGAGAATGCCTAAGGATTCTCAAACTTCATCAGCTAAACCTACAAACATCCCATCTCCTTCTGCCAGGTAGTTTAAACGGATAAACATCTTTCATTCACAAAGAAACTAAACCAGCTCGGGTGAATAAAGAGAGGAAGGATCAAGTCTCAAGTCAGTAAATAAAGCACATAAAATGTATTCCCTCTGGACACAGAGCTCCCAGAGGTTTCCAGTTGCGTTGTTTCCAAGCAGGATGCTTAGCAAAGTTGCTGAGTTTTGCTAAATTCACTAAATTTAAAGCAAGTAGGTAAGAAAAGAAAAATCTAATCTTTCATCAGAATCTCAAGCTATGGTAGGAATAAAAGAAAGCAATGAAATCACTTGTAAAGGAAACTTCCCCATCTCTAAATATGTTCACAATACCAGAGTACTCACGATCTAGAGGGCTGAGAGCAGGAAGTGTCTTGCGGGCTGGAGTAGAATCTTTACTAGAAGTGAGCTCTGGGGGGCGAGGTGATCAGTTTTCAGGAGCAGCCTGTAGTCCAAAGAGCAGAGTCCTGTGTCCTGATTGGCTGTGGTAATCCAGGCAAAGTGGCCCAAAGCTATCTCTTACCAAATAGGGCCTGTTCCTGTCCTTACAATGGACTAACTACAACGTACACCTTTATGGAGGAGGAACAGATGTGAATCATTCAGCAGTTGACCGGTATTACCTGCTGACAAAACTTTACTGATTTTCATACCTTAATTTCCTCTTCTAATAGAATAAATAAGGAAGCATTAGGCGACCTGGAATTACAGACCTGATCCCACTGCCCTTGACTTTGTTTGTTTCTTAAGACTACTGTATGTGGTCCTGACTGCCTTGGCACTCAGACACTGTAGGATGGTCTGGAACCCAGAGATCTGTCTGCCTCCATCTCTTGAGCACTGGGATTAAAGATGTGCTCCACCATGCCGGGCTTCTGATCTGACATTTCTTTGTCTTTTTCTTCCGTCTTCTTCCCTCCCCCCTCTTCCTCCCTGAAGTGCTGGGCGCTGAACCCACAGCCACCGCATGCTAGGTGAGGGCTCTCCTGATCACCCACACACTTAGCCCTCTGCGGCTTTGTTTCCCATAACAGGTTAAACACTTACTATATGTTATTTTTTTATTTTAGAATGTGTTGTTGTTGTTGTTGTTACTATTCCCCACCTTCCTCTCTGTGGTGTGTAACTCCCCACATACGCAGGCACCACAGCCCACACGTGGAGGTCAGAAGACAGCTTTCAGAAGTCTGTTCTCTCCTTCTGTCTGTTGAAAAAGCCTTGTCTCTTGGTCCAAATGTTCTGCATAGCTGTGAGCTTTCAAGCAATTCCCCTGTCTCTTATCTCTTGGAGGAATTCTGGGATTACAACTATCAGCCACTGTTCAGGTGTGTGTGCATGCGTGTGTATTCCAAGAATCAAAATAAGATTGTTAGGGTATTTTTTTCCCCTTTAACTTTTAAAAAACATTTTAAATTTATTTGTGTGTGTGTGTGTGTGTGTGTGTGTGCCTGGTGCCCACAGAGGTCAAAAGAGGTTGTTGGACCCCCTGGAACTGAAATTACAGATGGCTATGAACCACTAGGTGGGTGCTGGGAATTAAACCTAGGTCCTCTGACAGAGCATCCAGTGCTAGTAACTGCTGGACCATCTCTCTAGCTCAGTCGTTAGGTTTAACTGCAAATGCCTTTAACTGCTTGCTTATCTCGCTGGACCTGCAGGCATGGTTCTAATGCCTTGGGTGGCATATTGTGAGAGCCAGAGCTACACTTTATGTTTTAATTACTGTACCTGAGAGATTCACGAGATTAAAACGCCTCTAGCCTGTAAGCCCCGTGCCAGAGGACAGACACTTCCTGAAATGCTGGAGGCTGTTGTTTATGGGAGATAATAAGCCACAGGATTTTCACTATTCTCAACAAGCCTGTTAGATTTATTATATCTCATCTTCACAGGTGGGCTTGATTACATGTAGGTTGGACATATGGGCGGGAAATACGTCAAGAAGGACAGTTGCCCCTGATTGGATGTAGATGGGAGGTACAAAGGCGGAAGTATGCCGGTGTGTATGCATGCCCCATTAGACCTGGTGGGAGATACCATGGCTTTGTGGGGTTGCCTTATTATTATTATTAGATATAGAGCGTCTAACCATCCAACCTCCAGTGCTCACTTGCTTTCCAATGCAAGGTTCAGAAGTTGGGTTGTTGGAGAGTGATTGGCTCCTGAGGCTGTGACTTAATCAATGGATTAACTCATTGATGGATTTTCAATGTGATTTGTAAGAGGTGGTGGAAAGGAGGGGTTAAGACCTACTTGAAGAAAGTGTGTTGCTGGAGGCTCTCCTTGGAAGGCTATTCGTCCCTGGCTGGTCACAGTCTTTTTGCATCTGGGTTACCAGGACCGGCATCTCCATCCATCGGTACTTCCACTACCGAAATGTCCTACCTTACCACAGCTGCGATACAGCAGAGCCAGCCAAACATGGGCTCCGACTCCTTCCTCCTCCGAGTTTGTTCTCTCAGCCGTAGCTGTAAGGGAGGGCACAGTAAATAAACCACTGAAAGACTGCTCCATCAGTGGGGAGAAGGTTCTTGTTGTGGGCCAGAGAGAAAAGAGCCAGAGGCATCTACAAGAGAGAGCAGAGAGAGAAAGAAGCAGACCGGCCATGGAAAAGTGGGCGGGGCTAGAGAAGAGGGAGTGGAAAAATCGTGCGGGCGGGCGATAATGGGCACAAGCGGAGGGGAGGGAAGCCTGTGAGCTGAGGCAACCTGGGTGTTTGGGGTAGACGGGGAACTGAGAAGGGCTAGTATGCTCGCGTGGGCTTTAATACGTTACCTCAGGTATACAAGGAAAGTGGTTCCTTCTGGCAGGCGCCCACACCCACCCAGTTTCATAAGTTTCTGAGGAACTTGCTAACTGTCAGCATGATGGGAAAATCAACTAATAATACACACTTGGTTTCAACCCTACTGGGAAAGTAATTTTGAAATGACTGATCTGCGTATCATCTATCTATCTATCTATCTATCTATCTATCTATCTATCTATCTATCTATCTATTGTGTATGAGCTGTGTGCGTGTGTCTGTGTGCACGCAAGTCACAGTGCTGGAGTTGGGGTCAGAAGACAGTTCTTCTGGAATATGTTTTACTTTACCACGTGGGTTCCAGGGATCCACCCGTCTGGAAAAGCAGTTTCGTAGGAACGACAATCCCAGACAAGCTGATTAAGCTCAATTTGACCTCAGAGTTATATTTTTTCTCCATAATCTTTGTCATGATGTGGTCACTAGTTTAATTTTTTCCTTTTTCCTTATGGAGCACACTACAGCCTTTGTTAGGAATCCTTGGTTAGCAGAGAGGTTCCGGCCACACTTGATTAACTTAGATAAAAACATAGGCGTAGAGACCACTTCTTCCCACAGTCAGTGGTTCAGGACATTGGCAGTCACGCTGCTACCAGCTAGGTCATGCTGGAAGCTCCTTCTTGCTTCTACAGGATAAGCTCTCTCGTCTTGTTACCTTGACTTGGTCTTGGTTCTGAATGAAGGGTACCAACACTGGGGATGTTGAGCCAGGAACATCATGAGTTTGAGTCCAGCACAAACTAGATTGTGAAAAAAAGGGAAGAAAAGAAGTAAGGAAAAAGAAAGAAAAGAGGTGCATTGAATTTTCCTTTCACAATGTAAGCCCCAAGTTGGTTCTTTCTTGTTGCTATTGTTTTTGAGACAAGATCTCTCTACACAGTCCTGGTACTCACTGTGTAGATCATGCTGGCCTCGAACCCAGAGATCTATCTACCTCTGCCTCTGAGTGCTGGCATTAAAGGTGTGTATAGCCATGCCCCACCTAAGTTGGTTTTTAGCATGTCCTACAGATCCCACGTCATGCTGGTGTTGACTGTGCTTGACCTGTTGCTAAATGTGTAAAGCCATATCATTAAAGAACGTTTTAAATCTCAGCTATAACCTGAAACAATAATGATCACACACACACATATGTATGCATGCAAGTAAGTACCCAATTTTGACAAAATTTCACATGTTATAGATTGATTTGTGGGAGTTGTTACTGTCTTTTAAGAAGGCAATGTTGGCTATTAGAGTACATAGAAGGATAAAAAATACTTATTTTTTGACCCTGTGATTTCCTAGTGAGCAACATGTACATGCTGTGCCTGTATGTACCTTCTTTGCCTCTATTTGGTCCTGAATGACTGAGTCCCTGAGACAAGGCCTGCATATACCACGCTCTAAATTATATATAGCATGCTACCCAGAGTGGGGGTCCGCCCTCTCGAGGGATGCCAGGAGCAACTGGTGAACAGCACAGAATCAATCACGAGCTGAGACTGCCGGGAAATGTGGACAGAGGGCAATGCAATGAGAAATGGCCATTTTTGGTAAATTTACCTAAGGATAGGGAAGTAGCTGAATTTTTCTGCCTGAGGATACCCTTGGGAGCTCGGACTTGACTGGAGATGATGCAGAGCTGACGATATAAGCAGATGAGAGGAAGAGATAAAGACCAACAGAAGGCAAAATGACCACAGCGATGACCACAAAACCTTGACTTAGGATCTGAGATACCCGAAACCCTCTGCTTTCCATATCTTCCAATATGTAAATATTCAAATCAGCTCACCAAGGCTACTATGTTCCTGTTTCAACCTTTGATTTACTTCTTCTCTCATGAATACCTTCTCACCTTCTGCCTGGCAGCAAACAACCCCACAATCTACTCATTGCTTCAGGAAAGAAGTCTGGGTCATCCCTTATGGGCCCTCTACTACACTGCAAGGGCTGCTGGTTTTATCTCGGAAGTCTTCCCGTCCAGCCTGCCCGATTTCCTCCACCTCCACCGTTATCCTGTTCTTCTGGGGACGGCTACAAACACCTCATTTGCCTTCAAGCTTTTAAGTCATCCCTTCTTCACAGCAGCCAGAACCTTCTTTTTAAAAATGCAAATCCAATCCGGTTACTTCCTGGCAAAACCACTCGAGCTGCTGGCTGTGGCACTTGGGGTACCATTCAAATTCGATCACCGGGCTGCTCATTTCTGCAGGCTTTCTGCTGTGGAGACAAAGCTCGTCCTCATGCATGTGCCTCTCCTCAGCGTGCTAGCTCAAGTTCATGTTTCACGTGTAAGAGTGTACTACAACCCAGCTGGGAGCAGCTTCCCACTTAGCCATGACTTATTCTGGTGGGTTCGGGAAAGGACTTAGTCTCAGATTGGTGTTTGTTTCCAGTCTGCCTAGTAGCTGTCCTCACAAGATTAGAAGAAAAGGTGTCCCGTCTCTCTTATTGCTTGTTATTGATGCCACGATTGCGTGTGTGTTGAATATATTACTGATTTCTTGAGTTCCTACATATTTTTCACTTTCATTCGGTCATTTGTTTTGTGTGTGTGTGTGTGTGTGTGTATGTGACTCACACGCATGTACATGCGATGGAACATGTGTGGGGGGGGGGTCAGAGGACAGCTTGTGGAAGTCAGGTCTCTCCTTGTACCGTGTGAATGTTGGGACTGAACTCAACCTTGGTGGCAAGTACCTTTACCAACTGAGTCATCTCATTTCTCACCCCCGCCCCCAGGTCTTTGACATATTTCAGCCTCTTTTCTGAAACTGGTCACTTCTGTAAGGACTCTAGGTTTCTGTTAGTGTGAAGCATCATCTGGAGGCCACTGTTGGGCACCACAGGTACTCATTGCTATGGGGTTTGGAGGAATAGGAGTAGGTAAACAAATATGTATTTTAAAGACAAAATTCAGCTGGGTTTGTCGATGTACAACTGTTAGGCCAGCACGTAGGAGGCTGAGGCAAAAGAAAGACTAGCATGAGATATATAGTAGAGATGACATTTAAAAATAGATGAGGTGACCGGGCAGTGGTAGTGCTGTAGGAAAATCTTCTAGCGAGTAGACTTTGAGTTACCTGCCCACTTGGGCAAGGCCTCTTATACCATAAATGCTAACATAAAGCACTCTCTCTTCTGGCTGCTGGATTCCCCATTAGAGCAGAAGACTCTGAGTCTACCCCTAAATAAATAACCCTTTATTATATTCAATTGTGAGCTAGTGAGGGATTTCTTTTTAGCATACCGAAGCCTCCTACTACAAATTGGCGTGCCAACGTGGTCAACTATATCCACTTAAAACCCAAGAGAGTTTGGGAAGGAATTCTAGGCACAAAAAAGAGTTAAGCAAGGCTTAATGCAGTGACTCCTTTCCAAAGATGGAGGAGATTAAAAAAAGAGCTGATATGGAAGAACAGATCTTGAATAAAGAGGATTCCCTTCCTGAAGAAGAGAGTCGGGCCAAGGGCGATGAAGAAGAAATGGCTCAGAGCAAAGACCTTGAGGTTAAGGTCGAGGTCAAGGAAGAAAAGTCTTTCTTGAAAAGCAGTGCTGAAGTGAGCAAGGACCGAGCAGAGGAAAAGATGAAGGAAACCCAGGAAGACAAACTGGAAGGAGAGGCAGCAAAGAGGGAGAGCGAGGAAGTGCAGACCAGTGAGCTGAAAGTAGAGGTGGCTTCTCAGAAAGCTGCCAAGAAGACCAAGGCTATCCTGGTCAAAGCGACCCTCCTAGATGGCACCAAATACAGCTGTGACCTTGAGTGTAAGCTGTAACCGAAGTGAGAAGGGCTCTGACCGGGCAGGAGCAGATGCACCTCAGGAGAATGCTAAAGAAGTCACAGAAAATGAGCAGAATCAGCTATCTGAGCCAGAGGAGGAGAAAGGTTCCCAGCCAGGCCTGCAGTTGAAAGCCCAAGGAGTCCCTGCCGCGGGAAAAGAGAGGTGGATCCATCTGAGAGCAGGGGCATTTCTTAGTTCATACCCCTGTCCGTGGCTTAAGAGGCAGAAGTTTTATAACTTAGTAGTAGAATACAATTTCTGTGTGGTTATTTTGGAAATCTGGGCAGCCGGGAACAAACATGCTGCCTTGCTACTACAAGATGACTCAGCAGTTAAGAGCACCGGCTGCTCTTCTGAGGGCCAGGATTCTGTTCTCTGTAACTACGTGACAGCTCACAACTGTCTGTAATCTAAGTGATTTGACATCCTCACACAGACACACATGCAGGCAAAACAGCAATTCACATAAAATAAAAATAAATGCATCATTACACACCACACACACACACACACACACACACACACACACACACTTTGAGGTGACACCTGGCTCAGCTGTTTAAAACTCAGAAGATGACCCAGCACCCCCACTCTACACGAGTCGACCATCTTAAAAGAGCAGTCAGTGCTTGCACAGGCCAGCACTCTGAAGCAGGAAGTAGAGGACCAGGAGTTTAAGGTCATCCTCAGCCACAGGGAGCCCAAGGCCAGCCTGAGCTACACGAGACTTTGTTAAAAAAAAAAAAAAAAAAAAAAAAAAAAAGACAGCGAAATAATAAATAACAAACGAGAAGAGTTTATTCCGACTCAGGATCAGTCCGTGAGTGGTTGACCTCCATGCGCTTGCGCCCACCGTTCGGCAAGCCATTACGCCTCCCTCAGGCCTCAGGGAAAGAAGAGCCTAGGGCCCCACATGGCCTCCTGGGGCACATTCTCCACATAAGACTTCCCAACAGCTCCTAATGGCACTCAGCCAGGGACCTAGACAACATCAGATGGGCCTTTGAGAAGCACGTAAGATCAAGCTACCTCAGGCGTGTATCTGGAAATTCCAGTTAGCTTTTCCTCTCATTTATAAAAAAAATCGGAGTCACAGGAAGTTTCTGTCACTTTGTAACTGAGACTCCATCCGCGTGGTCTTCCAGCTTTCCCAGGATTGTTGCTTGTTTATGTTTAAATTCTATTTGGAATTTCTTCTTTTGTTTTTCAAGACAAGGTTTCTCTGCATAACTCTGGCTGTTCTGGAACTTGATCTGTGGACCAGGCTGGCCCCAAACTCAGACACCCGCCAGTCTTTGCCTGCCCCGTGCTGGGATTAAAAGCGTGTGCCACTGCTGACGGGCTTGGGGGCTTGGAACTTTTTTTTTTTTTGTGCAGTAAGAAGGCGAGAGACATTCTTGTGATTCTCTAGGGCGACCCAGTTACATCAACACCATATATCAAAAGTTTATTTTTTTCCTGGTTGGTACATGATACCTCCCTTATGACATACTCCTGTTTTTAATCATCACTATGGTCACATGTGAAGTTAACTTTAGGGGAAACTTGTTGAAGGACGTCCAGAAACTATATCCCCGTTTTTGCAACTTTTTCTGTTATGGCTACAACTATTTCAAGTTTTAAGAAATATTTAAGAGCCTAGGAGTCTAGACAGATGCCTCAGCAGTTAGGAGTGCTTGTTCTTCCCAACACCCACATGGTTTATGGTTCACAACCACCCATAAGTCCATGTACAGGGGTTGACAGTCTCTTTTGGCTTCTGAAGACAGTAGGCATGCACATGGACGCGGACATACATGTGAGCAAAATATTCACACACAGAAAAAAAAATTTAAAACTAAAAAAGAGCCAGGCAGTGGTGGCACATGCCTTTAATCCCAGCACTCAGAAGGCAGAGGCAGATGGATCTCTGTGAGTTTGAGGCCAGACTGGTCTACAAGAGCTAGTTCCAGGACAGGTTCCAAAACTACAGAGAAACCCTGTCTCAAAAAACAATAAATAAATAAATAAATACATAAATAAATAAAAAGTAAAAAATAAAGAAAGAAATCTTGGAGGGACCAGAGTGTGCTTTGGAGATAGATTTCTTTCCTACTGAGAGCAAGGCAGTTAGATCCTTAGGAACACACCCGCCCCCAGTTGAAACATTTGAAGTCCCCAGTACATGCTTGGGTCTCAGTGATCTTGTACGTAGGATGTGGGAAGCGGTGACATTGTATTGTTTACTTGAAAGTTCAAAATCAGATAAAGAAACCAACCTTTCTTCTCTCCAAGAGCAGTTTTCTGCTGCCAGGATAGTAAAATCTTAAGTACACTGTTGCCCAAGAGTTTAAGCTGCCAAGTGACAGGAATGACATTCATTTTAAGCTTCTCTAAAAAAGGGAGAAAGAGTTTTCGGGTGAGTAACTGTTGGCTTGGACAGCTGTGCGGGTTTGCAGCTTGCTCCCAGAATTCAACCCGCAGTAGAGTTACCCAAGGAGAACCAGGGCAGCCACGGTCCCCACGGGTGTCTCCTCTCCTCACACTAGTCTCTGCCGTAGGAACTCTCCACAGTCAAGACTTCCTTCAATAGACCTGCATAGAGAACGCCCCAGCCATACCAGGCTCTCACTCCAGGTAAAAAATACCAGAGAAAGTGACTTTTCCTTTCAACCTCCATAACTTTCAGATATCATTTTCACTGGCATGATTCAGGTCACATTCGCATTGGCGTGATTCAGGTCACGGGCTCGAGTCAGTCTCAGTCAGGCTTACAGAGAGGAGACCTGGCTAAGCCTTGGTCACATAATGCTGATGGCACTGCCAAGCCTCTCCTTGAGAAAAGAGCAACCGAACATCTGTTATGGCTGTGGTCCACAGCTCATTTTTGTTGTCGTTGTTGTTTTAAAAATTGTTTATTTTTATTTTATGTGTATGGGTGTTTTGCCTGCATGTATGACTGTGTACCCCTTGGGTGCCTAGTGCTCAAGAAAAATAGAAGAGGACATTGGATCCCCTGGAATTGGAGGTGTAGACAGTTGTGACATTGTAACAGCACCCATGACTGCCTTGTGGGTGCTAGGAATCTCAATCAGTACTGTTTTCTTTTGAAGATTTTTTTAAATTGATATTTATTGAGCTCTACATTTTTCTTTGCTCCCCTCCCTGCCTCTCTCCTCCCCCTTCAATCTTCCCCCAAGGTCCCCATGCTCTCAATTTACTCAGGAGATCTTGTCTTTCTCCACTTTCTACTTCCCATATAGATTAGATCTATGTAGGTCTCTCTTAGTGTCCTCATTGTTGTCTAAGTTCTCTGGGATTGTGGTTTGTAGGCTGGCTTTCTTTGCTTTATGTTTTAAAACCACCTATGAGTGAGTACATGTGATAATTGTCTTTCTGTGTCTGGGTTACCTCACTCAAAATAATGTTTTATAGCTCCATCCATTTTCCTGCAAAATTCAAGCTGTCGTTATTTTTTTTCTGCTGTGCAGTACTCCATTGTGTAAATGTACCACATTTTCCTTATCCATTCTTTGGTTGAGGGGCATTTAGGTTGTTTCCAGGTTCTGGCTATGACAAACAATGCTGCTATGAACATAGTTGAGCACATGTCCTTGTGCACGATTGAGCTTCCTTTGGATATATACCCAAAAGCGGTATTACTGGGTCTTGAGGAAGGTTGTTTTCTAATTTTCTGAGAAATTGCCACACTAACATCCAAAGGGGTTGTACCAGCTTACATTCCCACCAGCAACGCAGAAGTGTTTCCTTTTCCCCACAACCTCTCCAACATAAGTTGTCATCAGTGTTTTTGATCTTGGCCATTCTTATAGGTGTAAGATGGAATCTCAGAGTTGTTTTGATTTGCATTTCTCTGATGACTAAGGATGTTGAACATTTCCTTAAGTGTCTTTCCGCCATTTTAGATTCCTCTTCAACCACCAAGCCATCTCTACAGCCAATAGCTAGGTTTTAGGTGCTTGTGTTCTCATGGCTCCCTGCCAGCCCTTCTTCTTCTCTTTTTATGGATATCACTCACCAATGAATATTCACAAGCCTGACTTCCTCTGAGTGTGTCTTTTCCTGAGAACAGACATGGGACCACAGCCTTCTCCAATACCATAGCTCACTAATCCACCAGAAACATGCAGAATGGTAGGCAGATGCTCCAAAGAGAAATGATTTGTATTCAATGGTTGTTTATCAATGGTTGTGAAGGTAAACAGCTTTAAATAATATTAACAATCAATATCATGATAATTTGATCTAGACTAAAGTTTTGATATCTAAGTTTTTATTGTCCAGGAAATAAACTCAAGTAATATATATTCTTTGTAGTTTTTTGTTCTTTTTTTCTCAGACAACTCTACTGGGTCCTCAATAAAAAAATCTCAGAAATTAGCATATTTCAATAATATAAACTAGACTACAAACATTAGCTGACCCTTAAGAGTTGTCCTTTCCTGTGTTTGAGTAGCTGACCTTGGATGGCACAGAGCATTTCATTGCTGTCTCTGACCACTCTTTTCACCAGCTGAGGGCTGTGTGGTTTTCCTGTTTACCTTGTGAACGGCTCTTCAACCAATACTCTTAACCACCAAGCCATCTCTACAGCCAACAGCTAGGTGTGGCTGACATGTGTGAAGACTGCTGCCCTGGGTTACTCTGCAGAACATCTGCCAGTTTGGTTTCCTCTGACCTCTTCTCAGTGATGCTGTTGGAGCACCAATGACGTCAACATGTCTTCTCATTGCTAATGCTGACCTTGACCCTTGGCGAAGTGGTGTGTGCTATCTTGGCTGTGTGAGTTTCCCCTAGAATCACTAAGGCTCTTACAGGAGATGCTTCAGACAAGGAGAGTATCTCGGCTTTCCTCTCGGCAGCTAAATCAGTATCCACTGGTGCATCTTATGTCCGATGGAGATTTTCTATTTCCTCTTTCTTTGTTCTTTCATTAATTAGACTTCTCTTGTATCCTGTTAACTTATAATTAAATGGTTTATATTAATATAGGCATAGATATTTATTTTACTCTATAAATTGTAACCCAGCACTATCATTTATTTTCTTGTTCCAGTTTGTCCAGCTCTGGCCTTAGAGATTCCAGATTCTCCAGTCTGGCCCCTCTTACACATGCGCAAACATTTTGTTTTGTTTTGTTTTCTAGTACCAAAAATATCCCAGATTCATTTTGTGTTTTCCTGTTCTCACTGCAGAATGACCTCTTCTCTGGGATATCAGCATGCTTTTCATAAGAAGGATATTTAGAAACCAAGACAAGGTTCCTAGAGGTGCTCATTCCTGTTCGGTTAGCATTGCTTTTAGGTCCCTTTAGTATAGAGAGGATACATGGTTACACATATATGAACACATATGCATATTTTCTTCCTTCCTTCCTTCCTTCCTTCCTTCCTTCCTTCCTTCCTTCCTTCCTTCCTTTCTTTCTTTCTGAGATAGGGTTTCTCTGTGCAGCCCTGGCTGTCCTGAAACTTGCTCTGTAGATCAGGCTAGCCCTAAACTCAGAGATCTGCCAGTCTTTGCCTCCCGACTGCTGGGATTGAAGGTGTGTGCCACCACCACCCAGCCCCAGTGACAATTTTTACTATCAACTTTTTGATTTTGAACCTAATATTTAAAACTAAATCTTAACTTCTCTTTCTTTTTCTCCTCTTCATCTCTTTCCCTTACCCCATTAGCATTCTTCCATTAACTGCTCATTAATCCTTAAACCTAACATCACTTTATAGATATGAAATTGCATATATCATTGGGTGTGTGTATGCATGCTTTGTATTAGATTTTCTGAACATACTACATGATTTTAGTGTATATGCAAAGTGGTGTAGGTGTGTGTGTGTGTGTGTGTGTGTGTGTGTGTGAGAGAGAGAGAGAGAGAGAGAGAGAGAGAGAGAGAGAGAGAGAGATGCTTTTCAGCTTGAAAACATGCCTTCCAAATTCTTTGATACTCTTTTCATACAAAGGGAAGATCTACATCCTGTCTCTTGATTTGGACTCTGAATTTTTGGACCAGGTTTTATAAAACTGGTTCCTTCATTTGTTTTTGGAATGATTAGCACATTGAAAGACGCATGTGGGTAGGAATCGAAACACAGATCATGACCATAAATCAGACCAGGCAACAGTAAGAACCAACGTGCCGGTCATATTAAAGCCTTCTACATGAAACCATGTGGAAAACCAAGCAAACCAAGCCCCAGTCTCCTCTGAGCGCTCTTTAAGTTACACAGCTGTGAGCAACACCAGGGGTTTCTGGATTCACCCATGAAGTCAGGAGGTTTCTGTTTTGTTTTCAGAAGTAGATAACTAGGAGCTGAGGGTAAACAATACAAGGTGGATATAGTTTCCAGACCTTCATCGTAAGAGAGGAACCTGACATTTGAATATATTTCTTTTTGCTGGCTTTAGTTCCTCAAGAGTAACTAATAGTCTTTTAATTTTTGAGACAGAGTCTCACTGTGTAGCTTTGTCTGGCCTGGAACTCTCTATGTAGACTTGGCTAAGCTCAAACTCACACAGAACCAACTGCCTCCTGATGCTGAGTGAGGGCCCCGCACTGGGTTCATGATCGACAGTCTGAAAAACCAACATAAAAACTGAGATGGGAAAGTCACCTTGTACAATAATCCATTCATTTCTGAAGAAATGGGGATATCTTTTCTTTCCATCATCCTTAATCTATAATCTATATTTACAAAAAGCCTTTTTTACATGGCTATGCATTCACCTCTTCCTTTCTATCTTAATTAAATGTATTCAGTAAGGGACAGTGGAGAGATGAGCAAAAGAAGTGCTTGCCGAAATAATAGCAACTTTGTCATATTTCATTTTCTTTCCTACTGTCTCTATTCCCACATGTGAGCATAATAAAATGTTTAATTTGGTGGTGCTTATGGATCAAGAGAAAATTCACACACGAAAAACTGTAGACTGAAGCGGACTGGTGGTTACAAAGGATCAGAGAGTGGGAAGATGGGAAATGAAGCTAATCATCATGGTTTCTCTCTAGAAGGAAATGTTTGGAATTAGGTGCATGGTGATGGCTGCACACCCCAGGGACGCACAGCCCCGGGGACGCCTACCCAATTATGCCTGAGAGGGATCAGTTTTATCGTTTTTGCATTATATCTTAGTGTTTTATAAAGATGCAGTGAGTTAGAAACCCTTTTCCTCAGTAAAAAATAGCAGCTTGACTGAAACTCTATATGTCCAATACATTTTCTAGTCGGCAAATTAATTGAATAGAACTACTTTCTCTCCAAGCCAAGGGATGATTCTTGTGAAATTATGATCGATATTCTTCCAACCAGAAAACTGATAAAAGTTCAGTATTTCTTGATATGAGCGAGGACCATTCACATTCTTGACAGGCTCGTATCAGGTCATGAGTAAAATAATTTAATTTCTTTCTGCTTGTTATCTCAATCTGGAAACATGGCTGGGTCCAGGGCCTCCCTAGATGATGTATATCCTTTCTTAAACAACCATGACGCCAAAGGTTGCTTTGGTTGTTCTTTGTTTCTTAATTAGATAAAGTCAATATGGATCATTAAACTTAATAGGAACAAAAGACCGGGGAGTCTGCCTCCTTCAAAGGGACAGAACAGGCGACTTTGAGGAGGCTGTCTCACCCCAGCTGGCTCCCTAATCAAGCTGTCCCTCAAGGAAAAGGAAACAAACAAAAGTGGGTGCCAATTTTCTGTTAGATCTTTGGCTCCTTAAAGATTATGACAGCAACTGGGGTTGTGCTTAGCGGAAATACATCCCCAGGTTATAGTAATAAAGGATATAGCCATGGAAGTGGTTTATGACGCATTTCCCCTGGTAATATTTTTATTATGGACTCTCCTTATTATATTTATTCTTAACCTTTAGCAGCTAGATTGGAGACCCCATTTCTTGGGGGTGCACTGGCTCCATTCCCGTAAGCTATGAGGTCATAGGTGGGCAGAGCTTCCTTTGTCAATTTGAAAACTCTCATTAGAGAGACCGACAAACAGAAACCCGTGTACCCCAACACTGTGCAAGGTCCTTCCTCTCAGTGAACAAAAATGGGCAGAAGAGAAAAGACCCTGCGGGCAAGGATCTAAGAAGCTCTTGAAAGCAGAACCTGGAACTGGAGCGCTAGGACTTTCTCTTTCCCGTTTCTGTTCTTTTGAATTGCAAGCAGGCCTCTTCTGAAATTAAGGGAAGCCAGTAAGTTCTGGATGGACACGGGTCACAGGAAGTGACACTCCTTTTTATAGGCTGGAGCCAAAACTGCAAAGCAGTCATCTGTGACGGTGCCAGCACACTGGAACTGGGCAGAATGAGGAAGTCGTGCGCTTGGCCATCTTCCCTCGTTCGGTTCCTTGTTCATCGACTCAATGGGAACGCGTGTGCTTCTGACTTCACTGGCATCACGCCCCCCTGTTCTGTTGGAGTCACCTCTGGCATTGGTGACCATTGGGGACCCAAGTGTCTCCCCAAAGGCTTGAATTTCCTCCTTAATGTAAAGGAAGCCTCTCGACTCCTTTGCTTCCACTCTTCCCCAACTGCGGAACAAAATCCTGGCGTGTACTAGACACTAAGTGAGGATAGGAGCGTCCCCGGGCCCTAGAAAACAACTTTCTTTCCTCCTCCTTTGTTTTTCTTGAGACAGGGTCTCACTATGTAACCCTGGCTGTGCTGGAACTCGCCAGGCAGACCAAGCTGGCTTTGAACTCTCAGAGATCTGCTTACCTTTGCCTCCCAAGCACTAGGATTAAAAGCCACCACAAACATGAATCATCCAGTTCTTGACTTGTTTTCAAAATAGATCAAGGCTTGAGGGCCTTCTGGGAAAAGTAATAATTTGGTATACCCAAAACTTTAAAATATTTGAAGCTGAGCATGGTGATGCACACCTTTGATCCTAGCACTCGGGAGGCACAAGCAGGTGGATCTCTCTGAGTTCAAGGCCAGCCTTGTCTATACAGTAAGGTCAGCCAGGCTAACAGAGAAGTCGTGTGTGTGTGTGTGTGTGTGTGTGTGTGTGTGTGTGTGTTCAGATGGGTGGGGGTGGGGGATGGATGGGAGACTTTAAATATTTGTTCAAAATTGCAAGTTTGTATCGTGAAGACATCTGATCTTCGTATTGGAATTTGAAGATATGCAATCTGTTAATAATGGAAAATTTAGCTAATTATTTAAAACAGCAATTGGAAGATTTCCTTCATGAAAGTTGTAAACATATAGTTAAGTGCTTTTATTCTTCTTCAGAGCAATACATGGAAATGACTGAAGCTTTCAAAAACTCCAGAAGGTTTCCCAGGAAGAACTCCAGCCTCCTGTTGTGCTTTCTGTCCCCTGCCCCAGACAAAGAAGCGGGGGAGCCCTTGGGATGGACTGTCTTTCTGTTCATGCTCTGTCGGGCCTTTATCCTCTCATCTGTGAATAATGTGTTCACTGCTGCTTATTGATCAATAGCTGCCTAGTAATTTTAGGCACCGTTACCCCACGATCAAGGAGAATTTGCTCTGTTATATGACTCTCTCCTTTCAGTGGAGCTGTAGTAACTCCTGAGAGTCTCATCATAGCCAACGACTTCTTAAGAAAATACTCATCTTAGGTCTCTGTTTTGGTTCTGCCTGCTTTAGCCATCACTCCTCTGATCAAAGCTAGATCTGAACAGCTTAGAAATAATAGTCTGTTGGGCTGGAGAGATGGCTCAGAGGTTAAGAGCACTGACTGTTCTTCCAGAGGTCCTGAGTTCAATTCCCAGCAAACCACGTGGTGGTTTATAACTATCTATAATGAGATCTGATGTCAACACTGTATACATGATAAATAAATTAAAAAAAAAAGAAATAGCAGCTTTTCTCTTCCCATTTATGTTTTCCTTTCTAACACTGTGAAAAAAACACCATGACCAAGACAACTTATAAAAGAAAGCATTTAATTGGGGACTTGCTTACAGTTTCAGAGGCAACTCCATGACTGTCATGGCAGGGAGCGTGGAGGCAGGCAGCCAGGTCTGGTACAGGAGCAGTAGCTGAGAGCACACACCCTGATCTTTGGACTGTAGGCCAAGAGAGACCCAGTGACACATCTCCTCAACAAGGCCACACCTCCTCACCCCTACTAAACAGTCTACCTGCTGGGCCAAACATTCAGAGCCTGTGAGGGCTGTTCTTATTCAAACCACCACGCTATTATTATTTTATTTTATTTGCATGGGTGTTTTGCCTGTGTGTAGGTCTGGAACTGGGGTTACAGACGACTGTGAGCCAACATGTGGGTTCTGGTACTCAAACCCAGGTTGTCTGGAAGAACAGTCAGTGCTCTTAACTGCTGAGTCACCTCTCCAGCCCTCTGTTCTTCATATGAGGACAGTATGTCTCTCATATTCTTTTTATTCCTATGCCCCAATGTCTATATTTTTAATGTTTTATGTACAAAAGTGGTAAAGCTTTTGTATGTTTTTTTTTGCTTCTCTTTTCTTTTCTTTTTTTTTTTTTTTTTGAAACAGGGTTTCTCTGTGTAACAGTCCTTGTTGTCTTGGAACTTGCTTTGTAGACCAGGCTGGCCTCAAACTCACTGAAATCCACCTGCCTCTGCCTCCAGAGTGCTGAGGTTAAAGGTGTTCGCCATCACTGCCAGGTTGGTGTGTTTTCTAAGTTGATAAAACTTGTCTTTAGTTTTTACTCAGCACTAGGGGTTGCATCTAAGTAGTTAAAGGAATGATCCCCCCCCCCCCCGAGGGGGGGTTGTGGGCTATCATCAAGGGCTTGGCCAAGTTTTATTTTCTTTTATCTATTTATTCTGCCCTTTCCAATCATGCTACAATTATTAACTGACTTAATCTTCACAATAGGCTATGAGGTTGATAATTAGTAGTAACTCTAACTGCTGAGGTCAGGATTTTTTCCCCTTGAGAGTTTCTGAGCTGTCTCTTTTAACATCTTCTTGAGCGGACCTTGATCAGTTACTGGAAGTTATTCTCCGATCTTTAGAATCCTGTTTTCCCTGGATGGCTCCTTCCTTAAATCTTTGCCCTTGACTTCTCTTTGGGTTGATACTGTGCTCTACCTCTGAGTTCTACCTGTAGCCAGGCTATTGTTATCTGGAACTACCAGCCGTTTGCTCCCAGGAAGTGTTTGTCTGTCTGTTGTCTGTCTCTCTGTCTCTCTTTCTTTCTTTGGTTTTTTGAGGCAGGGTTTCTCGGTGTAGCAGCTCTAGCTGTCCTGGAACTAGCTCTTGTAGACCAGGCTGGCCTTGAACCCACAGACATCCATCTGCCTCTGCCTCGCGAGTGCTGGGATTAACAGAGTCCCCTCCCCGCCCCTACCCTGGGCTCAGGAAACCTTTCTTTATTTCTCTCTGTAGTTCATACCTTTCCCCAGCTCATCCCCACATGTAACTGTTACCATGTTCAGATGAGATTCCCTAAGACTGGAGTAAGACAATGTTGAGTCCCTCTATGTCTGAAAAGACTTTATTCTTCCTTCATACTTTTATAATTTGATTAGAAATTCCATGTTTCAACAGTTTTCTGTGTGGTGACATGGAAGGGGGCACTCGAGTGGCTCTGAAGGAAGCAAGGACAAAGGATGAGAACCAGAGCTAAGAAAAGAAGCATGGAGCGGGAGATGTGACCGCAGATTTGCAGTCAGGGAGCCAGTGAAAGCATAACGACTCTCAGATCGGATAAGACTAAAGCTAGCTGTGTGTTAGCATCAAGGTTTGTCAGCCTAGTGCCCAGAGCCTGTATAAGCCAGCCGAGAGACAAAGTTTGCTAGGGTTTAGGCAAAGCGAAGCCAGTGTGGCTGTATTACCATGAGGTGAAGAAGATTGTTGCATAGGACCCAGGTGCTTACAGCAACATGGTTGCACTAAAGAATACATCAATGATAGTATCCAAGGAAAATATGTCATATGATGTTTTTCATCAAATGATTCAAATAGCACATACATTTTATGTGATATTATGTATTTTTCAAACCGGAATTATATTGGCCAGCAATACATAAACAGGTGGCAAAGCTGAAAGGAAATCAAGGAAATTACTAGCACAAAATTCAGATTACTGTCCATGGGCCAAAGGAAGAATGCAGGACAGGATCCTCTGCATGTCATGAGAGTCTGAGACGGTAAATGTCTTTAGTAGAGTGGTGGTTTTGTGGATGTTCACTTTATTATCATTGTAAACCTATGCTTGTATGTTATGGATACTTTTTTTTTCGAGACAGCTTCTCTGTGGCTTTGGGTCCTGTCCTGGAATTCATTCTGTAGAACAGGCTGACCTCCAACTCACAGAGATTTGCCTGCCTCTGCCTCCCGAGTGCTGGGATTAAAGACGTGCACCACCACCGCCCAGCAATGTGAGTACAATAATTTTCATTTGCTGATAAAGTCAAATTTTAAATGTTTTCAGTATACTTCCATTTTATTAAACGCAAAGGCCAGACTCGACTCATCTTCGTCTTGATTAATGTTGGAAATAATGAAGTTTGTAAGTATCCTTGCCAGATGCAACCACCTGGAGCCAATCGATTATTCTTCTTAAGGAATTTCTTGGTAAGGTCTTTCAAGTGCCTCTTAGAGAACTGTTTCTAGAAACAGCTGTGGTCTTCTTCTCCAAGTGTTCAGTGTGACCACCATTCCCACACCTTTCACTTTCTCCACTGACTTAATTTCTCCCACAGAAACTGTTGGAAATTTCCAGAATCAAGAATTTCATCTTCTACTGGATGTTTAAGATCCAAATGAAGCCTCCAGGCCAACTTCTTGAGACTCACATCTTTCTGTGGTGCCCTAGTGAGCATCGGCCATGGGGAGAGAGAAAACTTCTCTGTTATGTGTTCCTTTGTCAGTAAATTTTCTCTAGACTTTTGAGGGCATCACTGTATTCTATCATCTGATGGGACTGATGATCTATTGATTTTTTTTTTCACTCCAGTCCTGGGATCAAACCCAAGGGCCTCACATATGACCTAGATGTTTCTGAGATATCCACTTGTAAATTAATTCCACCACTCCCTCTTTCATTGTGCTGGGTCCCTTATGGACCTTTGCACTCAGACTCACAACCTTCAATGTAAGGGAAAATCTATGTCTTCAGTTATCGCCTCTGTTTTTTTTGTTGTTGTTGTTGTTTTTGTTTTTTTGTGCTGGATCATTTTATGCCAGTCTGACACAAGCTAAAGTCATCTGAGAGAAGGGAACCTCAATTAAGAAACTGCCTTCATAGAATCAGGCTGTAGAATAGCAGAAGGTGGTGGTTCCCACCTTTAGTCCCAGGACTAGGGAGGCAGAGATAAGATCTCTGAGTTTAAGGCCAACCTGGTCTACAAGAGAGAGTTGCAGGACAGCCAGGGTCACACAGGGAAACCCTCTCACTAAAAACAAAACAAACAAACAAACAAACAAAAGAAACGGGGAGAGAAGAAATGTGCCCCACTTCTTATCCTCGCTTTCTGTTTTTTTCTTTTGGCTGCCATTCTTTCAATTACTTTATGCCCTCCAGAAATGAAGCAAGATCTTTTCTGTTTGGTGGCCACTTTCCTCTCTTGGTTTTGGGGGTTGAACTGGATGCCTCTGTGGTGGTTTGAATAGGAAAGGCCCTCCTCATAGGCTTATGTATTTTAATGTGGCACTATGTGAGAAAGATCGGGGGTATGGCCTTGTTGGAGGAAGTGTGTCACTGAGGGTGAGCACTGAGGTTCCCAAAGCTCACACCAGGCCAGTGTCTCTCTCCTGGCCTGAGGATGGATAAGGATGTGATTATTAGGTACCGCTCCAACACCATGCCTGTCTGACTCCCTGCCATGATGATGATGGACTCACCCTCTGAAACTGTAAGCCAGCCCCCAGTTAACTGCTTTCTTTTATAAGAGTTGCCTTGGTCATGATGCCTCTTCACAGCCACAGAACCGTGACTAAGACAGCCTCTAAGAATATATCAAAATGCAAATATCCATACTTCCCATCTCCTGGCTCTTCAGATGGAACCATCTCCACTTGTTTTCCTGACACATCAAGAAGGAGGAGGGATGGGGAGGGCGAGGCAGGGCCAGGCACCCAGAGTCAGAGGCTGTAGCACAGGTCTGTGCATCTGAGTGTGTGACATATCAAGATATTCCCCATTCTGTGTCATCCCAGACACCGTAATGTTCCATAGGTTGACACTTCTGTCCGTGTTTCAGATTCCTGTACGATGGAGGTGATAATGTTGGGTAACCAGGATCAAGATAAAGAACACCCAAGACTCCTTCCATCTAGTGTCCTGTTCCTGACACAGAGTGACAGCCACTCTTCTCATGGCTTCATCCAATGGAAGATGGTTGATTTTACACAGAGGAAGAGTGACCTGGCAGCGGCAGGGCACCACTGTGCACTTAGAGTCTTCTGTGAGTCAGTACTCAGAGATCCCAGCAGAGAAATTAGTTTTACTGTTTGGTTTTTGGGCTTGGTTGAACAAACAACACAACAGTGAGGTCGTTTGTTGGGGCAAAGCAGAGGGTAAATCTCCTCAGTCATCTAATGTTTGTTTCTCCAGGGTGGAGCTTGGTTGTAGGGTTTGAGAGGGCAAGGTATTCCCTCCAGGGGAAGAACTTCTCCATTCCTTTCTGGGACTTGCCTGAGCATGCTAATATGAAAAACCTCGGTGCCATGGAGTGTTCGAGGGCCCAGTGTTGCTCATGCTGCTTCCTGGGGTAGCAGTTTCAGGGCGTACATTTCCTCTTTGCGAGGCGTTTGCACACACTTCCATTCCGTACCGGTACCACCCTCCCCACCCTTCCTGCCTGGTTAATTCCTAGTGGTCCCCTGGCTTCAGGCAAACCACAGAAAACTTGCCCACACTTTGGTCATGTCGGTCGTGCTCCTGCCAGCTCTGCAGCGTGCATCTGTCTGTCACCTCCCTCCCACTAACACAGTGTCTTCCGCCACCAGGTTCCTCTCCTTACCTGACTGGAATATGCCCTGCACACTCAGTCCTGCTGAAGGCCACTCCCCCTCTTCCTAAAATCTTCAGTTTCTCTTCTCTTCTCTTTTTGTTTTAGAGATGAATTTATTTTTATTTTATGTGAGTTGGTGCTTTACCTGCATGCATGTCTGTGTAAGAGTGCCAGATTCCCTGGAACTGGAGTTATAGACAGCGTGAGCTGCCATGTGGGTGCCGGGAATTGAATCTAGGTCCTCTGTGTTGTTCTTTAAAAAATACTATGAGATCCCCAGTGGCAGTAGGCAGCAGAAATGCTGTAGGTCCTAAATGGTGATAGTGGGTCATGTGGCGGCAGACAGTGGGCCCTGGGAGCAGCCAGTCCCAGCCAGAGACGGCTGCCGGTCCCAGACGTGTGGTGGGTAAAAGGCACATAGACACAGTAGGCAGACATAAAAGGAGACATTTTTTACTTAGAGGAGAGAGAGAGAGAGAAAGAGAGAGAGAGAGAGAGAGAGAGAGAGAGAGAGAGAGAGAGAGGAGAAGAGAAAGGGGAGAGGGGAGAAAGAGACGGGGGAGAAGCGGAGAAGTGGGGAGAAAGGCAGAAGCAAAGCTGCCTCTCCGAGAGGAAGATGGAAAAGAGAGCGAGCTCAGGCCGGAAACTGAAGATCAGCCTGCCTCAGCAGATGGGGAGGGAGTGGGCATGGCTTGTCTCTTAAAGGGACCAGGGACCAAAACCATAACACTCTGGAAGAGCAGCCAGTGCTCATAACCACGGAGCCATCTCTCCAGCCTTCTTATCTTTTCTTTAGTGAAAGTTATTAGAATTGAAATGGAATCATCCTTGCTAAACCCTAATCAAATAATAAATAAAGTAAGGAGGTCAAGAGGAGGGACTGGCATGCGAGTATAGCTGATAACAGCCATTACAAGAAACAGCCAGAACCACAAGCTTACACAGGCCATTTTCTTTTATGAAAAACGGTTTGTTTATTTTTCTTTATGCATGTTTTTCCTTTTGCATGTAAGTGTACCACATGTGTATCCATATTGGATCCCCTGGACCTGGGGTTATGGACAGTTGAGAGCCACCACATGGGTGCTGGAAATCAAACCCAGAACCTCCACAGGAACAGCAAGTGCTCTTAACCACGGAGGCCCCTCTCCAGCCCCCACACGGAGGGTTTCCTCTGAGAACACCTGCTCAAGAGCTGCTTCTTCAAATCTGGGCTGACACCACCCTGGCTGCCACTCTTTGCGGTCAAGGGCACTTGCCACCAAATGAGTTCCGGTACCCTCCTCATTTCACCTTTAAGTCTTGTCTCCCAGGCCGCTAAGATGGGAGACACTGCCTGCTGTCACATCTAATTGATCTTAGGGAGGGACCCATATGGTGGAAGGAGAAAAACAACTTCTGTAAGTTGTCCTATGAATTATACACACACTATGGCATGCCTTTCCTATCCAAATACACATGCAAACATGACATAAAAACAAAACAAACAAGCAAAAAACCTGAGGTTGAGCCAGCCTGATTAATAAGTGCCTTCTAGGACAGCCAGGGCTGTTACACAGAGAAACAAAAACCATAAAACCAAAAAAAACAAAGCCTGTCTGCATGCACGTTTCTATGGCGACACTCATTCCCCAGGGTGTGCAGGTCCTTCTGAGACTCTCTTTCTTGGGAGTTATTTTAGGGTGACACTTCCTTCTGAGAATTCCCACTTCCCCACTCTTTTACTTTTCTCAGTGTCTATTTCAGGACTTCAATATACCAGAGACCACGTACTTTCTCCCTTTGAAGTGGTAGGAAGTAGAAACATCAGGTTGAAAAAAAATAATACGATCTGTAAAGACTGTGTTATGGCCCTGAAAATGCACACCAGAAAGTAAGTCAACTGTGGAGATCATATTCTGCCTGTAGAACACAGAATGTTTGTCATACTCAGACACGGGGAAGTGGCCACGCGGTACTTCATCATGGCGGCATGGTCTCTCTTCTCATCCCGAGATTCCGGAGAGAACTTTCCTTTCTTTGGGGGGAATTTCGTCTGTCTTCACTTTTCACATCATTCTTCTCAAGAACTCCTTTTGTTCTTGGGGGTTTTGTGTTTCCTGACATTTACTTTTGTTGTTGTTTTTTCTGAGGCAGGGTTTCTCTGTGTAGCCCTGGCTGTCCTGGAACTCACTCTGTAAACCAGGCTGGCCTCGAACTCATAGAGATCCGCCTGCCTCTGCCTCCTGAGTGCTGGGATTCAAGACGTACTGTCGGGATCAGGGAGAGAGAGCTACACTGAAACACGGTCAAGTTAGGGTGGGACTCAAAGCCACAGGCCGGTCAGTGTGCCTAGGAAGCACCACAGTCATAGGAACTAAGAGTGTTGAGCCAGGGAGTGGGGGCCCAGAGGAAAGAAACAACAGTGTTCTCCTAGAGAGAAAACAGCACGCTGTCCTAGAATCCCAGAGTCCTGCCCGGCATGTTTGTGACTCTGGATTTATTGGTGTCACCATCACCTTTTTTGGGTAACATTTGTTTGTTTGTTTGCGTGTCGGGGCACGTGTGCACACACATGCACATGCCATGGTATGTGTATGGAAGTCACAGGACAACTCGCAAAGAGTTGGTGTTCTCTTTTCACAGTGTCCATTCTAGGGTTCGGACTCGGGGTCCCTGACTTGGTGCTCTTACCCGCTAAGTCATCTCATCCGCCTTGATCTCCTCTTCTAAATATTTCATGATGATCACAGACTCTGGGAACTCGAAGGCTAGGGAACCCACGGCAGTGGGTAAATGCCATTAATGAGCAGGGAAGAGTAGAGGATTGTCACGCTTTGGCAATTAAAACGGCGATGTGAACAGGAGGTGAGGTAGGCTAGGGTAAAAAGAAAAAAATAACTAGTTTCTTTCTTGGCTAAAAGTTGGACATGTCCTTTAAGATGCGGATAGCATTGTTTGTGCTAGAGGCCAGAGACACCAGAAGTGCCTAAGCCAAAAGTGTGTCTGGTTTTCTGTAGCCAGAGGCTGGGGGTGTCAAGCGATATGGTTTGTTTATCTCTTTCCCCTGAAGGACTACTCCTTCCTGAGAAACCAGACTGAGGATGTGACCAAGCCTTAGGATGAAAACCAGGCGCCAGCTCATCCCCTTCCCTCCTATCCTCCACTCCACAGTCTCTTATTAACTCCAAGCCCAATGGTTTCTCACTTCTGGGGACCCCCCTCCCCGCTATGTAGAAACTCAATGTCAGAGAGAATGTTGATAACACCTCAGAACACTCAGAACAGATGTTACTACTCAGAGCTGTGGAAGAGACATGATTTAGGGGAAGATTATCCTGGCTTTAAGATTACGGCCACAGTTTATCCAGGTCAGAGCACACTGCATCCGCATCTTCTCAGGAGAAGGGTGGAAAATCTGGAGCAGAAAGCAGCTACTGTAGTAGAAATGAGCTATGGAAATATTGGCATTCATGTGTCATGAAGAAAGGAGAGCACTCTGAGGAGCCATCTATAGGAGAGAGGATTTGTTACAACGTGACAGAACCAGCCCATGTTCCCATAGAGGAAAGCTAGTGTTTCCAGATGCAGGAGTTAGGCAGAAATGGGTGTGGAGGTAGAAGAGAAAGAATGAAGGCGTGAAAAACAGAGTATTCCAGAATTTCAAGACCTTTCATTGATTCCATGGGCTATCTACAGTATTGTGGGTGTTATCTGTGTGGTAGCGATTGGGCTAGACTTCCTGGCTCCTACTATAGACAGGAATCAGTATGCCTGGGGGAATGAACAGTTCTTAGAAGCCCCAGCCACATTTAATTCTTTGAGGAGAGTCAAGAGGTTCTGTACATCACAGGGTATTGTGGGGGCGGGGGAGGGAAGGGGAAAAAGGGCAGGGAGGGAGGTATGATTCCACGGTTTGGAGAGATGGCTCAATCAGTAGAGCACCGCCTGCTCTTGCTGAGATCTGGGTTAGATTGTAAGCACGGCAGTTTACAATCAACTGTAACTCCACTTCCCATCTGTGGCCACTTACACACACATGATACACATAAACTCATGCAGCACACATGCATACATACAAATAAATCAATAAAATATCTTTTTAAAAAAAGATGGTTACCATTCTTTAAGCCAAGAAGTGGTGGTGGACACAGGGAATATATACAGTGAAGCACCGTGGAGACAGGGTATATACACAGTCCTGGTGAAGCACCGGGGAGACAGGGTATATACACAGTCCTGGTGAAGCACCGGGGAGACAGGGTATGTATACTATCATTCTATGGCTTGAAGGCCAGGCAGAGTTCTAGAGCTGTTCCTTATAAACTTTTTTTTGTCTGTTTTGTTTTTTGTTTTGTTTTTCAAGACAAGGTTTCTCTATGTAGCCTTGGCTGTCCTGGAACTCGCTTTGTAGCCCAGACTGGCCTTGAACTCGTAGAGCTCCACCTGCCTCTGCCTCCTGAGTGCTGGGTTAAAGGTGTGCACCACCACTACCTGTCCTCTTTGTAAACTCTTGAGTGTTCATTTGTCCTTCTCTCATTCCCAGATTCCTTAGAGAACTTGCTGGGTTTTGGCTCTAACGTATTCTAGAGTCCAGCAGCATTCTAGGAGGACTTTGATGTGAAAACAGTAGCCTGGTGCGTGGGAGCTTAGGCAACGTGAATGCCTAAAATAAAACCCAATGTCCGAGAGAATGAGGCTACAATAACAACACTTTTCAGCTAAGTAAAGGATTTAAAAAACTTACTCATGATAATTTTATGAAGAAATCATATCATCTTACAGCTATACCTTGAGTTTTAACACAATCTTCAAATAAACTCTATGGAAGACATGACGTGATGGCAGACTCCCATGCCATCTTCCTGTCTGGTGACTCCTCACAGTGAAACCTGAGACAGTGTCTGAGTGTCCAGCACCTTTGTGGCTTTGATAGGGTCAGGTAGAAGAGATGGGCATTTCCGTACCTTATGTTACAAACACACTGGTCCTGCATACTGTAAAAGGGAAGGGGAAGGGTATGAAGCTTGCTAACAGTTGAGCACGTGCACACACCCACACACCCACACACTTTTCTAAAAATCCAAGTCTCAATAAAGTCATCCTAAGACATCCTATAGTCTTTAACTATAGACAGTTGATCTTAATCTGTCGCACTATGCCATAGATGTAATTAAGATTCAAATATATTTTAATAAGTTTATAAATTTGTTATATTGTTCCCACTCATGATGTTAAAAAAAAAAAGAAAATAAGCTAAAAGGAAACCAGCAGGAAGGGAAGAACATAAGAAGGATGCAAATATGAGGACCTATTTTTGGTAAATGTCTTAGTGCCTTTTCTAAAAAAAATAAAGCATGTACTGGGCAGTGGTGGCACACACCTTTAATCTCAGCACTCAGGAGGCAGAAGTAGGCGGATCTCTGAATTCAAGACCATCCTGGTCTACAGAAAGAGTTCCAGGACAGTCAGAGCTACACAGAGAAACAGTGTCTTGAAAAACATAAAACAACAACAGAAAAGAAAAGAAAACTGATGTGGGATTTTCCTCTGTATGCTGTGATTGACACTGATTAATAAAGAAACTGCTTTGGGCCTATAGCAGAGCTATAGGAAAACAGAGCTAGGTGGGGAAAACTAAGCTGAATGCTGGGAGAAAGAAGGCAGAGTCAAGGAGAGATGCCATGTAACCACCAGAGGGAAAAGATGCAAGCTGCCAGCTGGAACCTTGCTGGTAGGCCACAAGCCTCATGGTAAAATATAAAATAATAGAAATGGGTTAAATTAAGATGTAAGAGCTAGCCAATAAGAAGCTAGAGCTAATAGGCCAAGCAGTGATTTAATTAATACAGTTTCTGTGTGGTTATTTCGGGACTGAGCAGCCAGGAACAAACAAACAGCCTCCTATCTTGCTAGTAGGCCACAAGCCTCATGGTAAAATATAACATAATGGAAATGGGTTAATTATAGATGTAAGAGATAACTAGCAATATGCTTAAGCTATTGGCCAAACAATATTGCAAATAATACAGTTTTTGTTTAATTATTTTGAGTCAGGTTATCTGGGAAACAAACAAGCAGTCTCCTACAACAAATTGGCACTCCACTGTGTGCTAGCTAAATCTACATAAAACCTGAGAGGACTTAGAAAGGAATTCTAGACACTAAAAAGCAAAGTTTAATCACATGTCTCCCTCACCCCCCACATGGGCTCTGTTTGCTGGTGGCATGCTGTAGCCGCCAGCTTTAAGAGAGATCTTCTTGATTCAGCAGTAGCAGAAAGAAAAAAATGCCTTGTTTTGAAACGGAGGTTTTCTGGGCCGTGCTGCCAACACAAACTCTGACTGTTTCGGGAGGTCCGGCTATGGAGCATTTAAACAGGATTTGTGAGCAAAGTGCCACAACTTGTTAATGACAAAACAGACCTGCTGTGACCCAACCCTGGATCTGCGCCTGAGAGAGTGACTTTCAGAGGCAATGAGCAGCCCTCCGACAAGTTGGACTGGGTGGAGCCAAAAGGCGAGGCAGCCTTCGTCCTAGTCACACCCACTTAGCATGTTAAGAAGCAGCCTTGGTAAGAAAAGGATTACAGATACACAATAAAGGCAAATTCAGATGAAAAAGACCTCTAAATGGGCCACAGTTTTGGATAAATGTACGTAGGCTTGGGAGAGAGGACAAAGCTTGTAGACAGTTATAATATAAAAGAGTACAGACAATTATAGGTTAAAGGAGTAAAGATAGCTGGGCAGTGGTGGCACACGCCTTTAATCCCAGCACTCGGGAGGCAGAGGCAGGCAGATCTCTGTGAGTGTGAGGCCAGCCTGGTCTACAAGAGCTAGTTCCAGGACAGGCTCCAAAGCTACAGAGAAACTCTGTCTCGAAAAACCGAAAAAAAGGAGTAAAGATAATGAAATCAATATTAAACTTGTAGAAAGAGTAATAGAGTAGGAAAAATAAGCCATGTAAAGATGGAATATACATAGAAAATCTGGATTATGTATATTATATTTTCTTTGAATTTTTTGACTGTGAAAGAACTAAGTACAGAGAGATATTTCATTGTATTGGTTGCTAAGCTAAACCAGCATGGATATTTTAAAGGTATCTTGACTTCAGAATTTGGGTCTAAGAATATGTTGCTTTGGAAAAGAGGTTCTTCTTTTGTTTCCACAGAGGATGAGAACCTATAGTTCCCTGCCAGGTAATGTGGTTTGATGGAACAAGATCCTCCGAAAGGCCACAGTGAACACCCCCAAAATTACTTTGCCCAACAAAAAGTAGGAATCAGTTTGGAGAGAATTATGCCCAAATTCCCAAATATTATTTATAAATGTTTGTTTACCTTTAAAGGAGGATATGCTATAGATATGAATACTTTGTATTGTATGAATCTTAGTTTATTGATATGCATTTAAGATAAATTTTGTTTGATATATATTTCTGCTGTTGATTAAGGTATCGTGTTTGTGCAGCTCATTTAAAATGTAATGTATAAGCCGGACAGTAGTGGTGCATGCCTTTAATCCCAGCACTTGGGAGGCAGAGGCAGGCGGATCTCTGTGAGTTCGAGGCCAGCCTGGTCTACAAGAACTAGTTCCAGGACAGGCTCCAAAGCTACAGAGAAACCCTGTCTCTAAAAACCAAAAAAGTAATGTATTATTAAGAAATACAGGTTAATAGATAATCATCTATAATAGTCAAGCTTGTAGTCACGTTAGTTAGGTTTTCTAGATATATAGAGATATATTTCAGTTAGATAGGTATTCTTCAAATCTTTCAGAGACCTTCAGAATTTGGTATTTAAAGACCTTCAGAATTTGGTATTTAAAATGTTTTAAGAACTTAGGGCTTTTCATGACAATGAGGCACATCTGCTCCTGGCAGCACCAATTACTTCAAGAGGACGATGAGAGTCAAAGAGGCTCCTTATGGAGTTTATTAGCCATTTGGACAAGAAACTGCTCTTGCCTAGACTGCTTGATGTTATGTTGTATGAACTGGACATGCAAGACCCAGAGAGAAATGATTGCTGAAGGTGAGAGAGTCCTTTGAGGTTCCTGCATCATTAAAGTGTCTGCCAGACATTCTGCAGGACACAGAAGAAAGCAACTGATGGACTTTGCCATTACAAGGCAGACAGATCTTCAAATTTCCTGCTTCATGAAAAAGTATGCTGGATACTACGGGCCTGTGGACAGAAGATGGATGCCCCATTGATACAGAAGAACTTTGGGTGACTGTTCAGGCAATAAGATGTCTCTGTCAATTCTAGAGTTTTGGAAGTTGCTTACAATGCACTTCCTTAGGTAATCTTATATCCTTCTGGAGTCCTTGATGGAGTTGAAGAATAGATACTTACGATTATTGCTTTCCTTAGTTGTGATAAAAGATAAAGTAGATGTAAATATTGTAACTGTAATTCTTGCATGATGCCTGTTTTGTATGTGTAATTTTACTATGTTAAAGTTAAAACTTTCCTTTTTATTTAGACAGAAAAGGGGAGGCGATGTGGGATTCCCCTCTGTATGCTGTGATTAATATTGATTAATAAAGAAACTGTTTTGGGCCTATAGCAGAGCTATAGGGAAACAGAGCTAGGTGGGGAAAACTAAACTGAATGCTGGGAGAAAGAAGGCAGAGCCAAGGAGAAGCCATGGAGCCACCAGAGGAGAAAGAACCAAGTTGCCAGCTGGAACCTTGCTGGTAGGCCATGAACCTTGTGGTAAAATATGAAATAATAAAAATGGGTTAATTCTAGATGTAAGAGCTAACTAGTAATATGCTTAAGCTATTGGCCAAACAGTGTTGCAAATAATACAGTTTTTGTGTGATTACTTTGGGTCAGCGTGGCCGGGAAACAAACAAGCAGCCTCTTACTACAGAAAACCAAACAAATTTAATTGTATTTACTTTTTCAGAGGGTTAGAGTCCATGATGGTGGAGTAGAGGCAATGGTGGCAGGGACAGATAAGAGCTCACATCAAACCACAAGCAGAAGCTAGACAGAGACCAAGGAATGGCCTCAGTCTTTTGAACCTTGGAAACCAGGCTCCAGTGACTCACCTCCTCCAACAAAGTCATACTTCCTAAGCCTTCCCACACCCCTGCGACCAAGTATTCCACCATAAGAGCTCGTGGGCCATTCCCATTCAAACTACCATAGGAAGGGAAGTTTTAAAAAACAATCTTTTTTTTTCCCCTATAAAATCAGAGACTTGTATGGTAAAATAAGATTTTATCTTACAACGAAGTGACTGGACTTCCCCAAATTGGAAAAGGAATGATAAGGGTAAAACTAGACTCCTAAATGGATCTCAAGAGGTCCAAGTGAGTTGTCGCACAGGTTTGCTGGGGTGGGGGAGGGAGGAAGCACCTCGAGAACAGTATATATATAATGATTGAAGGTTGAAAATTTCCAAGGTAAAAAATTCAGCATGTGGATCGATAACTCAAATCTAGTCCTCTGTTTGAAACAGTAGGACTCTCTTAAGACACTGCTCAGTGATGCTTACAAAACTGGCCTAGAAGATATGTTTATTTCAGCTAAGTTTGTCAGGCTTCCTCTATAAATAAAGCCATGGTTCATGTGTCTGTTTATGCTAATGTTCTCGCAGCTCTCTATAGAATCCTAACCGGGGTCTTCTTAGCCCTTTGTAACGTAAGGCTTTCGTCCTTCTCTGGAGAGTTATGGTCTTGAGCCTTGATACTTTGTAACTGTTGTTTGTTGACCTTATACAAAAGCAACCGCTCCTAAATGCTGCAACATTCCCTGGGTTATAGACAAAATTAAGTTGAAAACAAAATGGGCTTTCAGTGGCCTTGGCCTGACAGCCACTCCTCTCATACTTCTTTGCTGCTTGATGGATGGAAGAGTTTCATTGACACTAATTCCTTACCATCTGTCACTTACCTTACATCCAAAGGTAGGGTCAGATTAGATCACTGACACAGGTCTCATCCCAGAGACACAGGAACTCAAAAACGAACACCAGATAACTTAAAGAATATCAGCAATAATTAAGTAAATTAACAATAATTTAAAAATATTTACAATTTTTTATTTACACATATTCATGCTTTGCCTGCATATATCTGTGCACCACCCAGTGAGTTACAGACAGTTCTGAGTCACCATGCGGGTGCTGGAAATTGAACTGTGTCCTCTGGAAGAGCAGCCAGTGCTGAGCCATCTCTCCAGTCCCCTGCTAACCAAGAGTATTTTTTAAAAAATTGTTTAAATATAGGGGGGGGAAACTGTGGAGTTACGTATTTGTGATCTCAGCACTGGGGAAGCTGAAGTAAGAAAATGAAGAGAATCATGAGCTTAATGCTTGCCTGTGCTACACTAAGATCTGTCTCAAAACCAACCACAAAAATGGAGGGCCCTGTACCAGCCGGTCCAGAAGTAACCGAGACAAGAGGTTCCAGAAAAATGGTTCTTACGTGTGATACAAGCTAAGCATGTCCGATCCTTGGCTCCTACTGGTACTGTTTATGATAGCTGTTGCAGACACAGACACATCACAAACTTTTCCTGCTGAGCAAGAGCTCTGCTGGCGATCCACCAGGTAAACGGCCACAGGATGCCATGTGGTGCAGATCTCCGCAGACAGTTGCTACTGGCAGTGGGAAATGATAAGGGCCAAGAGGGATGGAGAGAAGGACTTTTGTGTTCTGTTATAAAAACACTTTATATCCTAGGACAGATTCTAAACATGCATGCCACTATTAGTTTAGCATGTACATAGTGTTAAAGGGTTGTTAGTTCTGAATTAACCCCTGTCATCCAGCCCAGACGGTCCTGGGGGAGCACAAGGTCGGTACTGAGAGACATTAACCAGATTTAGCATTTCAAGATAGGCCTGAGCCCAGAGACCCAGGGGATGAGGAAAGTCTAAGAGGTGAACATGAGGGCGACCTAGGCATCACAAATGTCGCAAATCTCACCTGAACAGAGGGGCAGGTCCAAGCTCCAGAATGGTTGTTTCGCTGCCTGCCCTAAAAGTCTGCTGGACAGATATGAGAGGAGGGCAGGGTTGACCGTTTGTCTGTTTATACGTTAACCCACTGCCTTCTCAGGTCACCAGGCAGTGCAGGGCTTTCCAGGAGAAATAAACTCAACAATATAGTGTCTTTTGCTTGACAAATGGGCAGTACTCTTTACGGACATTTCAAGTACACCCATGTTAGAAAAGTAGAATAAAGAGATTCCTTGCCCTTTGGCTCTACTCTGACAACATTTTGTTAGTCTCGAGTTCATTGTATTTTTAAAAAATTGTTTATGTAGTGTGTGTCTGTGTGTGTGAACTTGTGTGTGCGTCTCTGTGTGTGTGTGCCGTAGTGTGCATGTGGGGATCAGAAGACTCTGTTCACAGAGCTGGTTCGCTCTTTCCACCATGTCAGTCACAGGGATTGAACTCAGGGTCTCAGGCTTGTCAGCAAGAGCTTTCACCTGCTGAGTCATCTTGCTGGCCCTTGTATACATTCTCTTAAGCATTATAGCTTGTTTGTTTGTTTGAGATGAGTTCCTGGTTGTCCTGGAACTCACTCTGTAGACCAGGCTGGCCTCGAACTCAGAGATCCATCTGCCTCTGCCTCCTGAGTTCTGGGATTAAAGGTGTATGCTATTACTTCTTGACATTTTGTAACTTTCATGAAGTAATATTTAAAAATATAAAAGTTGTTAGGAGTATAATTTTTTAAAATAACATTTTTCTTAATTTTTTGAAAATTTCTGCAATATGTTTTGATTAAATTCACCCCTATTCTTCCAAGATCCCCTAACTCTTCCAAGATTCCCCCCACATCCCTATGCCCCAACTTTGTGTTCTTTTTGTTTGTTTTAATAATCCACAGCCTTAAAGAAACTGACTCTCCTTCTCCCAGAAAACAATTTAGGGGATAGTTTGATACTATGCCCATTTAGCAAGCTAGTTCTTGGCAATACCAGATTTGCAGTACCAGACATGTTTCCTCCCATGGAACAGTGATATGGGATGTCCTTCTGTATGCTGTGAATATGGTGTATTACCATTGATTAATAAAGACACTGATTTGGACAATAGCCAGGCAGAATAGAGCCAGGTAGGAAATCCAAGAAAAGATAAAGGAAAAAGAAGGCGGATCAGAGAGAAGCCAGCAGCCACTGGAGGAGTAAGATGCCAGAGCCGAGGTGGTAAGCCACAGGGCATGTGGTGATATACAGATTATTAGAAATGGGTTAATTTACATGTAGAGCTAGCTGGTAAGAAACCTGTTTGGCCATCAGCCAAACAGTTTGTAATTAAGATTAAGCCTCTGAGTGCTTATTTGGGAACTGGTGGGTGAGAGAGAAGCCTGAGGGTTTCAGAACAGTCGCCAGGGTCAATCAAAAAGCAATGGTTGCCCTAGAGTGACCTGTGCCACCATTACACCCATGGGCATCTCTTGCCACGTCGATCATTATGATTCACAGGGTTCACAGCCAGGTAAAACTGTTGATGGCTGTTTGCTTCCTGTAGCCTGTATATCGCCTTCTAGTACTATTGCTAGATTAGGATCGATTGAGGCAACCCAACAATAAAAGAAAGAAGAAGCTGGTTTCAACAGAAGCAGATCGTCCTCTGCTAGAGCAATGAAGGGCGTAGTTTTTCTCCAGGAGAAGAGACTGTGAGCTAAGGCACAGGGGACTTGAAAGTTTTATAGGGTAGAAAAGGGAGCTTTGGGAGTGGAAAACTCTATCCGCAGACTTGTTTGTAGTCTTGGGGCCCAGACATGCCAGATGGTTTTTATCATCTGTTGACCATGCCGTCGGGAGTTCCTAGCTTTTGACGGACTGCAGATTTCCTTATTGGGCTGACTTTTTCTTGTCAGCAGGAATTCTTATAATTATGCTGAGCTAGGAGGGGTTTTTTTCAGTTTCTTTGAGGGCCTTTGTTTTAGGTCATTAACTCTTCAGCTACGAAAGCTAGCCATCGAGGACCAAACTTCCTGGTCAGTACTAACTCGATTTCTACATGTCCAATGCCAATGTGTGTGGTCACTTCAGCAGTAGGGCTGTCCATCAAGTATTGGCAGGAAACCAAGAACATCAGCAATGGCCTGCATTGTTTAGGAGTCTCCAGGATACCTCTGACCAACACACTGAGAGGAGGACTCTCACACCTAGCACTGGAGGGTTTTATTTCATAGCTGTGGCCTCTGGGGTAAGCATAATCCTTTCTTTAGAACAACTCCAATTAAACGTCATGTGAATAATCACATATTCGCACAAATATATGAAGTTTATACAATAGTGGGTTTTTATATGGGTTTCTTTTTAATTATCCTACTATTATCTCTCCCCCAGCCTCCAGGAAGATAATTTTTTTACTTTGTTTTGTTTTTTGAGACAGTATTTCTGTGTAGCTTCGGCTGTGTAGCAAGCCCTGGGACTTGTTCTATAGGCCAGGCTGGCCTCAAACTCACAGAGATCCGCCTGCCTCTGCTTCCTGAGTGTTGGGATTAAAGGCGTGTGCCACCACCACTATCCAGCAGGAAGATAATTTTTAATGACAGTCATCTTGGAGAATGGCATTGGAAATGCAGCTCCACTGGTATCTAGCACAGGGTCTTCAAGCAGGCATTTACGTTCAGAAATTTCCCTATTACTGTGGGAGCAGAGCTCTTGGCTGCCTTGCAGGTAGGAAAGGAAGTCTTTGATTTTTTTTCTCCCTGGGCTGCACATGCAATGATTTTTCTTTGGTTCCCTCAGGTACTTTTCATTTTATCTTTTTTTTAAAAATTGAGTTGATTTTGTGTTGGCTAGGTCTTCCTGGCCGTGGGGCCTGCTCTGGAATGTGGTGATACCCAGTGACACTCCAAAGAGGGACCTTTGACAGCGTGGATCCACTGCCGATAGCTTCCTGATTAGGTGGGACTTGGTGGCCACTTCTCCCACTCAGGACTAAGGCCCACGGGCCTGTGCGTGCTGTCAGAGTCTCTGTGAGTTCACATCCGCAACAGTCCTGCTGCACGAATTTCGCAACAGGAAGATGCTGTTTCTTGGAGTCATCCGTCCCCTCTGGCTCTTGGATCTTTCTGCCTCCTCTTCCGTGTGAGCCTCGAGGAGAGAGATTTTATGAAGATGCCCCACTTAGGACTGGGTGCTCCAAGGTCTCTCACTCTCTGCACTTTGTCCTGTTGCAGGTCTCTGTTGTTGTGTTGTGGTGGTCTTCTCTAATGGGGCACTGATCTGTGTGTGTAGCAGTGTGCCATGAGGAGTCATTTTACTGCCATGTGCATTTAGTGAAGCAATAGTATTTGTTTTTGCCCTACGCTAGTGACCTGTCTAGTCTCCACTGCTATGCCACTTAATGGTGTCAGGTGTGGGTTCCATCTTAAGGAATGGGCCTTAAATCACATAAAACAGTGGTTAGTTCCTCCCGTAACATTGGTGCCATGATTGCGCAAGTATATCCTGCAGGCAGGTCTCTGTCGTAGGTCTCCAGGTTTGTGGCCAGATGATGTTGACTACCTTTCTCTTTTGGTAACTTGCAGAGCACCTTCCGGGACCAGGAAGAACAGTCAGTAGGAGTGAATCGTCTAGTTAGGCACAAGTTTGATTTCTTATGTTCAATGAGATAATAAATAAGAGAACCTTAGCATCAGGTTGTAGAGCTTGACCATAGCCTGATGTTTGGAGGTTTCCATAGGAACCCTTTGACCAATGACTCCACAAGACATAACCCATTCCGGGCACTGGGGATTTTACTCGGTGGCATAAGATGTCTATTTGGGACATTTTATTTCATATTATTCTGTTTAAACTCATTTCATATATGTATATATTTCAGGAAGCTTCTAAAATAGTAGTAGGTTTTTGCATACGGTTTTTCAAAAGGCCTTCAGTGTGAGCTGTCAGGGAGGTCAGTCTTAATCACCATCCTTTGACTACAAGCAACAGAAACTGGTTCTACTTTAACTTAAACAATGGATTCATTGGAATTAATATATCAGGTAGATATTAAATAACTGACAGATGTCAGCAGACCTAGGTCAGATCCAGAAGCTGCAGTGTGTGGAACCTCTCTGTGGGCAGACATTTGTGCCCCTCAGGCTCAGCACCCTCCACTGGGGTGCGCTGAGTAGGACGTATGAGCAGCTATATCAACCGCGTAGATGCCTACAATTTTATTGGCTCTAATCATGAAGTGCTGGATGAAACTGTTAGCAACTATGCGGAAGTGTGTGTTTTCATGCAGCCTTGCTGGGACTTCGGAAGTTTCCCTCCTCTTTACCTCTTTAGGTTTACACCCAAGCCCTTTGGAGATCTTATTACATCATTGTAAGTGCTGGATGCTAGCCGCGGAGCTTCAGGATTTTCTGTTTCTCCACCAAGTTCTGTTCTGACCCTTCCAGCTCTTCTCAAGCTGTTCCCTTTGAAAATGGACTGTTTATACAGTGCCACTTTATGTTGGAATAACTTAACTTTTCCACTTTGTAGGAACTCAGTCAGAAATTGCCTGTGTCTCGGGGAGAATTGATATTTGCTTTTTAGCAGCATTGAAACGAAGACTCTGAGGATTAAGGAGGTGGGCTGGATGCAGCTTTCATTCTCAGATGATCATGTGTCTTTGAGGACCAGGTGGGAAGCTGTGGTTTGACTATGGAATGCCCTCCATAGACATGGGGGTTTAGAGGAAGGAAGCGGGGAGGAGAGGGGAGGGGGGAGAGGGGAAGGAAGGAAAGAAAAGAGAGAGAAAGGAAGAAAAAGAAGGAAGGAAGAAAGGGGGAGAGAAAGGAAGAAAAGAATGAAGGAAGGGGAGAGAGAGAAGAGAGAGAGTGTGTGTATTGTAATTTCTTTCAAAATGCTACAAAGAGAAGACATGCCATACAACAAGGCTCACATAGGTTTATTGGAAGAGGAGAGAGAAGGGGCAGAGAGGCAGGTAGAGACTGGTCCCTGGGTACGAGTGGCAGAAGAGAAACAGAAAGAAAGAGACATGGGAGGTGGGCAAGGCCCACCTTTTAAAAGAGAACATAGCAAACGTGCACAGGAGGTGTTCTTAATGGCTGCAACTGAGGACATATCCTGTCCGTACCCCAAGGACAGGCAAGTACAGATGTCTGAATACTAACAGAGTCTTCCACAGACTCTGGAACCCTCAGGAGATGACAGATCACAGAGTCTTTCCCTAGGGACTATCTCTTGCCTAGTATCATCTTGTGTTTCTCTCTCTCTGCTTCCTGTCAGGTGTGAGGTGCACACCACCCTCCTGCCACTGCGCTATTCTGCCTTACTTCAGGCCTGAATCAAGAACTCGTGACTGTTAGTATCCAGGCACACCTTGGCCATGCCCCTTGGGAACTGGCACCTCACCTTTATGCATGGCAAGCAGTTCCTTGACTGTAGGCAGGTGCAAAGGTCCCTTTAAGAAACAAGCTCCACCCACTCCCTTCTCTCTTCCTTTCTGCTATTCTCTCTGAGGGGGCAGCTTTCCGTCTGTCTCTCTCCCTTCCCTCCCCCCTCTCCTTTATCTCAATAAACTCCACATCCAAACTGTCTGCATGGCATATCCTGTCACCTGCCATGGTTTGGAGCTACCAGCTATGGGATGCCGTGAAGGTCCCAACTTGCACAGTATCATAACGGTGACCATGGACTTAGCCTTCTGAAACTGTAAGCCAATGCAAGCCCCTCTTCCCTCGCATTGTTTAGGTCAGGTGCCTTGGTCACAAAGACAAAAAACCAATATATTCTCTAAAGCAATCTCTATAGATAGGCAGAAAAAGAAAATATTCATTATTTTATTGAATATTTAAGTCCTTGTAGCTAGAATTACAACCTAATTTTGTCATACGAAACAAAAAAGGTGTCCTTGCACAATCACAAATCGAAATCCCCTTGTAGAATGACTTCTAGCCATTGCTTCCCTGCTGATGCACCCTTTCAACAATATTCCACAGCACACCAGAGGACCTGCGGCGTTCACAAGCTTGGCCAATCAGTTAGTAACCACTCTAGGTAGTCAGAGGTTTCCCTACTATCCCTGGTGTCTATTAGCACACCAAAGGCCATGCTGGCCTCCAGACTGTCTCAGTATAACACCACCCTCCTGCCACTGTGCTATTTACCTGTGGCCCTTCTCACCCAGTTCCTACCCTAAACTTCTCCATCTCATGCGCTAGCATTACAGACCAGGAAGACGTGACAGAGGAGACACAGGTAGATGTGAACATGACTAAAAGTGATTCACCTGGTTACGTAGGAAAGAGAATGCTAATAAATTCCCCCCTCAGTTTATGTTTTGATATATAAGGCTGTTTGGAATTTCTCAGGATGTGGACTCAGGATTCCATGAGGGAACACTGAGAATCTTCCTCCCGCTAAAGCCACGTGACTGTGTATTTATTCCTGTGCCTCTACACTGGTCCAGAGAGAGATAGTCTATGTTGGGGTCTGGTCTGGGCTAGCACGGGACCCCGACATCTCATGACCTCCATTCTGCTGACCATGCTCACTCCACTACTTTCTCTCCTTGCTCTGGACTCTTCCAGATCCCTCTGGCTGGATTCTCCCTCACGTCTACAATAAAACCCTTCTCTTCAACCTCCCCACCTTGGCGTGGTCATTTCCTCACTTTATATGCGTATGATACCAGTAAGGACATCATTACCCTCTCAGATAATCAGAGAGGAGAAAGCCCTCTAGATTATGGATAAATATTTATCTGAGCCGGGCAGTTTCAAAAATGATTGTCCATAAAACTATGCCATTAGATAACCTTCTCAGCCTGGTTGTTCCTCGTGTCATGAAGCAAGTCCTTGATAATGAATATTAGAGGTATTTTTGAAGGCAGTTCAATTTCCCACAGAACTTCTTCTGTTTGCCACAGAGTATCGAAGGTTGTTGGTGAGGCTCAACCTCGCACAGCACAGATGGCTGGGAGGACAAGTTTCCTCAGCAAGAAGAGCAGGGCAAAGTGAGGCTGTAGAAGTCTCCTGGGGACGAACAGAGAAAGAGTGACTGGCAAATCAAATAGTCTTCGCCGGCACTGGCCGCATCAGCGTTGCCTCTGAGAAAGAGCACCTGCCCAGAGTCCACTCCCCCAGGCTACTGAATCAGGAAGGCTAAGCAAGGATCACAGTCAGGTGTGGAAAACACCGAGCCAGAACCTGAGTACCGCTCGTCCCCGACGGCATGGAGAAAGATGGCAGGCAGTAAAACAGGGTAGGGCCCTTCCTGTCACCGGTCAGGGGAAGTGTTACAAATAGGAGATGTCTCAGTATGTAAAGTGATCGCTGGTCAATCATGAGGATGAGAGTTCAGATCCCCAGCACCCCTGTAAAAGCCAGGTGTAGTCGTGTGTGTTTACAATCACAAGGGCAGACTGAGGCTCAATGGCCAGCCAGTCTAGATGAACTGATACGCTCTAAACTCGTGAAGAGATCCTGTCTCACAGCAAGGTCTAAGGAAGACACAGCGTTGAATTAACCAGGCTAGCAGACCTTCACATGCACACACACGGATGAGCACACTGCACTCAGTGTCAACTTCGGACCTTCACATGCACACACACGGATGAGCACGCACCACATACACACAAAATGAAAAGCAAATAATATAAAAGGCGCAGGGAGCAAGATCACCAGCCCAACGACAGAGCCCAGCACTGTGGCTAGAGTCCAGACAGCAAAGAAGACCATTTAACATTAATCTGGATCCAAACACACTGGGCGACCACTCACGAGACTTGACTGGTAACAGGAATACTGCAGGTGTCCCTCGGAGACATGCTGTTTGCTGGGTGGTGGCCAGGACTTGGCTTCCTCCCAATACGTGAAGCCTCCACTTCTGTTTAGATTCTGGCCTGGCACTTGACAGTCTTTCTGTACCAGGTCCTCTTGAAAATGTCAGCGGTTTGGAGGTAGCTAACGATGCCCGGAAAGCTGACAATTATTAGGGAGAAGTCCTTGTTATGCTAACAGTGTAGGGAGAAGAAGGGTCATCATTACTGCTGGAATTTTCCTTAAAATCTTTTTTTTAAAATTTTTTAGAGTTTCAATAGTCAAACACAGAGGTCTGCTTCATTTCAGCTCCTTTACTGCCAAGCCAGGGGGCAGGGACTGTTTCAACTTCTCGGCTTTCTCCTTGTCTGTGATGACCAGAGTGTAAAGGTACCTGCTGCAGCGAACCTTGAACTTCACATTATCCTTGTTCTTCTTGATCTTGACAGATTTGGCATCCTTCCGCCGGGCCGTGAGCAGGAAGTCCTTGATTTCCTCAATTTTCCGAGGCATGGCGACGGGTGCTCGGCGCTGGAGACCGTACAGCGGCCAGAACTGAAGGGAACGGAAAAAGAAAAAAGTTCCTTAAAATCTTATCCTTCTCTGGAACCTTATTGAGGGCAGGAGTGGGGTTTGGTGTCAGAGGACCTGGCTGCTGATTCCAGCTCAAGCGTTAAAGGACTCTTCTGCACCTTCTGACTTTGAAGTTCAGTCCTTATAGTAAAAGGGATTTACTTTTCTTACACTGAATGAAAGACTCTTAAGGTTCGGTTTACTATCGGCCAAACAAGCATCCTCACCTGGGTGTTTACTAGCTGTGAAACAAGCATCCTCACCTGGGTGATCCTCCCTATCTCAGCCGCAATGAGGAGCAATTGCTACAATGTCTGCAGAATTGCTCAGGAAAGTTTACTATAATCCCCAGTCAGTGTAACTATACCGCAAATGCAAAAGTAACGTTGTTTTGTTTTGTCGTGATTACAGGCTGAGCTGTCATGTCCATCTTTTGTTTGTTATTTTATTGTCTGGGGTGGCACGGTAGTGATTTTTTTAGATAGTACCTCTTTTTGAAATCCAAGCTGACCTCAACTTCATGATCCTCCCACTTCAAGCCCATAGTTCTGATTTTACGGACAGATGGCATCACACTGGCTAGGATTGAGGTTCTTGAGGGGACTTATCAATATTGTAATCTTCATCAAACCTAGCATCTGTTTAAGATTCCTGCGTGGATCAGCTAATAACGTGACATTAATGTCGAGTTTGCATCCTAGAGAACTCGGACACAATACAGCACGATATGGGGATGGAGAAGTGCTGGAGAGGAAAACAAGGCAGGGGGGAGGAGTAGGGAGTTGATGGCTTCTAGTTTTAACTGGAGTTGAAGGGGAAGACCTCAGTGAGGAAAAAGAGCTAAGAGAACCAGCTGGTGTCTAGTCTGCGGAGAAACCAGCAGAGCAAAGGGCTAGGGCTAAGGTTGTGTGGAACATTCCAGAAAGCCAGAGGTGCCAGACATCTGGGGACGTCTTAGCTATACTCAGAGTAATCTAAAAACCATAAACATAAGGAATCTTGCGTCTGAAACCCAAGCCTCTGCCTGACTCTGTTTCTACGTGATAGATGGCGAGTTATTAACCTTTCTATGCTTCAGGTCCCTTCCTGAAGAACTGGAAATAATGGTGCCTCCTGTATGGTGTTGAGGTAAACATTACATGCATGGTGCCGAGGTCATACTACAAGCGTGGTGTTGGGGTAAGCGTCATTTGCATGGTGTTGAGGTAATCATTACACGCATGGTGTTGAGGTAATCATTACACGCATGGTGTTGAGGTAACCATTACACGCATGGTGTTGAGGTAATCGTTACACACATGGTGCTGAGGTAATCGTTACACACATGGTGCTGATGTAAGCGTTACACACATGGTGCTGATGTAAGCATTATACAAGGTAACATATGGAGAGTACTTAGCACAGGGTTTAGCAAGTAATAAGTGACTGCTACTGTTTTTGTTTTTAGCTCCAGAACATAACCCACCCGTTTTTTCCAGGTAGGGCTTTATCTAGGACCCCTAGCTTCATTCCTTCTGCGTGTTTGCTCACCCAACGGAACTCACAGGGCTTCTCAATTCTGTGCCTGGACCACCGACCTCCTGAAACTGCGTGAAAATGTCATGTATGTGTAGGGACATGCATGGTTGTGAGGGAGAGGTTCCTGGAGCCCAAAGGGGTGCAGAGAACGGTGATTATCTAGATCTGTGATGAGGTTTGGGGAGACACCCAGGCACATGCTGACTTTGTAACACTCTGAGCGGTGAGTCTGGTTAAAGCTTTCACAGTTTCCGTGAGGAAGTCCTGCCAAATGATAGTTATAGTTACAGTCACTTTTTGTCTTTTCGGGTTTTGAATCAGTGGCTTGCTCTGTAGCCTAGGCTTGCCTTGAACATGCAACCTTCCTACTTCAGCCTCTTTAATGCCACAATTACAGGCAGTTGCCACCATTCCTAGCCCTAAGGTCACTTCTAGGTCTGGGATTGTATAATGTAGTAATTACCCTTGGAAGATATTATGTAAACTTGCTGATAGGTGAGGCATCTCTATTGCCCCTCCTCGGAACAAATCCATGTTCTAGGAGTGGTTTGTATCATCTGGACTCTTTCTTGTTTCCACTTCACATCCATTAAAGTTTTATGGGATACAATCATGCAGTCTCTTTGATTTACACAGTACTCCTGCTGTGGGCCTAGCCCAGAAAACCCAGAATCTGCTGGGGAAAAGAGAAAGAAAAGAACCATCTGGTGGTAGTGTCGTTTCTGTGCACTGGGACACCATCTTGACATGCGTTTCCTACTCAGGAGCTCTTTGTAGTACAGGGATTCGCATGGGGATGATCCTGTCCATTTTACAGATATGGACCAAGCATCAGAAAGTCACAGAGCACGTAAATTGTGGAACTGAGGCTCGGAGTTAGGCTAACTCCACAGGTCTGCTTTTCTCACTTGCCGCTGGCCTCCCTGGGTACATGTGTACCGATCCAGGCACCAGGATCCACTCACCTCCCCACCGTAGCCACGAGCTAGGAATATGGTTCTAATGAGATCTCTTTTTTAGCAGCTGGCACACGCCTGAGGCACCAGTCTCCTTTAACGGAACAGAAAGAGGAAGGTGGCATCTTCATCTCTTGCACTTACTTCCTGAAAAGCTCTGGTAGTTAAGGCTGTTAAACCCCTCACTGATTTTGTAAACCTGGGGTTCTCAACCCAACAAACCTCTGTATCCAAAACACGTACATTACAATTCATCATAGTTGCAAAATGACAGTTATGAACTGGTAATGAAATATTTTTATGGCTGGGGTCACCACAACACGAGGGACTGGATTAAGATGTTGCAGCATGAGGAAGGTTGAGAACCACTGATCTGAAGGGTTTGTTTATAAATCTGGATTCAGTTTTTCTGAGAATGGATTGAGGAACACGTATGCTTAATGAGTACCCCCGAAAACTCCTTAACTAGCAAAAAGGTAAGAAGAGAAGGCTCCTTCGGCGTTATTGTCTAGTGTGATTGCTTTTAAATCTAAACCCAGCTCTTCTTGCCAACAGCGATCTCTGAAAATCAAACCGAAAAAGGACAATGTAGTGATATTTCATTTGTATTTTAATAAATACACCTTGCCTGAAGTTCAGAGAATAAAACAGCCTCACTGACCTGCCTTACAGACCACACTTTTAAAAGTGGTGACACACACCTCTAATCCCAATAGCCACACTAGTTTGCCATACAAACCCGGTGGTAGTGGTACATGCCTTTAATCCCAGCCCTAAGGAGGAATATAAAATGAGAGGAGATGGGTCTCACACAGACTCATTCTGAGATTCCTGGAGGCAGGATCGCCATTTCGGAAGGAGGTAGAGGTAAGAGTCAGTTGCTGGCTGCTTTGCTTTTCTGACCTTCAGGTTGAACCCCCATTTCTGTCTCTGGGTTTTAATTAATCGTGCTGCAGGACAAGAAAAGTACAATCCACTCAGCATCCTCCATCCAGTAGCTAAGTTTCACCTGGGTATTGCACATAATAAAGAAACAGGAGTGAGTTGACCTGGGATTTGTATAAGGAGGAAAAAGCAGCTAAAAGCAGAACTCACAGAAGAGGAAGAGGAGGAGGAAAAGAAAGAAGAGAAGAGGAATCCTGCTAACTGGGCCTCTTCAGGGGTGAAACTAAAGATCTGAAAACCAGAGGTTTCTCCATATGACAAACATAGGCTGCAGAGAAGCGATGGTTTTCATTTCAATCATGAACAAACGCAGACAGGAATATTGTTGGTCTGACAGCAACAGAAGATCAGCATCAGACCTGGGGCTCAGAGCTGAAGAAGCCTGCACCCCTAATCTGGGCACAACCTGTTTTTATGCCTAATAAAATGTTTATTTTCTTAGCAGCAGAGACAGACTTACTCCTGTTCTGGAGAAGACTGGAGGGCACTGTCTAGACTGGGAAGTAGAACAGTCTAGGCAGTAGAAGGAGTTTGAGATAATGTCAAGGGAACAGTTTACTGGAGCCATGGGAAGCTAGAAAGATGTCGGCTTTTTGCTGAACATGATAGCTCGGGCCTGTGATCTCAACACCAGAGATACTGAGGCAGGGGAATTGCTGTGAATTTAAGGCCAACCTAGGCTACATAGCAAGTTCCAGGCCACCCTGTACTACGTAAGTAGACCCTGTCTCAAAACAAACAAGATGACAACTTTTTGGAGTGGGAAGCAGGGTCAGATACAAGGGTGGCAACATACTTTGCCACATAGAGCAAGCTTTGGTAATTGATTCCAGAATGTTCCCGTTGTGCACACCTCAGGATCCTTCAGAAGACAGTGCACACTATGCTATTACCATTGGATTGAAGTTGGCAAATGACATGAGCTTAGTCTACTGTGTGAGAAGCACTTAGGAGCGAGACTAAATTGTAGAGAGAGTGTGCTATTTGGTCTGGACAGCACCAGTGGGCGGTTTCCAGTGCTGTGGAGATACCTCAGGAAGCAATTTAAGGCAAGGAGGATTCACTTCGGCTCTGGGTTTCAGAAGTTTCATCCATTACGGCAGGAAGCACCTGGTAGAGCAAATCAGCCTACCTCACGGTGGGGCAGAGCTGGTAGCTAGAGCAAATGCTGGCATTGGTGTGCCTTCTAGCTCTCCTGCATTATTCCATCTAGGTCCCTAGACTATGGGCCGGTGCCTCCCACATTCAGGGTGGGTTTTTGCCCAGTGGTGGTTTGAATGAGAATGGCCCCCATAGGTTCATATATTTGAATGTTTAGTACCCAGTTGGTAGACTGCTTAGGACAGATTAGGAGGTGTTGTCCTGCTGGAGGAGGCGTGTCATGGGGTGGGCCTTTAAAAGCCAACACCAGGTTTCTCTCTCTGTCTCTCTGTCTCTCTGTCTCTCTCTCTCTCTCTCTCTCTCTCTCTCTCTCTCTCTCTCTCTCTCTCTCTCTCTCCCTCTCCCTCTCCCTCTCCCTCTCTCTCTCTCTCTCCTGCTTGTGGATCAGACGTGAGAGCTAGCTGCTGCTCCGGCACCATGCCTGCCTGTCTGCCCCCACGCTCCCCAACATGATGGCTATGGATTCTCCCTTTGAGCTGCAAGCAAACACCCATAAGAAGCTTCTTTGATAAGTTGCCTCGGTCATCTTGTCTCTTCACAGCAAAAGAACAGTAATCAAGACATGTCCTTGGTGGTTCCTCTCTGGAAACACCTCACAGACACACCTGGGGTACACTCTATTAATCTCCTAGGTGTCTTTCAATCCAGTCACGGTATCAGTCGAGATTAACCATCATAGGGATAGACTTCGGGCCTCAAGGTGCTTTGAAGGCATTACCCTTTGAACTCATTCTGTAGACCAGGCTGACCTCAAACTCACAGAGATCCGCCTGCCTCTGCCTCCCAAGTGCTGGGATTAAAGGCGTGGGCCACCACCACCCGGCTTAAAATGCTTTTTATTATTTGTTTATCTATCTATCTATCTATCTATCTATCTATCTATCTATCTATCTATCATCTATCTATCTATTTATTTGTGTGCATGTGGGGTGAGGATGTTGCAATTCGTGTGTGGAAGAGACAACTTTCTGCTATCGGGAATCTTGTCCCAGCCTGTGGGTCCAGGGTGCTAACTCAGGCCCTCGGGTGTAGCAACCAGTGCTTGAGCCGTCTCGCCCACCTACGCCCACATAAGTAACTTTTGAGAACAGGACCTTCTGATATCAATCCGAGATGGAGCCTAAACAGCTGGATGAGAAGGCCGGAGTAAGCCTCGCTGGGAGCAGAAGTTTTCCATTACCTTCGTCACTCACGGCCCGGCTCACTTATGAGTCACCTTGGTAACTTTTGCCTCAGTGGCTTGCTCTTTCTTTTAGCCTGGAGACGAACACGCAAGATCCTGGATCGCAGAACTCCTTAGGTGACCCTGACCGCCTGTAGATTTGTTCACATCCTGTTTGGACTTCCTGTCTGGAATTCTTACAGCGCAGGCTACACCACCATGCCCCTGCCCCCGCCCCCGCTGTCCCTTCTCTTCGTTCAGTCTTTATTCCTCTGCGCGGCTAGCGGCTCACTGCTGTTAGCTTTCTTCCGTTTCAGTACACTTTGAATTGAAGCACAATGTACAAACCCAAGTCATATGATGGCGGGATTTTCACAGAAATAACACTTCTTGCAGACATGACTAGATGCAGGAACTGAAGTATCTAGCATCCCACAAGCTCCCCCAATCCATGTAACCCCTCATCCTCACAGCCTGCGGTAGTGGGGGGTAGTTGGTGGGCTAGAACTACTATTCACACCTAGTGAGTGGAGACCGGGATGCAGCTGAGCAGCCCACAGTGCAGAGGGCAGCCCCGCACCCCCAATTCGCAGAAGCCATGGAGGGGTGCTGCTACCGGCTTGCTCCACATGGTTTGCTCAGCCTGCTTCCTTATAGAACCCAACACCACCAGCTTAAGGGATGGCACCACCCACCCTCTCCCATCAATCTTTAATTTTTTTTTTTTTTTTTTTTTTTTTGGTTTTTCGAGACAGGGTTTCTCTGCAGCTTTAGAGCCTGTCCTGGAGCTAGCTCTTGTAGACCAGGCTGGTCTCGAACTCACAGAGATCCGCCTGCTTCTGCCTCCCGAGTGCTGGGATTAAAGGCGTGCGCCACCACCGCCCGGCATCAATCTTTAATTAAGAAAATGCCTTACAGCTGGATCTTTGGAGGTCATCTCTCAAATGAAGTCCCCTCCTTTCAGATAGTGTGGTACCCTATTAGAATGCACTATTAGGAGGCATGGCCTTGAAGTTGGTGTGGCCTTGTTGGAGGAAGTGTGTCACAGTGGGGGTGGGTTTTTGAGGTCTCTTTTGCTCAAGCTCCCCTCAGAGTGACACTGAGACCACTTCCTGTTGCCTGCCAGATATAAGACTCTCGGCTACTTCTCCAGCACCATGTCTGCCTACACTGCACCAAAACAAAACAAAACAACAAAATGAACCCAAGCTTTTTACCAGGAAATGCAAGTCAGAAATTTGATCACATGCACAGAATACAAATTGTTACCTATGGAAATCTCTTGTTTAAAGGCAGACAATGTGTGACAGAGTGGCCAAAGCCTAAGACAGGATTTACATTAGCTAGAACAGGCCTGCCTTCCTTCTTTCTTTCCTCCCTTCCTTTTCTTCCTTTCTTCCTTCCTTCCTTCCTTTTCTTCCTTCCTTTCTTTCTTTTTCTTTCTTTCCTTTCTTGCTTTTTTCTTTTTGTTTTTTTTTTCTTTCTTTTTCTTTTTTTTTTGAGAAAGGGTTTCTCTGTGTAGCCCTGGATGTCCTAGAACTCACTCTGTAGACCAGGCTGGCCTTGAGCTCAAGGAGATATACCTGCTTCTGTCTCCTGAGTGCTGGGACTAAAGGTTCATGCCACCACTGCCCAGCAAACAGGCATTTATTAATAAAGGAGTGAAGAGGGCCTGAACAAATGGCTCAGCAATAGAGTACCAGATGCTCTTCCAGACGATCTGAACTCAAGTCCCAGCCTTGTGTCTTCAATCCATTTGGAACTCTAGTTCCAGTATCTGGTCTCCATGGTACACAGACATACACACAGGCAAAAACACTAATGAACATGAAAAGATTATAATTTAATTTAAAAAGAGGATTAAATTAAGAAAAAAAGAGTAAAGAGCATGAAGTAACTAGAACATTATCAGAGAGGGCAGTGTGCTCCTGCAGGCCCAGTTACTCTAGTGGCTGGAGCTGAGGAAGACTGAAACCCTGGAATCCAAAGCAAGTTTAGGCAACATAGCAAAATTCTGCCTTTTGTTGTTGTTGTTGTTGTTTTTAATTTTGCTTTTTTTCAAGACTGGGTCTTACTATGTACCTCTAGCTATCTTGGAACTCACTATGTAGACCAGGTTGGCCTCAAACCCACAGAGATCTGCCTACCCCTGCCTTCCAAATGCTGGGATTAAAGGTGTGCACCAACCACTACCCCTGGCTAAAATCCTGACTCAGACAAACTTCTCTAAGCCGGGCATGGTTCAGCCATGAAGAGAACTGGCTGTTCTTCCCTAGTTAACTGGGTTCAATTCCCAGCACCCACATGGTGGCTCACAGCTGTCTGCAACTCCAGTTCCAGTGGATCTGACACCTTCACACAGACATATATGCAGGTAAAAATGCCAATGCACATAAAATAAAAAGAATAAATTATTTTTTTAAATTAGGGTCAATTTTTAATGAGGAAACCCCCAGTTGTGAAGGAAACCAATTTTTCCCATGATGTGATGAAACTCCCTGTTGCACAAGGAGGGTGGCCCTTTGTTTGTTCCGGCCGCCTGGCTAGCTTACACTCGAAATAACCACACAGAAATTGCATTAATAAATCACTGCCTGGTCCATTAGTTCTAGCCTCTTTATTGGCTAACTCTCACATCTTGATTTAACCCATTTCTATTAATCTGTATATCACCACGAGGTCATGGCTTACCGGGAAAGATTCAGCATGTCTGATTCTGGCGGCTCCATGGTGGTTCTCTCACTCTGCTTTCTTTCTCCCAGAATTCAGTTCTGTCTTCTCTGCCTACCTAAGTTCTACCCTATCAATTAGGCCAAGGCAGTTTCTTTATTCATTATCCAATGAAAGCAACTCCTACACCAGCTCCCTCTCTTGTTTTCATGCCTGGGGAATGAGTGCTCATCTTGTTTGGAAGCAGTGCTGGTTACTAAGCTCTTGTTTGAAATTAGCACTTACAGGTCCAGATGTTGCTCCCAAGATTCTTGATGGCAGAGCCTATCCAAGAAGCCAACGGTCTAGTTTGTGTTCATACAGACCTTCCCATGACTGGCTCTGGGCTACAGACTGAAGGGTTGAAACCCTATTGGTTGATTGAACCAGAGTTCAAGTCCTTTTCCCAGTCTTGGTTTGTCTGCAAGTCATCCCAAAGCTCTCTGCTCAAATCAGATTCCTTATTCCGGCAGTAATCTATTTTCCCCAGACACAGATGTGGCCCGTATTTGATTTCTTTCTTCATGTCTCTTTGGAGGTATTTGTCTCCTGTAGAGGCTTGGAAGAGATACGTGCCTAAAACAAAGGGGTACCCGCCTTCTTACATTTACAGAGGTTCAAATCACACTCAGCACGCCTGCTCTCTAATTACGGCTCCAGGAGGTCAGTCTTTATAAGTTTCCAGTGTATCTTCTGGGATAGAGGAACCCGATCTTATGCACACCAAATATTGTCAGGGCTCGCATTTGAACTGAAATAGTTTGTCAACTTGTCTGTCAGGCCCTATGGGATGGAGCTCACTCATTTGGTCCATGAAATCAGAAAATAGTTTATCCATTTTGCTATAAAACATTGGAAGAGCTGGGTGGTGATGGCGCATGCCTTAGGTGGATCTCTGAGTTCAAGGGCAGCCTGGTCTACAAAGTGAGTTCCAGAACAGTCAAGGTAAGGCTACACAGAGAAACCCTGTCTCAAATAAATAGACAGACAGACAGACAGACAGATAGATAAATCTGAAGAGATTTGGCCTGGGTGTTTTTGCTTTATCAGTGAGCAGTCAGTTAAACAACTGAAAACGTTATTTAGTGTGGCTGAGGGAAGTGTTTCTTTCAAAATTCCAATGGCGAGGAACATGAAGAGGGCCTTCCCACCTTAGCAATTCTGTGACTTGCTTCAGGAGACAAAGAGAACATGGGACAGGAAGACAGGAGCAATCTAGGAGACCTTACTTCTGAGGCCTTCCAACCCCTTCACCCCAAAATACTCAGGACACTAACCTATCATACTTTTGAATATCACACTGTGAACCCCGACACCAGGTTACTGGGTCTTGCGTTCTTGGCTGAAGAGTTCTAAGGTGTAGGCAAGGGGAGACATTGAAAGACTGGGGTTTGAGCAAGGATGTGGTCAATGGTGCTTTGTCTCACTGGACTGGTCCTGAAGGTAAGATTGATATCAGAGAGCCACTGTCCCTGAGGGCCTGAACAGGCATGGAAGGTAAGAGGATGGACAGCTGGAACAGAAAATCATAGGTGGAAAAGGCAGGTCTTAGGAACGTAGTTCTTAGGTGGAGGGCAATAGAGGAAGTGACTCATCTAATGAATCACTTGGTAGATACATGGACACATTATAATGAACATAGACATAATTATTCCAGGATCACTGACTAAAATCTGTTAATTTAGTAGAGATCAAATATCCTTTAGTCATTTGGGTATGGCTCTGCCTAGTCATATATTCTTTTATTATGCTTGAATATCAAATATGAATGACTCAGCGCAAATCATCCTTGCTATGTTCTCTCCAGTCAGAACTGACACAGAGAGGCAATAGATAAACAGGAAGATTCCCTCGCTGCTGGCTTATTTCAGGGAGGAATTTGCCTTCTGTAGTCAGCATCCACATGTACCACTGAATGGAAAATTCAGCATCAGCGTGGGACTTTGCATCATGGTTGTTAACTCCACGGTCACCTAGGAGATAGCTGAGTGTGTCTGAGGGCATTGTCAGAGAGGACTGCCTAAGAAAACCTAACTGAATGTGAGCATCGCATGAGCTGGGTTCTGGGGCTGAATCAAGAGGGGAAAAGGAAAAGCCATCCGAACACCAGCATTCACCCCTTTCTGCTTCTTGCCAAAATCATTCTTTTTGTTTTTGAAACGAGGGCTCGCTATGAAGCCTTGGCTGTTCTGGAACTTGCTCTGCAGAACAGGCTGGCCTTGAACTCACAGAGATCCCCCTGACGCTGTCTCCAGAGTGCTGGGGTTAATGGTGTGCGCCACCATGCCTGACTGAGATTCTTGGTCTTGCTGCCACATGCTCACGCTTCAACCATGAGGATTATATTCTCACCTAATCAATGAGCCGAAAAAGTCCATTTCTGCAACAGATTTTATCAGATATTTTGGCACAGTGAATATAAAATAACTAACAGCATTATAAACATTTTATTTCAGGGCATAAATAATAATTACTTTATATCAAGGCAATGAAGAAAGTATCCTGGAAACCTGGGAAGTGAGACAAACCACAGACCTGCTTTGGAAACACCCTTGGAATATTACAAAGCAACAGGCCAATATATTGTGGGCCATAAGTAAATGAGTCCTCTACTCCATCCTAGCAAATTAGTAAAACTCAAGGAACGTGTCATGGGAGCTCCAATTTATAAAGGGTTGGTCAAACCTTGTGCTCACAATTAACCCTCAAAGTTAGAGCAGCCTTGAGAATGAACCCGAGACCCCCAGCATCTGATATTATCTCCGGGTCAGTAGCGTCAGAATCAGGCTAGATCAGAGGTTATCCAGTTGGTGATTGCTGCGGAATCGGGTGACCGGTTGCTTGGTGTGTAGGATAAGAGCCCTGTGGGGCGTCAGAGTGCTGTGCTTGGTGAACTAGCGAGGAGACAGAATGTGGGGAAAACTTACTCCCGTGTCCTCTTATCACCTGCGTGCTCCACGGGGGTAGCCAGGGAGAGCGAGGCCTTTCTGATCCAGAAGCCCATGCTCTGCACACCCACCCGTCACACACTGGTGGTGGAGACCCCCTCTCTCAGGCCTGCTGTGAGGATGGAACAATGTGGGGGGAAGGATGGGGAAAGGATGATGGATACCTCAGAGCTGTGTGGTCGCTTTGTTTTTTTAAACAGGCTCAGTAAGCTTTGAGAATAAGGATCAGTAAGTTAAGCAGTGAAGACTGATCTTTGAGAAAATTTATTGAGACCGGTGTGTGTGACCCCAGACATTGGCTGGAGGGCTCTGTGGTCAGTGCCATTTGGAAAAAGGTCCCTGCCATGTGGGCACCATCAAGAACGAGTTCTGCAGGTGTGGCTATTAGATTTAGCTACACGGTAAATACGTGTCTAGAATCTGATCATGTCCAGAGTGGCTGCAAAGGTGGCCTCAGGTGGTGGCGTCGCCATCGGCTCACTGACTGTGCACTTCAGGGTTCTCACAGAGTTGTTAATAAATTAAACAGCTCAAATGCCAAGCACAGTCTCTAGGCTCTTCAAAAGTATCCAGTAAACTGAGCAGTGGTGGTGCACACCTTTAATCCCAGCTTTTGGGAGGAAGAGGCAGGTGGATCTCTGTGAGTTTGAGGTCAGCCTGGTCCTGGTCTACAAAGGGAGTTCCAGGAAAGCCAAGGCTACACAGAGAAACCCTGTCTCATAAAACAACAACAACAACAACAAAAGTTATTCAAAAAACATACTTGCCAACCCCAGCCTTCTCATCGGCAGAGGAGTGGGGGATGAAAAGCAATCAGAGCGAAAGGAAACCTAGGAAGTAGAAAGTACAGACTTGACACACAGGCTGCGAGCAGACTTCCCAGCCCGGGACACTGCGTGGCTGCTGTCATTTAGGACGTCTTCTGATGCAAGTCACAGGATATTAGGCAACTGGACAGTTTCAGGCACACCCAGCTTTTCTAGGATCTAAGCCCTCCCTGTGAAGGGTCCAGGGCCCTGCCCTGGGGCCCCTATTCTTCTTCATGTGAACCTTATCCCCCCCCTCAACTCCTTGTGCCCAGGGAGTGCCAACAGCTCGATACTTGTCCTGTAGATCCTATGTGCCCAAGGCACGATTCTCACGTCTCGTGTTTTTTGATGTGCACTTCTCACTAGGATCCTTGATGGTAGACATTACCTTGGAGGCAGCAAAACTGAGCACATCAGCTCACTAGCTCGTGGCTTTTAAGTCAGAGTCAGAGCTGGGATCTAGGTCCAGGGAGTCTGCTTTTCAACCACTTCTGTGCTGAAATGCTTCTTCTGGAAGAAGAAGAAAGAGTCCATCCCTTTGGGGAGCTAGCACACTGCAGGTACTAGTTTGGTCCAGTCAGGCTGTATTAGCCAGAGTTTCCAGGGGAACAGAATGGATAGAGTGTTGTAGAATAGTAAAGATGTGTTACGTCTGTTTATGTTATGGAATATTACTATAACTATGTAAAGATGTGTTATATTTGTTCATGCTGCATTTGTTGCCTAAGGCACCTGATTGGTCTAATAAAAAGCTGAATGGCCAATAGCTAGGCAGGAGAGGGGTAGGTGGAGTTGACAGGCAGAGAGAATAAGTAGGAGGAGGAATCTAGGCCCCAGGAGAACAAGGAGAGAACAAGGGAGAAAGAGAGGGAGACACGTGGGGCCAGCCAGGCAGCTGCCAGGCAGCAAGGCATGGAGGAGGGCATACAGAATGAAAGACAAAAAGCCCTGAGTCAAAACGTAGATGAAGGGAAACAGGTTCATTTAAGTTAAGGAGCTAGCAAAACGTGAACCTAAGCTAAGGCTGAGCATTCCTAATAATAACCTGCATGCCAATGATTTTGGGAGCTGGTTAGCCCCAAGGGAAGCCTGCTACAATAGAAGACACACACTCACATGCACACGTGCACACAGGTGCGCACACACACGCACACTTATAGGATGACTATATTTGAGCTTTATGGGAATGGATTATAGGCTGTGGTTCAGCTCGTCCAACAGTGGCTCTCTACCAATGGAGAGTCCATGGAGTATCCAGTAGTTGTTCAGTCAAGGATGCTTGGTGTCTCAGCTGGCCTGCAGCATATGCCAGAATCCCAAAGAAGTAGGCTCTAACTAATGCCAGTGAAGGAACGGACTTGCCATCAAGAGAGTAAGCTGGCAACAAGGAAAGCTTTCTTCTTCCCTGTTCTTTATCTGGGCTACCAGCAGGAGTGGCCCGGATTAAAGGTGGGTCTTCCCACCTCAGAAGATCTGGATCTAACGTGGGTCTTCCTATTTCAAATGATGTAATTTAGGAAAAAAAAATCCCTCACTGGTGAACCCAGCTGTTTGGGTTTAAGTTAATGACAATATAGTCAAGTTGATAACCAAAAAGAGCCTTAGAAAAAGGCGCCATCTGATTGACCAGGTGAAGTCACCTCTCTGCCTTTGGAGTGGGCGTGAGAAAATGCCAGCAGCTGTGAGAAAGGTCTGGCCTGAGAGAAGGAAGGGCGGGCACCCTGTTCAGAGCCTGGTGATAGCTGCTTCGCCGCAAAATCACTTCCCACACAACTGAGAAGAAACAAAAATTTGGGAGGTGAATGACAAGCTCAGTGTTCAATGTGTAAGTTTGGCAAGCTAGAAAAATATTAACGCCGAGATTTGCTTCGCCGGAAGCAATGAGTCTTCATACTCGAAACAAGATACTTTTACTAAAAAGCTGAAAATAAAAAGCCAGGTAGACAATATTAGGTGAATGACAGACAAGAGCAGGGGCGGTAGTGCTTGTGAGGTCAGGGCCCAAACGCAGTGTGCGAGACAGCTTCAGTGCAAGGGGGAAAGTGTGGACTGACACAGCAGACCACACCAAAGACTGCAGGGCTGTGAGGGGTGGCTGTGAGCACTAGCTGCTCTTCCAGAGGACCCGAGTTTGGGTTCCAGAAGTCACTTTGGGTCACTCACAACCACTTGAAACTCCAGCTCTGAGGAATTTAGTGCCTTCTGATATCTGCAGGCACACACACACACACATACATACATGCACACATATATACACACATACACACACATACACACATACACATACATACACACAAACGCAAACAGACATACATACAGACATACAAGTCATACACACACACAGACATGCACACAAACACATTGACACACACAGACATACACACACACACACACACACACAAAGACATATACGCTAGTGTTTAAGTATGTAAATTCTGTAATCCCAGCCTTTAAAACAAACATAAGGCAAGAAGAAATTTATAAGCATACAATTATCCTGAAAAGTTTCAAATATCTTTCCAATGATTAGTCAGAGTTAGTAGTTAAAAAAACATAAGAAAGAAAAAGAAAAGCCCTCAGCTTAACAAAATAATATATTTTGCTGGTCAAAAAAATCACTCATGTGAACAGAATAATATAACTAGATGATTTAATATACAAAATATAAAGACTTCTTATGTCTCCACAAATAAGGAAAATCATTTTTTTCTATAGAAATGAAAAAGTTGCCTGAGCACCATGATACTCGCCTATAATGCAGTATGCTGGAGACCCGGAAGGAGGCTCACTAGCTGGAGAGCAGATTCGGCTGTGCATTCAGTTCAACACTAGCTTAGGCGATAAGCTAAGACCCTATCTCAAACTTAAATAAATAAATATTTGTCTCTAAATGTTCATATTTAATAGCCTGGTTCTTTCAAGAGCTTTAACAACAATAACAACAAATGCTTGGGTCACAATCTGAAAATTATAAATCCATGACCTAAAAATCTTTCATAGTTAAAAGGAACAAACTAAACTCATATGAATCACAGGTTACATGGAGGTAAAAGGACCCTCACTGTCCAGAGAAAGCCATTGAGAACATCAAAAGTCTTCCCGATTCAAAAATAAGACCGTTGACAGAGGAACTAAGTCATCACTTCAGACAATCAAAAGACGGGATGTCGGAGTCAACACCAGTAAAACTCGGAATAAATGAAACAGAGAAATGATAGAAAGGGCTAAGGAAAGTAGGAGGAGTAGGACGGACTTGAAGCAACTTAAAAACTTGCTGAACAGACTCCAAGTTTAAAGAGGGAAGTAAGAGAGAAAGAACAACTATGGGCATTTGGGAGATTTAAAGAATCAGGACACTCACCAGAGGCAGTTAGATGGCAATGGCTATGAAAATGGAGAGGAAATAGAGGATAATTTCATAGCAAAATATGATTAAAATTGACCCTAGAATTGGGAAGAATCATGAATGGACAAATCAAAAATGCAGTTGTAAAATAACAACAGGAAAAATTCTATAGTGGGGGGATCACTACAACATGGGAAACTACATTAAAAGGTAAAAGCATTAAAAATATTAACTATTGGTTTAAAAATACATCTCCTTGTTCAGACTTAAAAATGTATGTTTAGCCTCCTTATTTTTGCTAACTTTGCTGGGCTTAAGTATTTGGATAAACTGAGTCATAAATTTTTGTGTTGATACTAAGAGGTTTGGACCTCCTCTTCTGGGGAAGAATGTTGTTTCTATGTCAGTCACGCTGGGGTAATTAGAGATTCAATGGCCTTGTTAATGATAGAGAACAGAACACTCACATGGAAGCTGGATGAGAATTTACTAACCTGGTCTCCTTGGTTAACAACCTTAGTTTCAGCTCTAACAGGCCCCTAACGATCTTGCTTCTTCTTATCAATAGGCTTGATGGCTTTTGTTCCAGAACAGGTCAATATTGTTCGACTAATGGTATTGAAGTTCCAGTATCACCCCCTTGAGCCCCTGGACAACAGGAACCATGATTGAGTCCTGTTATTGGTACTTGTGAAGGGGAAAAAATGTAGGGCCCAGGGCAGCTTTCTCAGAGCAAGTTGGTACACACCTGCCAAGATGGGTTCTATAGATCAGCAGGAAGGTAGACCTGAGTCTTGGCTTGCCCTAGGGCAATGTTAACTCTTTAATTCCCCCGCCTTCCCATTTCACCCTGGGGTCTGTTCCTTGCCTTTGCAGGAGACAGCATTAACAGCTAGATATAAACTTGTTCTGTGTTTACTCTTGGAATGACTAATTCAGTTTCTTTATTAGCTGTAATTCAAAATCATTAGAGTGTGGAGTTCTAGCCTTGTAAAGCTGCTAAGTTATTATACACTGTTAGGAAATACAAGTTAGTCATTTTTTTTTGTTTGTTTGTTTTTTGTTTTTCGAGACAGGGTTTCCCTGTAGTTTCTAGAGCCTGTCCTGGAACTAGCTCTTGTAGACCAGGCTGGCCTCGAACTCAGAGATCCGCCTGCCTCTGCCTCCCGAGTGCTGGGATTAAAGGCGTGTGCCACCACTGCCCGGCACAAGTTAGTCATCTTTAAAGTACTGATATAATTAGTTACGAGAATAAGCCTTATTTAGTTCCCTACATATGTTTTCAAAGTCAAACTTAAAACAAATAATAAAAAACAAAGTTTATCTAACAGACATACCTATGCAGCCCTCATACTGCAGAGATCTGCAGAATATAACATTTAAAATAATAATTAAAAATATTATTATATCAGACAGACTCCGAGGTCCTAGCAGTAACCCAAGGTTTCTAAAAAAAGATTATGGGACACCATGATGTCTCCACCTGGGTTACAATGACGCTGACCACTGGGCGAGATGCCCCAGTGCAACACCTGCTGCCAGGACCCGGTCCAGACTGTGGACAAACAGCAGGACTTTGGAGAATTGGTTGCACCACTTTTGCCTCAACAAAACAAGGTCAGTCTTTTCCATGTCCCTCTTCCACAGAAAAATAAAAAATTCACTTTATGGGCTTTTGACAGTAAGACTGCTGTTCTGGATATTTCTGCCTCCAATGCCATGGAGACCTGGGTATGACTAACTGTGTATGGACTCTGGTCCCTGTCATTTTTAGTAGATTCAGAAACTATTTAGTCTGTACTCAGATACGCTTTATTTATCCTCCTATGATCTCTGATAGTATTGATTGCTAGGGCAGTTATAATATCAGTTTAGCAGCAAAATGTATTCAGATCCTTCCACAAAGTTATAGTCAACTTAGCTCATTCTGAAGCTACCATACATGGTTCTCTAAACAGCAGAAAAATATACACGCTTCTAACCAAAATCTGGAGTTTTTGCTAGGACTCAAAGGTATGAATCTATTCCTTCTGTTTACAGGTACCTGTTATCTGCTCTTTTTCTACAATATGGGTTTTTCTTTAAGTAAATAAACTTTAATTTCTGTTCCTAGTTTAAACTTATCTCAATAGGCTTCCACTTGGCTGGCAGACGCTATCTAAGCATCAGTTGCTGACTATAACCTGCTCTGAATGGTGGCGAACTCTGAACTTCCTGAAAGCTGATATGGACCAGTCCAGCTGATATGAATGCTCCCTGTTCCTTCAATGGAGTCTGGTAAGTGCCCCATTGCCTGAATTTCCTCCTTACCTTTGGCCAGCCTTTCAACATGCTTGGGCCCAGATAACAATGCCCCAATGTCAGCTTGAAGTAGTTGTGGAAAGGAACACGTTGTCCCATGCTCCCTGCCCAGAATAGGTTGAAAGGCTGAAACAAGGGGGAACTCCCTGGCATGGGCCACAAGATAACTACCTATAGTGCCTGTTGATATACTAGAAAAATAGGTTCAGAGTTCTCAATTAATGGATTTGTTAATTTAAGTAGTTCCGTACCTCCTTAAAACCAGGGGTAAGCAGGACCCAAGATTGGGTCCTGTCATCGGTGCTTGTGAAGGGGGAAAAATATACAGGAGGCAGCCATGATAAGCTCAATATGAACAGATCACCCAAAGGAAGTTCTTTACTTTCATCCATTATCACCTTCCAGAGTAGGACTCAGCCATTGATAAGTTTAATAGAGGCCTGAGTCTCAGTAGTTTACCCTAAAGCAATACCTGGTTTCAGGAAGGACCATAAACTAAGATTACCTGAGCATCACCCAAAAACAGACCATCCAAAGAAAATGCCTAATGTTCCAATCGCTGTAGATAGGATCACCTGCCAGGACACACTCACCAGGGCACCCCTAGACAAATGTCAGCCAATCAGGGGTCTTTGGGATTAACACCATGCACCTGACTCTGGACTGGTAGTTGAGAGTTAGTTATTCATTACAACTATAGCAGGTCTTTCATCGACCTTTCTTTGGGACCACCACCAGCTCCCCGGTAATAACATGGAGACTTATTATTGGTTATGAAAGCTTGGCTTTCAGCTTTGGCTTCCTCCCAACTAGCGTTTATGACTTAAATTACCCTGTTTCTATTCATCTACATTCTGCCATGTGGGTTTTTTTTTAAACGTTTCCTTCATTCTGCATATCCAACTCCCTCCGAGTCTCACGGGCGTCTCCTCGTCATCTACTTTCTAACCCTCTGAGTTCCTCTCTCCACCCGGAAGTCCCATCTAACCTCTCATGATTAGCTATGGGTACTTTCTCTCTTTATTAGATCAATCAGAAGGTGCCGTAGGCAGAGACACATCTTTACAGTGTGCAAAAAGATTATTCCAGTAAGAATACTAACTCACCTTATGGTTTTGGTTTGCTTCCTTGCTGGGGCTGAGAATTAGGCTCCAGGTCTTGACTATGTTAAACGAGCACTCTACCACGGAGCTACATCCCCAGTACACATGGGATTTCATTATCAAAATCGCAAATAGAAAGTTGCCATCTTATAAATGTCTTTATTCTATTGAAAGACTATAAAGTAACAAACAGGTAAGGTTTATATGAGAATTGTGAGGGTGGTTTGGTATCAGAACCCCATTACTGAGGCCATCTTCCCATTAAACTAAAGAAGAGAAAATGCCAATTGGACCCAGAATAAATCCCAGCGGTAGAGTGCTCGCTTAGCAAGGCACATTCTGAGAGTGTGGTAAGGTGGAGCAACACCAGGAAAATACACAAAAACAAACAGTTTTTCATCTTTAATAAGAACCAGCTAAAATCAGGAATGGGGCTATATTATTGTTTATAATATTTGCCCAAAAAGTAAATACTAGGAAGAGCTGAACTAAGAAAGTAGCAAAAACACTTACCTTGTTAGGAGACAGAGCTGAGCGTCTGTCTGGGAAAGCCGTATTTAAGGATGAGAAATCCTACATTATATAAAAAAGGCCAATCTCTCAAAATTGGGGCCATGCGATTCCTAAAACAATGAAAGGAAGTTTGGAAGTTTTGCTTTTTTTTTTTTTTCTACGCGGAACTGACAAAAATGATCCCAGAATTCATCGAGGAGAAGGGGCGTTCAACACCAGCTCAGGTGACCATGACAAGTGGTGGGGGAGATTTTTCTCTACCACACAGTCAGAAACAAAGGCTCCAGCGATCACATCAATGTACTGTGGACATAGCAGGCTGTAGCAAGGCTGCTGAGATGGGAAACTTTCATTCAGAGGGAAAGGGATGGCCCAACGTACTCAACAGCCTACAGAGAGGGAGAAAATCTTTGCCAGGTAGGCTTCAGAAAATGAATTAAACACCAAAACCTACACTGCCAATCAGTAAAATAAACGATTCTCAAAAAAAAAAAAAAAAAAAAGTACAGATGACCATGAGCTGTCCACCATCTTTGGCCCTCAGAAACATGTAAATTAAAACTACGCTGAGACTGTCTCATCCCAGTCAGGATGGCTGCCACCAAGAAAAGCGGGTGAGGATATAGAAAAGAGACTTTATTCAGCACGGCTGACTGCAAACTGGGGCAGGCGCTATGGAAATCAGTGTAAAGCCTTCTCAAAAACCAAAATCCATGCTGCTGAGAGGGTTTACTGAGTCAAGTGCTTGCTGCACAAGCCTAGTGGCCTAAGTTTGATCCCTGCTGTCGTGTGAAGTCACAAAGAAAGGACTCTCTCTCCTAAAACCAAATAATAATGATGGTAATAAAGATGATGCTGATGGCGATAATATTGATGATGAGGAGGAGGAGGATGAGGATGGTGATAATGATGGTGATGATGATGATGATGATGATGATAATATGATGGTGGTGATGGTGATGATGATGAGGAGGAGGAGGAGGAAGAGGAGGAGGAGGAGAAGGATGGCGATAAAGATGGTAATGATGGTGATAAAGATGGTGATGATGGTGATAATGATGGTGATGGTGGTGATGAGGATGATGATGAATTTGGTAGATGTGCACTGAGTATCCACTACGCACCCTAAGGAACCAAGACACAGCCCTTTGGCTCCCTGCTGAAAGTCAGTAGCTGGCACCCAGCATAGGCAAGTAGGAAGAGCTGGCCTGGGCAGGGTACGGTCAAAGAGGAGGAAACAGAACAAAACCAAACCACATTTGAAGACAGAGCTGTAGAGAACTTTCACAATAGGCTAGCAATGTCAAAGCCTTAGGGAACAACACCCCAGAGGAACTGTGTGTAACCAGTCACTGCCTAAAGCCATGGTTTAAATTAAGTGGCGATGCTGTTAGATAAAAATATTCTCTAGGGTTCTAAAGACCTAAAGAGGTTAAACGTAAACATTTAAAACCCACCCGCCCTCTTTAAAGAATCCATCTTTTGTGTCCATTGTCACTGAACCGTCATTAACCTGTTCATGGGCCAAAGAGAAAAGGCTGGGAATCGTCCCAGCAAGTAACCCAAACCCGGGAACCCAGCGGCCAAAAGCACAGGGTGTGGTTGGTGCCCGGGAGGCACTTTGTTCACAGGCCATGCGCGCGCACACACACACACACACACACACACACACACACACACACACGTGCACTCACGCGCACGGTGGGTACCAATCAGCAGTCCCCTTGGTTTGCCCGTGTAGAAAGTATGTCAAAGTCAACAGGGATCCCAGCATTTTGTCTCCTTGTTTAATAACTTATTCGCAATGTTTCATGGTGTGAGCAGCCTTTTCTTCTCTCTCTTTTTTTGTTTGTTTGTTTTTTATTTTTTTTTATTTATCTATTTTTGTTTTTCGAGACAGGGTTTCCCTGTAGTTTCTAGAGCCTGTCCTGGAACTAGCTCTTGTAGACCAGGCTGGCCTCGAACTCAGAGATCCACCTGCCTCTGCCTCCCGAGTGCTGGGATTAAAGGCGTGCGCCACCTCTGCCCGGCTGCTGTTTGTTTGTTTGTTTTTTAGAGACAGGCTTTCTCTGTGTAGTCCTGGCTGTCGTGGAACTTGATCTGTAGACCAGGCTGGCCTCAGACTCACAGACATCCACCCACCTCTACCTTCCGAGCACTGGGATTAAAGGTGTGTCACCACTGCCCGGCACAGGCATTCATTTCTAAGACCAGTCTTCAGCTTTGCTGTATGTATGGTTGGAAGACATTCTGTTTCCCTTTAATCATACAGATTTGTTCTGCAAAGATTCCAGGAGTGACACAGACACCACCCATTTGGTGTGGAATTTAAAAAGCACTTCCTCACACAGTGATTTTGTCCTCGTGTTCGAGTGTGTGGTAGAGACTTCAACAAAGTTGCTCTCTGCATAGTTTCCTGTTGTAATTTAATGGTGGCAGTCATGTTCATGTTGTGTCTCTGTTAGTTCTCACTCCTGGGACAAACTGGCTAACTGAGGAGCCTATTAGCATATCAACATGGACACTGGCTGCCAGGTTCTCCCAGCATCCTCCAGTCCCTACTTGGTACAGGGTCCTCCTGGCTGGCATACTGGGTGCTGTATTCAAAACTCTCCAGTCCAGGGCCTGCGCTGCCCCTCCCCCAGCTGTTCTTCCCTATGTAGTTCAGCCATTTTGACTATGCCAGCCTTTTGGATCCTTCCACTCTCTCAGCCGGTTTCTTGGCCCAGGCCCCTCCTCTTGGTGGGCAGCTCCTCTCTCCCTCTCCCTCTGCCCAGTCTGGACTCTTGCAGAGGCCTCTGACTGTTCTCTCCTTCACATCGGCAGTGAAACCTCTCCTCCACGGTACTAGGAGCAGTCATGTCCTTCTTTTTAGTTTATTTCTCCTCCACCGTCCGTCTCTAGAACTTTTCTATTTTGCTAAACTGAAACTATATCCATTAACGAGCAGCTTCTCCTCTGGGCCCGAGACAGGCGCTGGCGGTTACAGTTTTTAATGGGCTGTATTTTGTGGCGCGAGTGACCTTAACACAGCCGTGGGAAGCCAGAATCTGGAATCACTAAGCACACATGGAAATCAGGGTGGGCAGGCTGGTGAGAGTGCTCAGTGTGTGGGGTCATTCTTTCGCCAAGCCTGCAGCCTGAGGAGAGTTGTCTACCCACACCAACATGGCTGAAGTGTTGTTTGTAGAAGTGAGCCATGATAAGCTCAATATGAACAGATCACCTGAAGGATGTTCTTTACTTCCAACCATTATCACCTGCCAGAGTAGGACTCAGCCATCAATAAGTTTAATGAAGGCCTGAGTCTCAGTAGTTTACCCTGAAGCAATACCTGGTTGCAGGAAGGACCATAAACTAAGATCACCTGAGCACCACCCAAGACCAGACCATCCAAAGGAAATGCCTAACGTTCCAACCGCTGTAGATAGGACCACCTGCCAGGACACACTCAGCAGGGCACCCCTAGACAAATGTCAGCCAATCAAGGACTCTGAACCTCAGAAACCCCCACCCTACCTCTACTACTATATAAACCCAACTCTAACTGAGCTAGGGGCTCTCCGTTTATTCCAGTACATTGGACATGCGGAGAGACCGAGTTTGCAAACTTGCATAAAATAAAGGCTCTTTGCTTTTACATACAGGACTCAGTCTCCTTCTTAGCTTTGGGGGGACTTCGTGGATTTGGGCATAACATTGTTTACCCTCACCAACATGGCTGAAGGGGAAAACTGACTCTTGCGGTTGTCTTTCGACCTCCCAATGTACAATAAATAAATAATAGAAAGAGAGAGAGATTAGATGACCATTTGATTAATCCACATAGTTAGGGACTTGATACAGTCCTAAACAGTGAGAAAACACTCACAGGGTGGCTTAGTAAAGCCCTGTAGGCAGACAAGTTCAAACACAGGTAAAGCAATTTAGTTCTCTAGCTTCAGCCCGCTGCTTGCAGTTTAACAGCTAGAGGGAACGCAGAGGCGATTTAGGTCCTCACTCACTAGAGAAATGCTTGTGGAAGGCACACGTGGCAGTGGCTAGGATTTCACACTCACGGAAGGAAAGCTAAGGGCCGAGGCAATGAGCCCATGGGTAGCATGCTTTCTGCGCAAGTATGAACACCTGCGTTTGGATCTCCAGCACCCATGTAAAGAGCTGGGCATGGGAGTGTGTACCTGGAATCCCAGCAATGAACAGGTGAAGTGGAGACAGGAGGCTCTGGGGCTTACTGGTCAACCAGTCTAGCTCAGCGAACTCCAGGTTCAGGGAAAGACATCTTGAAAAAGAAAGTAGGGTGATTTAGGAAAATCCACACATACATATGTGTACACACATGCATGCACACACACACACAGAAGGGATGCCTTAGTGGATATTATCTTCGTTTTGTGATGAGGAAAGGCCGAGCGACCTTTCCAGAGTCACAAAGCTTGGAGGAGGAGGACTTGAAATGGACCTCAAATACTCTGGGCAGACGTGACAATCCTTTACACTTCCTTGTGCGCGCATGGCAGCCAGAAGAGTGTCACCAGCTGCCCATGTACACGTGGCTGAGCTCAGCACTAGGGAAGCTGTACAGATGGAAGAGAAACCTGCCTGGTGGAGCAATCCGAGCATCCCCATCCCTGACTGAGAACTAAATTGCTTTACCTGTGTTTGAACTTGTCTGCCTACAGGGCTTTACTAAGCCACCCTGTGAGTGTTTTCTCACTGTTTAGGACTGTATCAAGTCCCTAACTATGTGGCAGCAAAGGGAGGCTTTGTGATATTAAAATGCAAGAACCTCAGGGAGGCCAATGCGGGTGGGGATGGTGGAGAACCAACTTGGCTTCTGAAAACAAAGCTTCGGGCCCCTGCCCTTCCTGGCTGCTCTTTATCTCACTCTCTAGGAGGGGTTGGGTTATGTCACAGGTGGGTTCAATTGAACTGAGGGTAAACAGACCAGCTGAAACCGCTTCTGGTGTTTGTACAGCTGATGAAACAGTCGGTGAATTTTTCTGCTTAAACACAAATCAACGCCTTGGCAGACAGGTAAAGCCTGACCTGTCAAAGAGACTACAACCTCCCGGTGACCCTCCCGCCTCCACCTCCTGAGCGCCGGGGTGGCAGGTGTGTGTCAAGAAGCACGGCCCCCATTAGTGCTAATTTTAGAAAAGGGGGAGGACGCACACTGTTATCTTTGTGAACAAGAACAAGAGCGGCGCTATATGATTTGGTTTGCAAATCCTGAGAAATGACTGGCTTTGTTCTTTTTCCCTAAATCGACACGATGGGAAAAAAACTAGCAAGAAAGAGCTAGCAAGACACCAGAGCTGAAGCTAACGTGAAGAGAAAGAGCAGACTTCATACCAGGACAAGGGACTAAAAACTCTAAACAGGTCAGACAGGAATAGGGAAAGGGGCCACAGATAGAAAGATGGCAAACTTCTGGCCTTGTCCTCCCCTCCTGACCTGATAAAGGCCTGTGTGTAGCATCTTGATACCCCAACTAGAGTTATCTGGAAGGAGGGAACCTCAGAGAATATGCCTCCAGAAGATCTTGGTTGTATGGCATTTTCTTAGTTATTGATGGGAGACAGTCCAGCACATTGTGGCTGGTTCCATTCCTGGGCTGGTGGTCTTGGGTTCTATAAGAAAGCAGGTTGAAGCTGGATGTGATGGTGCACACCTTTAATCCCAGCGCCGGGGAGACAGTCAGGGGATCTCTGTGAGTTTGAGGCCAGCCTGGGTTACAGAGCTGGATCTAGAACAGTTAGACTGCGTCGAGAAACCCTGTCTTGAGAAAAAAAAAAGTTCAGATGAATCAGCTGACTTATTTCTCTTATTTGAAAGAACATTCCTGTTTGTAATGAATGATTAAGTGGTTTTATGGGAATCATTGCTCGGACTATTCAGCTGAACCGCTGTGAACATTCTGGCCATAGCACAGTTCATTTGTGCTTTTTAACCTTCCTGTTTGAGATCTCTTGGAAAAGAAACAATTGTCTCTAGGCAGACATGTTTGCTGGGTTGAAAGTCTCTGTCTCGGAGCCAACAGGAACCGTAACCAGACGGTGGAGCGAGGGGCTTCACTCACTTCCCACGGCCCCTCATTTTCCTCATCTCTCTATCCTGCCTTTGCGAGCACTGTTTCGAAAACACTTCTGCCCAGACTCTACAGCTGAGGGAAGGGGAGCCGCTCGGGGCAAGAATACACTTTCGGTTTTCTCTTGTAATTGCTGGGAAATCAAAACCGAAGTTCTCCCTAGTGGTGGCACAGTCCCAGTTGCGGCAACAGGTTCTGCCTCCTTGGCAGCAATCCTTGTGCTCTGGAGACCGGGACAGCTACAGCATCGGGGAGGGACTCTTTGGAGTGGCATTGGACACAGTTTCTGCCTGTGTTGAGCTCTCAGGTCAGATGCACGCAGGGTGCCTAGCCAGATGCCAGATGCATATCCCTGGTCTCCACCCTCAGAACCAAGGACTGGAGGCAGGGCATGGTTCCTGCCTCTCTGGGGTTCCCAGTGGCCCCCCACTTGGTCTGGATTCCTCAACAGTGCACATCCCAGCTGAAAGGGCTACACAAACCCAGGTCTCATAGTAGCGAGGCAGCATAGGCCCTTCTCTGCAGGTTTGCTTTTTGTCTTGCATTTCCCGAAAGGGACACCTGTCGGACACCTGGCCAGAAACATGTGGAGAAGGGATTTAGTCTTCCCTCACCCAGCTGCCGACCCTTACCTATAGGTGTCCACTGACTGAAGCGACAACCCTGTGACTGGTGAGTGCCCTCTGCGAGCCGCAGGTCCTGCATCCCTCCCTGTAGTTCTAATGCTGATGTCAGTTCTATTCAAGTCTAAATATATGAATGCTTGTATTTTTTTTAAATATTTATTTATTATTTATGTATACAATATTCTGTCTGTGTGTATGCCTGCACGCCAGAAGAGGGCACCAGACCCCATTACAGATGGTTGTGAGCCACCATGTGGTTGCTGGGAATCGAACTCAGGACCTTTGGAAGAGCAGGCAACTGCTCTTAAACCTCTGAGCCATCTCTCCAGCCCCCCCGAATGCTTGTATTTTTGGTGGTGCTTTCAGTGACAGAGTAGGAACGAGCCTGTCGGGTTTCATCACAACAAGAGATTTGAGAGATTTTTTTTTTTTTTTCGAGACAGGGTTTTCCTGTAGTTTCTAGAGCCTGTCCTGGAACTAGCTCTTGTAGACCAGGCTGGCCTCGAACTCAGAGATCCGCCTGCCCTCTGCCCTCCGAGTGCTGGGATTAAAGGCGTGCGCCACCACCGCCCGGCTAGAGATTTGAGGATTTTGGGCCTATGAGCAAGGGGAGAGAATAGAGCCCAACCATTCAGAAACACGAGCCAGGGCTCCTACTGGACACAAAGCAAGAACACATGTGAGATTTAGGCATGTAGCCATCCCGTCTGGCATTTATTAACGTTATCTGCACAGAAAGCTTAATGTTTCACATGACTGATGCCGTTCTAATCCTTGCACGCCCCGTAGTGCAGGCTGTTATCTCCATTTTATTGCGGGGGACAACAGACGCTTTTTAAAGGTGCGTTCTTCCCCAAGGTCCATCTGCCTGGTGGGCCAGGCAAGTCTGGACCCATATCTGTCTGCCATTAGTGGACTCCTTATTTATTTGTGCTATATATAGTGAGGGAAGCCTTTGGACTCCCAAGAATAATGTTTGTGATTTCAGGTGTTGGGATTTTGTTTTTTTTTTTTTTTTTAATTTTGTTTTTTTTGTTTTCTTGTTTTTCTACTGGGATTAAAGGCATGCGCCACCACAGCCTGGCTGATTGTTTGGTTTTTTATTTGGGATCCTACTCAGGCCCTGTGCCAGTGTGTACTGTGCCGCTGAGGTAGGTCCTCAGAAGCAGAACAAAAATTTTAAATGCAAACTACTCCAAAATCAAATCAAAACAAAACAGAAAGAAGAAGGAAGAGGTGAGAAGAAACAAAAAAGAAAAGGAAGGAAGGGGAAGGAAGGGCAACTCTTGAGAAACAGCAAGCGTGCAGGGCGTTTTGAAGGGGGCCTCCCACACCTGTTACCCAGCCACACACTCCCGCCTCTGCCCTGCTTGGTGCGGAAAGGAAAGTGGAAACTTAACTGAGCTAGTTCTTTAAAACGTCTGCTTTTAAAGTAAACCAAAACTCTAAAGCCAACCAGTTACACACAGCCAACTGACTCGAAAATTCCCTGCAGGACAAAGTAGATGAAGCATCATAGAACTAACTGTTCTCAGTCAACTATTTCCTTTGCTTCCCATGCAGATTCACCCCCTAGGAGCCTTCCTCTGTGATTCTCTCAGGAGGGCTCCCCAAACCATCTTTGGCCTCCCTGGTACACAATTGCTGCTATTTTCTCAAATAGGCTCTTTACAATTTATTGTGCCTGTGGGTCCTTTGCAAGTGGTCCAGCAGTGCAGCCTCAGCCTGGCTCTCGGATAACTTCGTCATGAGTGAGGCATCCAAAGTGAAGGCAAGGGAGATGCAAAGGCGGCTCAGTGGTTAGAGCACCAGCCGCTCTTCCGGAGAATCTGGGTTTGATGCCCGGCAACCACATAACAGCTCACAACCATCAGTAACTTCGGTTCCCGGGGACACAACATCATCTTCTGGCTTCCGAGGGCACCAGACAGGTTGTGCACAGATAGACATGCAAGCAAAACACGCGTACACGCCATACAAATTCAATCTTAAAAAAATGGTGAAGGAAATGCACGTTCCTCTTGGAGGCCATCCACGCTCCCCACTGGAAGGAAATGCACTTTCCTCTTGGAGGCCATCCACGCTCCCCACTGAAAAGCGCAGGTGGTCCTTAGGAGAGTACCTAGCAGGGATGTGTGCTCATCCTGGACTGGGTGGGGAAGCAGACCCAGAACCAGTATGTACCACAATAAGGATCAGCTTGTGATGTAACAAGGACAGCAGGCTACCTCCTTGCACTATCTAGTAGCTACCAAAAAGAGGAAACTTAAAGAAACAGATCCATGGTACTTAGGCATCAGACAGTGTGTTAAGAAGGGCCAAGAGCAGCGTGGAAACAGTAGGGGTCTGCACACCCAGGCCAGGGTGTCTGACCAGGTCACCACGATCGCCTCACAAACACAGGGCCGGGAGGGGGAGCGGGTTGGAATGGCTTCCAAGAGAGCGGGGGTCCCCTTTAGGTACTCCAAAGGAGAAGTCCTCAGTAGCTCCTCACAGCAGGGGGCAGATACGTGTCTGAGGCTCCGAGAGGGAACAGAAAGTACTTCTGGGAGGGAGGAAGTGGTTCAGAGCCACCTAAATTAAAAAGTTCCTTGAAGTCCCACGCTTCATTTTAAAAAACACAGTTTTCTATTTTACCCCACAGTTGCAGCCATAGCACAGACACGAAGCTCCCACGTGAGGCTGTTCCTGTGAGGGCTCTTCTCCACTGTCACACTGCGGCTTAGGGGTCCAATGTAGCAAGGTGTGGAGGGAGAGAGAAACACCAGTCCCCAACTACAGGCAAACACATGCATGTTCTGGGCATGTAGAGAGCACACCATTAGTCCCGTCACTCAGGACTAAAGAGGCAGGCGGATCTCTGTGAGTTTGAGGCCAGCCTGGTCTACAGAGTGAGTTCCAGGACAGCCAGCGCTACACAGAGAAACCTGTCTCAACAAACAAACAAACAAACAAACAACCCCAACCAACCAAAGAAAACAGCAACAACATCTACACATATATACCACATCATCACATTGATATTAAATGTTACCAGATCTGGGTACCCACTAACTCACTATGAATTATGAAGACCCTACATCCATAAGTATAAGCAGTGCCCTTTATGTGACACTCTCTTACAGGGGTTTATGGTAGCTTTATGAAATGTTCACGGACACTTTGCACTCTTCCTTCTAAAGGGAGGGGCCGGATTCACCTTCCTATAGAGGACAGTGAGTGAGCAGGCTAGGTCATGGCCACTTCCCTCTCATTCCCTTGACTGCATACTCCGAGTGATTGAGCTATCCTTGCTACAGGATAATCCGGCAGCCTGCAAGCCACGGGAGAGGGGTTGGGGTTGGAGGCTTTCCACAGGCAGCATAGGGGCGAAGCATGGGTGCCAGCACTCAACTTGAAGAGATATCACAAGCCAATCCAGGTGTGGTGTCAAAGGCCAATAATCCAAACCCTTGGGAAGCTGAGGCAGGAGGATTGTGTAGGTTTGAGGTCAGCCTGGGCTACACAGCAAGACCTTGTCTCAAAAAAAACAGAAAGTGAAAAAGTAGCTCTTGGTTCTTGGTCAAGCCGTGAGATGAGCAGGGCCTAGCCAATTGTCGACAGATGTTTCATCGTTCCTAGGAGGGAAAAGTAGGCGAAGAAGGACAAAGGGAAGCGAGAGGTATGACGGGCAGGCTATCTGGCCTCTAATATCCGAGTTTAGTAGAGCTTTGGCCTTTCTGATCCTGGCTCAGGGGCTCAAATGTGCCAACTGAGTCAACTATACACTCATTTATAACACATACATGGCTTTAAATCATCATGGAGACTGTGGGTTTCACAACAGTTGACATATGGTACAAAGCAGATCTCAGAGAACTTGCTTTCCAGAACACCTTGGGGGCAAAATCATAGATGGAAGTCTAAATTCTTAAAAAAAAAATAAAGATTAAAAGATTAAATAACACATGTTCCACATTTCTGTGCATACATACCATCCCCACTTCCTTCTCTGAAGGATGGGGCAAGGGGGGAAGCTTCGGACAGCATGAAGCTTCTCCACAGGTCACAGAAACAGCCGACTCTTTACCGCGTGTGCGGGTGGGGGGGGGCGGTCCTGTTACTGACTCTGTCCCTTCCCATGCTGCAGCTGACTCTGGGTGCACCGTGTAGGTAACCCATGCTCTCTCATCTCCACCCACCAAACCTGTGTTGCTTAGAAATCCCGAGACCAGGGCCATGCTCTCCAGCTGTGCAGTCAGCCCTTGAGGGACTGAACAAGGAAAGAGGAATCTGGGTCCTACGAATGGCTCAGGTCTGTGCAGGCAGAAATGTGTGGGGTCACAGGCACCCAGAGCATGGTTCAGAAGAAAACGGTGCTGAGCCTATGAGACCATGGCTTTCAGCTGCAGGTGCCTTGCCTCAGCAGGAGGAGTGTGGCTGGATAAAATGAGACCCCTTAAACATACAGAGAGGACCCTCCTGCCCTGGGTCAGAGGACAAGCTGGCCTGCCTGTTAACAGAATCCTCTCTGGGAATCCTGACTTACCAGTGTTTCCATTATTTCCCCCTAGAAAGCAGAGAAAGGAAGACTTCTGAGTCATTTTCGGCACAGAATGAAAAAGAGACATTCCATGTATATGAGGCTCAGGAGGATCTAGAGGTTGCAAATGACACTTGGCTCCAATGTGTGTGTGTGTGTGTGTGTGTGTGTGTGTGTTGGAATGCACAAGTGACTGACTGCAGGTGCCCACAGAGGCCAGAAGAGGCTGTCAGATCCCCTGGAACTGGAGTTACACGCGGTTGTCAGGCGCTCACTGTGTGCTGGGAATGGAACCTGGCTCCTTCCTCTGCAAGGGCGGTGTGCTTTCTTGACCACTGAACCATTTCTCCAGCCTAATGCAGTTTTTAAAAACTCTTGGTACTGACTAACCGAACTCAGACCCTCATGCTTGTATGGCAAGAACTTCACAGACCCAGCCATTCCGTTTGCTCAGTTTCTAATTATTGATTTGGAAATATTAATTCCTTCATGTAAGCAGTTCTTCCCTTCCTTTTCTTCAAGAGACTTGGGTTGGTTCTCTGTTTTCTCTCCCGTGTCTCCTCTCCCTCCATAGTGCCACAAGCTCACATGTCTCTCATTTGAGCTCAACTGCAGAAGCCCCACACTGGGTCTGTACTGTCAACTTCCTCTGTTTCCTCAGATAAAAGTTCAAGTTCTTGGAAGTGTACGTCCATGTTCTCATATCCTGCCACACTAGACTCAACCCTTACTGACAACCACCCAAGCTCAGAGGACCCTTCTCCACCCTTGTCTCCTCTCTGTGGCACCTGGTGCTCACAAGCGTCCTCTCTGGCTTCTAGGAACTCATGGTACTGTTTACTTTCCAAGAGCAGGAACAATCCCAGTTCCTAGACAGGCTCGTCTTCCTCTCACCCAGCAACATCTGCTCTCTCGGACCGTTCTACTCCACGACCTGTCTTTGGCTGTTCTTTTGATGAAGATGGTCTCCAAACCTTGTTCCTTCAAATGATCATCTCTCTTTCTTTGAATTTCTAGACTTTTATTATAGTTTGGATCTGGAATGACTCCAGAGGCTCCCAGTAAAGTTTGTTCTCCAGTAGAGGGTATTCCTAGGAGGTGGGGGAACCTCTCAAGAAACAAGTGAGGGGCCCACATACTCTCTCCTTCCCCACCTGCCCACAGTGGTCACTTGGTTATCTTTGTCCAACTCTCTCTCAGCGTGGTTTGCTTCCTTTGTAAGCTGTGGATCTAGTCGCTCTGTGGTTCTGGTTCTTGGAAAGCAAAACTAGTTTATAATTTACCACAGGACCTTGCCCTCACTTGCTACAGGGAGATAATTCCTGTCTCACCCAGCTCTCCACACTGGAGCCTTGGTTACCCAGTTGCAGGCGGCTTTTGCTCTTCCTCGCTGGGCTCTCGCAATCCAGGTCCAGGCTCGTTAACCCCTTAGTTACCCGGGCCCAAGCACCAGTGAGCCACAGCACTTCTCATGCCCTAAAGCGGGGTAAAATTAGTCAAAATAGCTCATTTGTATTTTCCTGAGACGGGGTCTCAGAAACAAGCTCGTCAGCCGCAGTCGCCCCATGCCGATCTCACTGCACCTGGGTGAAGCATGGCTGTTAGGGGCTGGAGGGGATTTGTTAGTGTCACCCCAGTTCAAGTTCTTATGCCACTCTGGGGTCCAGTCCGTCTCAGATCCAAACCTGCCGGAACTGTCAAGATGAGGATGAGGGCAACCTACGCTTCCGAACTTGCTCAGCCCACCAGGCACCTGTCAGTCAGGGTAAGGCAAAGTAGCTGTAGGGCAGACACCCAACAAGAAGGAATACACGCGTTTGCCAGGTGTGGTGGCACATGCATTTAATACCAGTGGTGGAGTGGGGAGGGGGGAGCAGAAGCAGACAGATCTCTGTTAGTTTGAGGTCAGTCTGGTCTGCAGAAGGAGTTCCAGGACAGCCTGGACTGTTACACAGAGAAATTCTGTCTCAACCCCTCCCCCACAAAAGAATATATTGCCTTTAAATAATAGCCCAAGGTGAACATACTGATTTTAAATAGTAGCCCAGGCTGGCAGATAGCTATGGGTCGAGCAATCTCTCAGGGACTCAGGATTCTTCTACCAACCTTTTACCCCCATCTTAGATGTTTTATTACCTATACAGCATGTATTCTTGTAGTTTAGATGGCAAGAAGGCAAGAAACCAAAGAGCAAATCTAGGCATCCTATTGTTGGGGGAATCGGGGTTCCCTCTTGCAGGTTCTCGGTCTCATCAATAAAAGAATTATATTTATTTGCTTATTTATGTTTGTTTGTTTGTTTTAGACAGGGTCTCTCTATGCAGTAGACCAAGCTGGCCGCAAACTCACAGAGGTCCACCCAGAGAGCTGGGATGAAAGGTGTGCGCATGCGTCACCATGCCCTGTTGCTAAAAGAATTTTCTGACGGATTCAGAAGGAAGCTTAAGGATCGCCATACTAGAGTTGGAAAGAAAACCCACAGGGAAAGCCAGTTATGAATCCTGGTGGCCACGGCGGGGGGGGGGGGGGGTGCTGAGGGGTGGGAGTGAGTACTGGGGGCGGAAAAGGAAGAAAGCCATCCTTGTGCTTTAACGTGAAGGTCTACAGGAAGCTGTGGAGACATCGAGAACGCTGAGAAACCCGGAGTGGCAGGGCAAGCGTGCTTTAGGGCTTTGTTCAGTATCCCAAGAAGAGATACAGAGGCAGGAGAGGAAAAGTTGTGCTTTTTTGAGTTTTAACTCAGAAAAGGGACAGCGTTAGCACTGAAGCCAGCAAGCAGCTGCTCCAGGGAGGCGCTCCTTCCCGGGTCTTGGAAGGCTCTCGCTCACACGCTTTGGGGTGTCCACGGCCTGCAGCAGGTATCTAAGGCACATGAAGTTTCTCTTTCTCTTGGCCCTGGCTCAACACAGAGGCCTCGGATATTGTGTCTTTCTCAACTCCTGCGATGTGAATTATCTGCAGGTGAGAGGACAACGTGACATCGTGGCCCTCAGACTTTCGGTTCTCACACCTGAAGACCAATCCACAGGAGCAAGGTGCCTAGATCAGCTCTGGCACTCACTGTGCACTCCTCTGGTGCCGGCCTTATCACTGTTTGACACTCCTGCCCGGTCTGTAACCTGTGGGACTTTGTATCTTTGCCTCTTTTCTCATAAGGAAATCGCTTGTGTGGACTGCCCTGTCCCAGGGATTGTCTGAAAACTTGGTGTGCATTAAGTGGTGATCCCAGGATTGAATAAGGTTCCTTTTCTCTTGACTTTATTGTTTGTCTGCTTTCTAATCACTTAGCTAATTATCCATCTTCTACGTGAGAGAGTAAAGAGAACGGGAGGGGTAGAGAGAGAGAAGGGGAGGGAGAAGGAGAGAAAACAAAAGCATTTCTAAAGAGCAGAAGCTCTATAGACAGCTGTTTAGTTTCAAAGAAGTTCCCCACACCTCGACTTAAATTTATCTACATAGCCACTCTCTGTTCCCCTTAAAAACTGCAGACTTTTTACAGTGTGTAACTGCCTTCCTGAAGCATGCTGAGATATGACACTAGGGATGGGTGCAGGGACTCTGTGTGTGTGTGTGTGTGTGTGTGTGTGTGTGTGGTGGGGTTTAAGGAGAATGAACAACCCATTCCAAGCAATTGGCCCAGAGGTTATCAGGTTATCAGAGATACCAGTTCTCTGTCTGTCAGACTTGGGTCCTAGACCAGAGTCCAGGCGTAATTTGACTAGGGAATATTTAACATAAAGAACTATTAACGATTCTCAGGGAATGACCGAAGGAGATAGGAAAACTCAAGGATAGTTAGGGCTGATGAAAGTGCACAGGGAAAAAGAAACTGAGACTCACACCCTGGAGAGGATGGAGTTGAGGGCCACTGGAACAAGTTTGCTGGGTGCTGGGGCCTGCTTGTCTATAACATATGAACAGGTAGATCACCCGTACGGGGAGCGTAAAACCGAGGCTGGGTTAGTAGCTACAGTCATGACAGGAGAGGAAACATGCAGGCAAGGATGGCCAACTGCTCCAGGATGCGGGAAGAACTCAGGTGGTGGATGGGCCTGTGCGGGGATTTCCGATGCCAGGATTCTGCCTGCCAACCAGGTGTCATGACGTTAGGAGGGCTGTGGTCACAGAGTGGCCTGGGACTGTGGTATAGAAGGGCATTCTTCTGGAACACAAGTTCATGTGCACACAGAAGCAAGAGGATTTTAGTCTCAAAGTTATATGCTACAACACTGTGAATTTATTTAAAACAAACAAACCTAGTATGAAACAGCACAATGTCTCTCACTGGAACCTGGGGCTTATCAATTAGGCCAGGCTGGCCTGCCACAAAATACCATAAGTACACCTGTGCCTCATCCCGTCCCGTCCTGTCCCATCTTGTCCCTCCTTCTCCCCACCCCCACATACCGGTCGTGATGGCATAAGTGTGCTTCACCATGTCCAGGCTTTCTAAAAACGTGGCTTCTGGGAACTCAGTTCCAGCCCTTGCACCATCTCTCCACGTCTCCCCAGCCCTGATGCTGCTGTTTTGATTTTACTGTAGCACAATGCACTTAAGAGTCATGCACATTGCTGCTTCTATCATCAGTTCGTTCTCTCTTAATGTTGCAAAGGCTTCCCATTTTGTCTGCATGTGTATGCATATGGCTTACCTATTCCTTCATCGCTTCAGGGTATTTGTCTTATCCAGTTTGGAGTGATTGTGAGTCAAGCTACCATTGATATCCTGTCACATCCTCCTCTCTGATGAGTACCTGGGTGTGATGCCAAGGGTCACAGAGTCCGCACAGCTAACTGTGTAAGGAAACTACCTAGCTCTTTTCCAGGGTGACAACCCCTGTGAGCGTTTCCATTAGTGATTGGGAGAGTTCCAGCTGCCCCCGCACCCCATACCACCCATCATCTGTTACAGTCAGACTCTGTCAAGGACAATGGCGGGAAGACCAGGAACTGGCCTTTTGTTTCTTGATCACTATCTGTTCATTCCTCCCAAGGCTTCTGTTTTTGCACTTCCTTCTTCTGGACTGGCTATGGGGATAGGTGGCTTCGGTTAGCATTTGATTCTGCAGGAGCTTTTATCGGCCACACACAAAGACCAGTCAAACCAGAATGGAGACAGAAACATGGATGTGTGGATGAAGGAATGGAGACCTGGGAATGGCTTTCCCACGTTCTTTCATGTAGCATAAGGTCTTCATTTTCAATTCATAACTAAGTGTGCTCAGAACTTCCATATCTGTGAGTTGATTTGCTGGAGATATTGACTCAGAGATATGGACTTGCTCTGGATTCTTAAAAATGTATTTTATTGTTGGGGCCTGCAGAGACAGTTCAGTGGTTAGGAGCACTTACTGCATGTTCCTTCCAGAGGACCAGAGTTCAGTTTCTGGCACCTACATCAGGTGGCCCCCCCACCGTTTGCAACTCCAGTTTCAGAGGATCCAGTGCTGCTGGCCACTGCAGGCCCCTGTGCCTTGCGTGCGCAACACCCACCTGCAGACACACACATATCCACACACGTTTCTAAATTATGAGTAGTTGTGTGGAAGCAGACTTGCCTAAGTGTGAGTGAGTGTGCATGTGTGTGCAAATGCATGTGTGGAAGACTACTTATGGAACAGGTTCTGGGGACCCCACCAGGTCTGCAGGGCAAACACCTTTATCTGTTGCACGTCATCTTGTCAGCCTGACTCTGGATTCCAGTTTGGTAGTGTTTTCTGTTCTCTGTCTTTGAAGACATAAGGAAAGCTGAAGCAAGCAATGCTTCTGAATGCTCCTGGCCCAGTGCTGACCTCTATGGCTGTCCTCCCTAGACAGTCTTTGTCTCTCTATTGCTTCAGCATGAGGGGAAGTTTGGTTGTGATAATCTACACTTGTTATAGTAGTACCAAAGGGGGGCAGGGGATAATTGCTGACTACTCCAATCTTTAAGAGAACGTTCTTGGGCCGAGCATGCATGGTTCAGTGGGCAATGGAGCTTGCGGCTGGACTGATGGCCCCAGTGTGGTCCCTGGATCCACCTGGTGGAAGGAGAGAGTCATCTCTGAAGGTTCTCCTCTGATCTCCACAGAACACTGTAATGTGGCCCCTCCCCCAATAAATAAATGTAAAAAGTAATATTGAAAGAACATTCTTAGGGTTAGAGAGTGGCCCAACAGTTAAGAGCACTTGCTACAAGAGGACCGAATTCAACTCCTATCGCCTATATGGTGGTTTTTGTAGTGATGTTTTGCTTGTAATCTAACAAATAAAGCTTGCCTGAAGATCAGAATGCAGAGCTAACCACACTTGTTAGCCATAGAGGACAAGCAGTGGTGGCACACACCCTTAATCCCAGCACTGGGAGACAGAGGCAGTGAATCTCTATGAGTTCAAGGCCAACAAGGCCCTGGGCTAACAAGACTGAATCTGTCTAAAAGAGACACAGAACTCACACAAAGGTGATCCCAACACTTGGGATCCCACGCCTTTAATCCCAGCACTAGGGAGGTGCAGACAGGAGTGATATAGCTGGGTGGGGAGGAATATAGGACGGAAGGAGACAGGAGCTCAGTGCAGTCTGAGGTTTTGTAGAGACAGCAGCAGTCTAAGGATTCATAGAGATAGGATCACCCTTTCTGTCTGAGGATTCAGTAGACGTAAAAAGAACTCTCTAGTGGCGGACTGCTCTGCTTCTCTGACCCTTCAGCTTTCACCCCGATACTGACTCTAAGTTTTTATCATTAAGACCATTTAGAATCCGCGCTACAGGTTTCCAACTGTAACTCCATTTCCAGGGCATCTCACGCCTTCCTCTGGCCTTCCGGGACACTGCATGCATGAGGCACACATCTGTAGGCAGAATACTCATGCACCTAAGATGATGATGATGATGATTTTGAGACAGAGTCTCTCTGCATAGGCCTGGCTGTCCTGGAACTCACTGTGTAGACCAGGGACCTCGACCTCACTGAGGTCTGCCTGCCTCTGCCGCCCAAGTGCTGGGATGAAGAGCATGTGCCACTATGCCTGGCTTAAAAATAAATATTTTTTAAAAATTTATTGCATTTTATGTGCATGTTTCGCCTGCTTGTTTGTCTGTACACCATGTATGTGCTTGGTGCCTGTGGAGGCCAGAAGAGGGTTGTCAGATCCCCTGGAACAGGAGTTACAGTTGGCTGTGAACCACCATGTGGATACTGGGAATTGAACCCAGGTCCTCTGGAAGAGCAGCCAGTGCTCTAACCACTGTACCACTGCTCCAGCCCCATAAGTATATATTTTAAAGAACCCACTTAAGGGGTAAGCTAAGAAACAGAAGTCGGGGTGACATCTGCCTGCATGACTTGGCCTCTCTTTATGTTCATGTGTTCACTGATGAATGGATGGATCACTGTTTTCCCCGCCTCCCCCGCCCCCCAACCACAGTTTTTGCAAGGTCTTCATTTTCTGTTCTGTATCTCCCAGCTCTCATTTGGAGCCTTTTAAGAAGTTTAGGCTTAGGAACTAAATATTGCAATTATTTTCCTAAAATAAAACCCGAACCATCCCACTTGCTTGTTAGTGAATAGCTATCTCTTCATAAAACGGCTTCCCTAAAGAGGAACCGGAGGACAGAGAGAACACTGACAATGTCTACAAACACGGGCCGCGTTTAGCGGGCACACAGTGCGCTTTTAAAGTCTGTGTACACACGAGCAGCTACTATTTAGCCAGTGGTTTCTGTGCTGTAGATGCTGTTCCTGGCAATAAAGGGAAGGCGCTGATCCAATCAGAAAGCACCTGCGCCCCATGGAGCTTAGTGGCTGGCTGACAAGGACCCATAATAAAGACAAACTGACTTCATATGAGAGGGGTAGCAGGGAAAGAGTAACAAGGCTCGCGTGTGGTGCATGATTCCAGAACAGAGACAAAAGAGGACTCTCTGAGATGGAGATGCCTGCAGCCATGGCAGCATCTGAGGGGTTGTTCCTAGACCTGGGGGTGGGGGAGCCGAGGGAGCATGGGGTAGGTGAGCCAGCAGGTAACGGACCACGAAAGGCCACTCTGAGAACCTCAGCAGGACACTGAGGGAAGCTGGGAGTCGCTGAGAGGTTCCGAGCAGTGGACAGTGGTGTTACCTGGAGCTTTAAGGGGGTCCTGTAATGAGGGTGGAGAAGGGGTATATGTGGGGGTGGGTGATGACTAACTGGGAAGATGGGGACTAACTGGGAAGATGGGGACTAACTGGGAAGATGGGGACTGACTGGGAAGATGGGGACTGACTGGGAAGATGGGGACTGACTGGGAAGATGGGGACCTGGGTCAGTGTGGCCGCAGTGGAGGCGGGAAGAAAGCCAGGCCGTCTATGGCGTTTGAAAGCAGAGTTCAGGGGTTCTGGATCTGGGGGAGAAGTCGCTGAAGAACTACCTACCTGACTCTGACCACAGAAAGGGAAGAGCAGACAGACGCCAGTGCTAGGGTGTCAGGGAGGGTGGAACAAGAAAGCTGGAGGGGAAGAGTGGATTCAGTTGTGAGCTAGGCTGGAAGGCACTTTCTGGTGCTGACGTAAACATGTCAAGTGGATGGGTCCGTACTGGATCCTGCTCAGGTCATGTTCAAGGAAGATCTATAGGGCAGAGACATACGCTGTGCTTAATCAATGCGCAGGCCTGGTGGCATAGGAGGCTGAGACAGGAGGACCAAATGTTCCGGGCTCACCCTCACTGTGCATGAGTCCAAGGCCAACCCAGGCAGCTTAGTGACCCCTTCCTTCAAAATGCAAACGAGTGAAATGGGGGAATTCAGTGGCAGAGCCGTGCCTGGCACATGTAAGACTCTGGGTTCAGCCTGGACTGCGACAGAACAAACAAAACAATGAAAAACAAGTGTGAATGGCTGACCCCCGACTCCGGCTGTCACAAACAACCAAACTGAGGCGGGAGAAGTCTCAATGGTCTGGTCTAAGCTGGTCTGTTTGAACTGTGTGGATGCAAAGGTTTGGTCTTCTTACACTGCCCATGTGGCCGTAGCTTGTTCTATTTTTACAAGCTCTTGATTTTCTACAGGGCTTTGTGAGCCCTAAAGACAAAGGAGGCAGGGGCAGACGCCGTCACTCAGTCAATGCAGCCTCTCGGCTTCAGTCTGCACGGTGTGCTGGAATCTGAGGAAAGGAAGTATTTGGGAGTCAGGCATGGTGCTGTGAACCTGCAATCCCAGCTAAGTCTACAGTCTGAGACAGGAAGGTCAGAGGTTCAAGCCCAGCCTGAGAAACTTAAGAGAGACCTGGTTTGGAGGGTGGCAGGTCCGGTGGTGGCACACGCCTTTAATCCCAGCACTTGGGAGGCAGGGGCTGGTGGGAGGTGGTCTGGTGGAGGGCAGCCTGGTCTATGTGTTGAGTTCCAGGACAGCCAGAGCTATATAATAGGACCCGTCTCAAACACACACATACACACCCACACACACACACACACACACACTCTCACACACACACCCACCCACACCCACCCACACACACACGCAATCGAATTTTTTTTTTACGTTAAAACAAGCAAACCCATCCTGTTAGACTCAGTGCTGCTGTGATCGTGAACTCATGAACATTAAAAGCAGTGGCCTACTGGTTAACTTTTCAAATCAAAGGACTAGAGAGAGACACTAACAGTCTGAGTTCTAATGTCACTTCCTTAGGAGAGGGACAGTCACAATCCACACTTTTGAAGACACCCCAAAGGGGTATCTGGAACTTTGGTCTGGAGAGGATTTGGTTCACTCTTTTGATGGCTTTAGGACACTAAGGCACTTAAGTTGGCGGCTCAAACTCTCTACAGGGATGAAGTGGTTTGGGAGCGACTGGTCTGGGTGCGGGCTTGAGCTCTTGATGACAGAAGTGCTTGGCTCTGGTTGTTCACTGGGGTGAGAGGGCAAAAGCTGTTGAGTGAGGCTGTGGCAGCTGCTGTGTGTCCGGCTCATGAAGCCTCAAGCCCAGCCCCCTTGCCTGGTGTGAATGCTGCTTTCCCTAGAGGCTGGTTCCAGGGCAGGCTGAGCAGGTGGGCAGGTTCTGTCATGTCCTCTGGGCACAAAGAGAGTCTGGTAGTGCTTGGTGGGGACGCTTGGGCTCCCACCACATCTTCACCCCCACCTGATCAAGTCCCTGTCTAGCTGTTGCTGTCCCCAACCTGGCTTCGATGCAGCCTGACTACCCCTACGTGGGGCTCACTATCAGAATCGGACTCAAGATGCCACAGTAATTTGCTGCCTGCTGATTGCCGGCCGAGTACGGAGAGGCCACTGGTTGAGTTTTCACCATATGCCATGAAATTAATTTCCATTTTCCCTCCTTGCATTTGCAGACATACCCACGCAAGCTCTGAGTTTACTAACTAGGCTGAGGTCACTCCGAAGGATCCCCATCCAGTTTTGCCCCCACTCCGAAGCCCCGTGAGCATTCAGCTTGCATCTCAGTCGTAGGAGCTTCCTGTTCCCCAGACCAGCTTCAAAGTCTCCCCTGAACTTGAGAACTTTACCATCTAACATTGCAGTTTTATTGCTTTGACTATACATCACAAATTGCTTTCAAAAAAGTCACACGCACTGGAGGCATGAGGCATGCACTCTGGCGCTGAGATGTCTCTCCAGGCTCCTTGTCACTTTTGTTATGAGACAGGGTTTCACTAAGCCCCCCCGCGTTGGCCGTGAACTCTTGCTGTAGCCTAGGCCTTGAACTCACAATCGCCTTGCTTCAGATTTCCTAGGAGTCTGCGCCTTTTAAGGCAAAGCTTTCATAGCTGCGCTTTATACTCCCAGACCACTTCGGTTCAGAAGAGCCACATTTCAGGGGCTCGCCAGCTTCAGGTGGCTGCCACACAGGATGGCACGGTGTCCTATACCACACAGGATGGCACGGTGTCCTACACTGTGGCTTTTGGAGGATGGGAACTGCCTGGTTCATCTGTGTTCCGGGAGTAGCCTGGGTCTCCCACATGGTGATGATGTTTCAAGTGTTCGATGACTAGCCAGGACACACTGATGAGGTCATCTCTAGACGTTAAATGTGCTCCCCTTTTCACGGAACAGAGAGTTCTGTATAAAGTACAAAAATCTAAAATCCTTCCAATACCAATAAAATGATGGTTTTATCAATGAGAACTTGAGTCTGTCTAATGTCAGACCCTGGGTACTTATTATTCAACAAGGTACACGCACCCACAATAACTGTCACCCAAGGGGCAAAGGCACTCAGACAAGCCATAAGGAAGAAATATAAATTTCCTAAGAACACATTGCAAAATATTAAGTGCCACTGCTGGTCACAGGTTGTAAAAGAAACAGCTTATTCCTGCCTGGTTGCTGTTAAGAAATGACCGAGTTAATCTCCACGTAGACTACAGCCAGGAAATAGCTTCGTGCACTAGATAGAGATGCAGAGCTTTCTGGAAGGCAGCTTGAGAAAATGTTTCCCAAGCCATAAAAATGTTCACAGTTCCACACCCAATCTTCTCTGGACTCTATGAGCCTTAAAGATGACAGCTAGGAACACAGGGCCTGCCTCTGCCTCCAGATTCCTGGGATTAAAGGTGTGTACAGCCCAGGTCACCTTGGAGGTCCATTTTTGAAGGCAAAGATTAAAAGGGACAGATTACACGACAAACGAAGGGTTCTACTCACAGGTTCTTCTCAAACAAGAAACTAGAACTGATGGTTTTTCAGTTTTTGTTAAGCAACATTGCAGCAAGCTGCATGAGCCAGGACCTTTCTCATATGTCATTAGTATTCATTACATGTTTTACATAGTTTTGATCATGTGCACAGGAACTGGAAGCATTCTCTCCACGACACTATCCTCACTGTGAACTGTAGTTTGTTTTTGAAGGACACTAACAATGCCTAATGCCAATGCCTAATGCAGCTCTCAGAGGCCAGCTCACCCATCACACAAGCACTCACATGGTTTCAGTGTGGTGCGCTGGGGATATCCCAGGGGTTGAGACGGGGCTCTGAGTTTGTCTTTCTAACAGAGGAGATAGAAAAACATTCTCAACTCAAGAGAAATGTACTTGAACACCCAGGCCTCAGAGAGATGAGGGGATCACTGGTAGGTTTAGGGCAGAGATCCCAAACCACTCAAACCAGGCTGCTATGGCTAAGTTCTAAGCACTGTTTCAGTGATGCAGACCAGGTGCCCAGGGACTTCAGAAGCTAGGCTATGAGAGTTGGTATCATCTGTTCATTTCATATTCAACAAATTCTTATATTATCTAGTGGCTTAAACAGATCAAACACATGAGCTTATAGTTCTGGAAGTCACAAGCCTCAACTCTGCTTCACGGGGCTGAAGTCACGACGTTATCAGGTGTGGTTAGGACGTGAACCCTCATCCTTGGTGGTTAGTTTGGAAAGGCCACTTGCATTTCTTGGCACACGACCCCTCCCTCACTGCAATTCCTTGCTTTCTGTGATTGAATTTCTTACTACTTTATTTGATCTTCTGCCTGTCTCCTAAAGCCCTGTGATTACTCGGGATTCTAGATGCAACAGGGTTATTTTCCTATCTCCAGGCCCTTAACTCAGGCACAGTAGCAGTGCCTTTACCATATAAGGTATCATTAGTAAGTTCTGGGTCTGTTTTTCAGCCTACGACAGTAGCACCACTGGAAGGGCCAGAACCTGAGCTGAGAGACAAAACAGCTAGAGTGGAGAGGATACTAGAACTTATAAAGTATGGTCTTGCCCCACCAGGTTCAGTAGCTTCCTAGGGCAAGAAAATCCATTTTCTCAGTTTTCTGGATGCCGGAAGTGAGGCCATAAGGCTTCCTGCTAGTCATCCTTTTACTGTATGCAGGGTTTTTCTCTTTTGAAACGGTCTGGTTTTGTAGCTCAGGCTGACTCCCCTGTCAAGGCTGGGATTATAGACACTCAGCTCACACTTGTCTTGTGCTTCCATCTTTTCTGCTCTCCAGAACAGCAGCTCCTCTAGGATCTCGTTTGCAGTCAGTCACTTCCTCAAATGCAGACATGTGAATACTCACGGCCTGGATTGCAATACACAAATGCAGTAGGTAGGGCTAAGCCTCTGCCCATAATACGCTCAGACTTAAGCCAGCTCAGCTAAATGTTGGCAGCTACTGCAGATGACAGCATGGTGCCTAAGGGCTCCTACCTGGGTGTCTGAAGGATTCCCTGCAGCTCACCTGCATAGAGCTGGGCCTTCTCCATCTTCTCTGCGGGCAGTGCTGCTAACAGAAGCTAGCTAAGCATGCATGACCCAAGGACATAAAGAGACTGAGCCAAGAGGGGGTTTAGGGGATGGAGGCTAAGTTGGGATTAGCAGGGTACAACATGATGGTGAAGCCCTTTGAAGTCTGATGGAGACATTGAATGCTTAGCAAAGAGCCAGGGAGAGGGAGAGGTGGCACTACAGTGCCAGACTGTAGCGATCCTGTGAGTCCCATCTTATCCCCGCCTCGCCTTTGTGATGTAGGAGACTGTCAGGCTGTACGGCTCTTTTACCTATTTTTGTGCCACCCACAGGCTCAGAAGTGGACTGGGGCAAGGGTCTCTCTCCAACCAGCACATTTCTCAAGGCCAGACCAGCACCCTAACCTAACAGCAAGCATCCTCACACCCGGACAGCTCTTGGATGGCTGCTGAACTCCGGCTTGGCATGAACTTGGTTGACTCTGTCGGTCGTGGTTGGAGCTTTCGGCCTACTCCATCTTTGTTCCCATCCCTCTTAGCCTTACTGCAGGAAGAAGTGGAAGAGCCTGAAAACAACTGAAGTCAAAACATCTTTAGGAGGAGAATTTGTGACTCAAGCATCCTGTTTATCACAAACGCTGAGACTTTCATCAACTTTGACTCGTTACTGTGAAACTCTCATCAGCTCATGGAGGGAAATGAGAACAACTGACATTCATCCCTCTCACCTCTGACTGAAGCCACTAACGGGCGGATGTCTAAGCACCTCAATCAAGATTTCACATCAGGGCTTTTTTTTCTTGCCATTAGTGTTTGGAGACAGAAATCAACAGTGATTTAAATTCTATTCCAACACAGTTAAAATACGATAAATCTAAGGAGACCATGTTATCTTAAAAGTAGAAAGCCAACGTTCCCATCCTGAGGGCTGGCTGTCCAGATGTCCGGGTTCTTCCCCGAGGCAAAGAACTGAAACCCAGGGACAAAGAAAGGCAAGACTCAGGAGGTGAAGACGGCGGGTTCTCCTGCCTGAAGGGCCCCAGGCTGGGTCATTCACAGGGTGCCTGGATGCCATCCCGCTCCCCTTTTCTCTAATCTTCCTATCACCTCATCTCCTGAGCCCGATGTCCCCTTTGGCCCATGATAGAACAACCCAGCTACAGAGTGGGGCAATCTCTCCATGTCCAGCTGCTGGGTCTTCTCCGCTCATGAACCTTTCCCCTGATATTCCTGTTAGCATCTCCTTGCTGCTGTGTGTGCTTGCATAGCTGCTACTGTGTGACATATGAACAGAGAGCTGCAGGAACTCCGTCATGGCCTGGACCCCCAGGCTCATCAGTGCCTTGTGCCGTCACTGCCGTCAGTCACGTTAGCAGTTCCCTCAACATCACTACAGTGGCTTACATCAAGTGACATCTATTTCAGTGTATAATTAATAAAACAAAGGAAAAAGTCAAGAGCACAGATTGGAAGGCATCTGGTGGAGATGGAGAGATGGCTCAAGCATTTAAAAGCACTGGCTGCTCTTATAGAGGACACGGGCTCAATTCCTAGCACCCACAGGGCAGCTAGTACTGTCGTAACTCCAGAGCCAGGGGGAATCTGATGCCTTCTTCTGGCCTCTGTGGGCCCAACATGCTGTGGTACATAAACATACCTGCCAACAAAACACCTATAAATATAAAAATTTTAAAATAGGAGAAAAAAATGTATTATAACACACAAAAACTGGGCTGGAGAGGACTCAGTGCTAAACAACACTTGTTCTTGCAGAGGACCTGGGTTCAGTCCCAGCACCTACAATGTGGCTCACACCCATCCTTAACTGCAGTTCCTGGAGATCTGACCTGCTTTTCTGACCCTCTGTGGGGACCTAGGCCACACACATGATGCACACACACATGCACGCTAAACACTTATCCTGAGTGACGGGGGATCCAGAGGGAGTCCTGATGGACTGGGGCACGGGGTCGGGGTGGGTTTTGACTTGACTGGTACTTCAGGTTTCCTGGCTGCTGCTGCTCGACAGAAACATGATAAAAGGGCACATGGAGGAAAGAGGTCATTTATGTAACATTCCACCATCCTATAAACTATGCCTGCCCAACATGAGGAAGGAATAAACACACATCAAAATTCCTGTCAAGGGCTGATATGAGAGTCACATCCATAGATACATAGGCAACAATTTTATTTGCTTACATTCTTTTACAACATCCAGAACCAGGATGGCTTCTTGAATTCCAGCTTGGCAGCAAGTAATGATCACAATAAAAATAGTGTGCCCCAACTGCTCTCAATGATAAATAAAATAAAGCATACGGTCATTTCCTAAGTCTTGAATTCAGATGGGTTACACATCAAGTCTTTTTCTAAAGTTCCTGAAACTTCAGGTGAGAATAAAGAGAGAGGCTGCACCAAATGAAGCGAGGTTTACCTAACTCCAAGGAGCCCCCGGGTGCTGTGACACGGGGGGGGGGGGGGGGGGGGGGGGGGGGCGGAACGACAACACATGGACACGACAATCTTGGCTAGGTGACAGCCTGCACTAGAACCCAGCAAACACTCTACTCATACGCTTCTTGCTTCTTAAAACAGATTTCTCAGACAAATCTAATGATGTGGTCTCAAGCCCTGAGTGTTTAGACATGATTTTCTTTGCTAGGATGGAACCTGGAGCCTTGGGAAGCTGCACAGTGGGTCAAGCATCACTCTACCTCCGAGCTACAACCCAAGCCTCTTTCTTGCTGTGAGACAGAGTCCCGCTATATCGCTGAGTGGCTTTGACCTCGCGGTTCTCTTTGCCTTTGCTTCCTGAGGGTACCACCAGGCTCAGTTTAATTTCCTACTCCAACATTTTCAATTTTTTTGTTTCTTCCGGTCTTTTCTTTCCACAAATTCCCCAGGACGATCCCTAGGAACAAGAGTATCCCTAGGGTGCGGTTGGAGGTAAATTTGTCCAGCAGTCTTCGGGTCTGTGGATGTCGACAGTGTATATCTGAAAGAGAGAGCAGAGCGTAGGCAGAGCAGGCAATCTATTCAGGAGAAGACATAAGATATAGGAAGCTGTATTACCACCCTATCTTCTAATGCAGAAAAATCAAACATTTCTTACTGGGAATCACTCGTACTGTGTTCTAACACTCTGGCTAGGGGTGTGAGAATGTTTTGAGAAGCAATCCATTGCTATGCTTGGTTCTAACCATAGGCTGGACTTTCTCCAAACAAACATGAAATACCTCCAATGTCCAAAGCTGACACAGCAGCTGGAGACTGCACACGACTTTCTGTGATGAATCAGTCAGGATACAGGTGCTCTGAAGTCGTTGTATGCAGCCCCTTCTGGCTATGTGACTAAGACAGACATGACACACATGGAAATTTTATGTTTCAGTTTTGGGTCCCATTTCCAAGACATACATTATATACATGCAAATATTGTAAACTTTTTTTTAAAAAAGTATAAAACCAAAGCTTTCTGGGCCTATGCACTCAGGGAAGGGGCCCTCCACCTGCCCTTGAGCACATGAACTTGTCGGCCTCTCAAGCACCCTTGGGTTCCAGCTTTATTTTCCACAGCAGTTTCTCAAATGAGGAAAGTTGATTTGGGCAGAACAACTCCATTCTGCAGGGTGATGAAAATCTCTGCAACATTCCTGGCTCTCACTCACTAAATGAGGAAGACATGTCTAGGTTACTATGACAACCAAAGATGTTCTACCCAAATGCTTCTGACTCCCTCCTGTGCTCACTAGGGATCCAGAGACCCAGATCTATGGCTAGCCACCTAGATCACCCACGTTCTCTTCTCCACACCAGCCCTGTGATGAGCCAAAAAGACGCATTCAACCTTCCGTCCTTCCTTTCTGGACAGGGTCATCACTGTGTAGCTGAGGCTGGCCATGGATTTCTGGATCCTCTTGCATCCCGAGGATTATAAGCCACCATAAACCACATTCCTGGCTGGCCTCAACTGTCCCTTTTCTATTGGGAAGTCTGCAAAATCAGGACTTCCTTTCACAGAGCAAGTTTCAGGACAGCCAGGGCTACACAGACAGATGAAGGAAGGAAGGAAGGAAGGAAGGAAGGAAGGAAGGAAGGAAGGAAGGAAGGAAGGAAGAAAAGGAAAAAAGTGTATGAGGACTATAGATGCAATTTAAAATATCAAGCAGCCCACACACTTCTTATAATACTTATAGAGACTTGTATGTTCCCCTCCTTTACCATCTAATACTTTAAAGTATACTTCCTATTTAAACCAGACAATTAGTTGATGACTGTGGGCCTTGTAGAACCAAGTTCCTCAGTTCTTGAGGATTCAGAGACTTCTGTAGAAAAAAAGATGAAACCCTGAAGAATCAACAAATCCTAGCATTGTATAGTGAGAATAATGCAGGTGTAATCTATGTCAGACCAATTCCTGTTGTGCATGTCACTCAAGGCTTGCCTACAATGACACATGGTTCCCAATAATACGAATAGAACACCATCTAAATACATGTTCATCATTACCTTTTTATCTTATTCAAAGAAAACTATGCAGCACTGTTACAGAAAGCAACCATTTTTCAGTCACTGATCCAGTTAAACTTAGATCTGGCCGATTATTTTACAAGTTCCTTAGGCAGGTTTCGGCATAAGCCTGCAGCAGCAGAGGAGCTGGGAAGCTGGGTGAGCAATGCAATCACAGCTGTTTTCTAGTGGACTCAGTCCGGTCACCTTAGCATTTCCCCTGGTTCTGTTTGTTGGGGAGCCAGGACTTAAAGCCAGGGTCTCGCTCACAACAGGCAACTCTCTAATACTGACCGGCATCTCCAGTCTGTTTCATCTGGAGATCAGGTCCTACTCAGTGGCTTAGGCTGACCTTGAACTCATGCATCCTCCTGATTCAGCTTACTCAGAAGCTGGGATTCCAGGCTACGGGGGCCCGTGCTTAATCTGGCTGGCAGTGTGGTCTCCACACTAATGGAACTCATGATTGTTATGTTTTAAATTACATTTAAATTACACATGCCTGTTGAGTGTGCTAGCACATTTGTGCACCACAGTGCGCATGCAGGGGTCAGAGAACAATTCAAGGTAGCTGGTTCTCTCCTTCCACTGTGTGGGTCCTGGGGATCAAACTAAGTCCATCAGACTTGATGGCAAGCACCTCATCAGATGAGTGACATGTCTGGCCCTATTTTACTATATTACTATTATTTTAAGGTTTATCAGTTTGCTTTTGGAGTGGTCAACTCAACCCACAAGGTTCAGCTACAGCTGGAAATTTCCCAGACAAATCAGAATTTCAGGAAAATCAAAGGAGAAAAAAAATTAGATTTATTTTTTTCTAAATTAACAAGGTTAATTTTATTTTGCTTGGTTTATTTTGGTTGTTTTGAGATGGTCCTGGCTGTCCTAGAACTCACTATGTAGACCAGGCTGGCCTTAAACTCACAGAGATCCACCTGCCTCCCGAGTGCTGGGATTAAAGGCAGGCACTATACCTAGAAGCATTCATTTTCTGAAATTGAGGAGGGAGAAGCAGTTCAAAGCAATACAAGCCAAGCAGTTTGTTCCAGGAAGTTCCTTGCCTATTTATCAATGGTTATTTTGTTTTAAATATTTTCCATAATTTATAGTAAGGAAAACTGAAGGGAAAGTAATGAGAAGATCAAACCTGGTGAGCTAGGTGGGCTCCTACCGCAGCCACAGCGGTGTAGTTAGGGGAGGGTCTGACTGCTGTTGGCGCCAGCCAGGCTCAGTGCTCCCAGCATGGCGATCCCAAAGCCACTGAGCCACTTCCTGGTGTTCTCCCTGAACAGCAGTGCCGTGGACTTCAGGCAATCAGAGCGTCATCACTTTTGTCCTAACACCAGGAATCGGAAAGAGTGTTTTGATATTTAATTCAGTAAGATGGAAATCACAATTCTTAAGTATTCAACTTAGCCTTTTTAAGTATATGTACAAAGTCATACAGCTGATCCTGCTTTCCAGCCAAAGAACACACATGTTAAAGAACATATAGCTACACCACAAGTTATAGAAAACCAGAGACTCCCAGCACTCAGGAGGCAGAGGTAGGCGGACGTGTGTGAGTTGGAGGCCAGCCTGGTCTCAGAGCGAGTTCCAGCACAGCCAGCTGGGCGCGGGTATTTAAAGGCATGCACCACACCTGGGTTGGTCTTTGTTCTTCCTGAGCTCCATTCCTCCAGAGCTCTCAGTTCTCAGTTTCGGTCTTGCTGGCGTCACAGATGCAGGAGGTGCTGCTCACTGCATAACCAACACCCACCACTCTCCACTTAGCCCAGCTGACCCCTTCATAGGGAGTTGGGTACTGTAACTGTCTCCTGTAACCAGCACCCACACATACACACAGAACAAATAAATAAATCTCCTTTTTAAAAAGTTCACAAGTATATCCTGACTAGACACACAAGTAGTAACTAACTGTGGTAGGGAATGTACTAACCATTTCAAAATGTATACATAATGACATAATATCACTTCATACACACTGAATATAAACAATGTTTATTAACTGTGCTTCAGTGAAGCCTAGCAAAAGTATAAACATAAAAGGTCAGGAATCAAGAAAAACAACAACAGGCATCCCAAACAAACCACACAAGGAAATACTAGGGAGCTGTAAGGACGTTTGTGCCTAAGTAATACTCTTTTAAAACAAGATTTATTTTCATTTATGTGTGCATGCTGGTGTCCATGTACCTTCCATGTGTGTGGATGCCATGGAGACCTGAAGGGGGAATCAGATCCCCAGGAGCTAAGGGCTACAGGCAGTTGTGAACCAACAGGTGGGTGCTGGGAACCTAACCCTGGTCCTCTCCAAGAGCAGCAAGTGCTCTCAATTGTGGAACCATCTCCTCCAGATCCCTCAAACACTATTCTTGAAATTTTACTCATACACTCATATGTATGAAGTGGTTAATGAATTGTCATGTCAGTAACAGCTTAGTTTGCCAAAACAGACATATCATTATATTTCAAATCGTGATATCATTCTAAGCCAAGGGACTACTAGGTATATTCAAGTGACAATGACAAAGAACAGATAAAAATATATGGGGGTGGCCAGAGATGGTGGCATACAACTGGACCCAGCATTTGAGGCTGTGGTGGAAAGGGCCCAGGAGTTCAAGGACAGCCTTTTGCAGACATGAGACATAAGAACCAGACTGAAGAAAGGGAATGTACTGCCTGTACAACTCTACAGTCTGCCTATGTGCTGAAGAGAGATACAGACAGACGTGAGAGCAACTGGTACAGAACTTGGACACCATCTGGGCTTGAATTTCAGCTTTGTTCCCACTACCCAGGGAACCATAGGAAGTTACTTATCCATAAAATGGGGACAGACAAGATCCTTCTGCGCAGGCTGTTAGAAGAATAACTTAGTTTTTGTAAAATATTTAAAAGGGTGCCCTGGAACATTGTGAACAAACATAATAAAGCAGCTGAACTGGGAGTAAACAAACGTGAAAATGAGCAGCAATTTTTTGTGGATAGAGGGAGCTGGGAATGGTTTTCTTTTTAGGGAACGATTTCCTTTGTCTAACTTTAAAGTCCACTGTGCAGATCTGTAATCCTATCTCAGAGTAGAAGCAAATGAACCAGGAACGCAAGGTCATCCTTGGCTACACAAGTTCAAGGCCAGCCTGGGTAACGTGAAATGTTGTCTCAAAAAATCAAACCAAACTAGACAAAGAAACAAAAACGGCTCTTAGAAACCACAGCAGTTAAACCGAAGTTCAGAAAAATATATCATTTCTTTACCTGATGGGCATAAATAGTATCATATATCAGTGTCCACATAACTCCAGAAAAATAAAGAGGCAGGCATACAGCTGGGTCACAGGAACCCTTGACAGCAGACCATCCAAGTAATGCACCCCAATTAAAAGTCAGCCCTGCAATCGGGGGAAGCAGAACGTACGTCAGCACTCCACAGGAACATAAGGCGCAGGGCGGCACATGTCAAATGCTCACTCCAGTCAGGCCCTGCTACACTGCTCTGAGTCCTTCACATAACTCTCCTCAACCTCCTGTGGCTGGTTCTTCTTTGTACATCTTTAAAAAAAAAACAGGCACAGAAAGTTTAATGTACCTAAGAATAAGGTACCTAAGAAGTTTGTGCCTGGCAGAGCCATCAAACTGCGAGTGCTGGAGTCGGAACGCAGACATACCAGGCTCCAAACCTGTGCTCTTACAGGCTCACTCTAGCTCCTGGTAAGCTATGGGAACACAGTACAGACAACACTCACTCACTCTGCTCCCTCAGCCTCTGTGAGGTCTGTACACACATCTGTGCACTAACAGAGCCTACATTGCCCTGCAAGGCTGATCACCTCCTAAGCTGCAGGCTAGAGGCTCAGCCCTCTGCGGACACCTCTCTCTTTCTGCCTACACAGCTCTCAAGTCATTCTGCACATATCTTTCCCTTTCCTACAGCGTCTGTTCCCACTCTGAGCACCCCTCCTCTCCCGAAAGCACATCCACGTCTGCCGCAACCACACTCTATGCCATGACCTGCCTGTCTCTCGGCCTCCAGCTCCTTGAAAACGGTGACTGAGTTTTAGTCACATTCATCGTCCAAGTACCTGGTGCAGTTTCTGCCTGGCGCAAAGTCCAAGTAGGGACTCAATGAATGTTTAGAGTAAGTATATTGGCTGCATTTGTGTCAGGCACAAACATTAGTTTGAAAACAGTTTCTTAAACTTCTACCAAAAGATTTCCAGACCCGCTGGAACATTACTGTCTATCCATGAGGGGTAAACACTCCATCACAACTTTTCTACAAGTCAAGTCCTCATCCCTTCATGAAATCTCCCTGATTCTTTTCCCTTACTGGAAAATGGTTCATAGAAGTAGAATCAGCCTAGGAGTAGTTTAGAATATCCTAGAAAAGGACAGAAAAGTCTGGAAGTAGTTTCTGACCCTGCCCATCTATCTACCTACCTACCCTCTGCGTCTCCCGTTCATGCACTTTCTAGAGTGCTTGTGCTCTGTGACGCCCACGCTGAGCGGCAGGGAAAGATGCTCCTTAGTTGCTCACAGTTTACTAATGCAGAGCCAGAGAGCTGCAAACACATTCTCGCCAAAGTTTCATAGACTGGGAGCTGTCGAAGCCATCAATTTCCACCTTGGTTCGCCCACAGAAATGCATGCTACCTCACTCCCAAACTCCTTAGGACACCTTGATTAACCACCGTTTTATGGCCTAGCTAGGATTTTAAAGGCACTTAAGGAAAACAGTAATCTTGATAATTTTAACAAATAGCTAAGATTTCCCAGCCAATTAAAATAACTAACTAAATTCCTTTGAAGCATAAAGAGCTAGATCCAGGACAGGCTCTAGAAACTACAGGGAAACCCTGTCTCGAAAAACAACAAAAAACAAAAAAACAAAAAAAACAAAAAAAATTTATTCTTCAGAAAACTTGACGACAGGCCTGATAATCATAGACACGCACACACACACCCATGCACAATATAAAAACATGGCAGGGCAGTGTGAAGGGAAATCTTTCGCATGTCTCAGTCTTACCCAAGGCTAACTGAGGCCAAAACGTGATTCTCTTCATCAGTGGGTAGGTGACCACAAGAAGTAAGGAACGCCGCGCCCAAGGCTATGCTGGAAACAGAAGCACACGATTAAGGGCACATCGCTAGAAACCAGTAACCATTTTCAGGTCATTAGTACCCTGATTGCAAGGTATTTTGTCTTAAGTAATATTTTTATGAAATTCGGTCCTAGAGGTTTGCCTTTGCCTACTAGAGACAATGATTCAAAAAGCATTTTAAATGTCACAAAAGAACCAAACAAAACGACAGCTAACAACCACGGTACTTTCATGCATTAGGCACTATGGTAAGTGCTTCAGCTCTGTTCCTTCTGAGCTTCACTAGCAACAGAGGTTCCTTTTGCAGAGGAAGCTGAGCACAAAGAACTGAAGGAACAGACTTTTGGTCCATGCCTCATCTTGTGGGAGACCAGGGTTTCAAACCTTTGAGAGCATATCGGGCTTCAGCATCCTGCCAATTCAAACAATCATGTATTACAGCTTGTTCAAAAACCGTAAGATGTGCAGGAAACTGTGCGTGCATGTGTGCGCACATGTGTATGTGTGCGCACACATGAGGGATGAGGAAAGAGGGCAACTTAAGATGTGATCCTGAAGAGACATACCTTGTTTTTTGTCACAAGGCGTCTTAATGGAACCCCGGAGCTCATCATTCAGGACAGCCTAGCTGGCCACCAAGCCCCAGAGATCTGCCTGTTTCTGCCTCCCCAGTGCTGGGAACTGCACTTATATGGCAAGTACCCCACCATGTGAGCCATCTCCCTAGCTCTCCATGTGTCCAACAGAGAGTTCATCAGACCAAGGAGAGTCCCTTTCATGCATAGCATACATTACTTCTTAAGAAAGAAAATAGGCCAGGTGGTGGTGGGGCAAGCCTTTAATCCCAGCACCTGGGAGGCAGAGGCAGGATCTCTGTGAGTTCCAGCAGCCAGGATCATTTGGTGAAACCCTGTCTCAAAACAAACAACAAAAAAAGAAAGGATGGAAAGGAGAGAGATAGAGAGACAGAGAGAGAGAGAAAGAGATGAGAGAGCGATCGAGAGAGATGAGAGAGAGGAGCGCGCGCGAGAGAGCCGAGCGAGAGAGAGAGCGAGAGAGAGCACAATACTGTAGTGGGCACGCTCTCTGTCACCCTCTCTCCTTACTCAGGAGCACTCTGAGACAACATCTGATGCTGGGCCTATTTAGACTGACCCAAGAAAGGGCCCTCACCACTTTTCTTTCTGCTACTTAGTTACAGACTCTGGGAAAGACACAGTTCACTCTTTATGTTAACTGAGCCTAACCACTTCTGCTTCCGGTACTCAGCGGTTACAGGCGGCAAAGTAAAACTATACACATACCTATTGCTATCTACACACACACACTCGGGGATGGGCCTTGCGTCCCATCAGGAGCATCTAGAGCAAACACTAAAGGTGCTTCAGAACCAGCTGGTCTCCCGCACTCCTTCGCTGAAGCGTCCTGGATCTCACAGCACAGTGAGTTCTTACTCTTAACCCATGGATGGATGCTTCACAAGAATAACAGATTTGTAAGAGAGAGAATTCTACATTCCACATTCTCTGATCCAGAGGACAGGGTGTTACACATAACTCTGCAACCACATGTATCTGTACCTGTAGTAGTTCAAGCACAGGAGAACCCCCCAGTGCCAAGGTTCAGTTGTCCCCCAAGGAAGACGAAGGACTGGAAGATTGAAATGTCCTCCAGCTGCAATTGGGCGATTTGCTGTTCTCATAACCTCAACAAAGGAAAACAGACACCTTAACCTCATACACCTATTCAATTGTTCGTTAAAACACTGATTAATAGACAGGTCCCTGAGCTGGTGGGATGATTCAGGGGGCTGGGCACCCGCCTCCACGCCTCCTGACTGGAGACAGCGCCTCAGGACCCACATGACGGAAGGGGAGAGATGCCTCCTCCACTTTTACTCTGACTGCTCTAATGCAGTGCTTACTTAACCCATACAGAAAAGCACATGCTATTTTAAAACTAAAGTGAGGGCTGGAGAGATGGCTCAGCAGTAATAACACCGGTTGCCCTTCCAGAAATCCTGAGTTCAATTTCCAACAAATCACATGGGTAGCTCACAACCACCTATAATAGGATCCAATGCCCTCTTCTGGTGTACAGGAGTACACACAGACAAAGCACTCATATATAAAATACATAAGCAAATAAACCGTTGAAACACACACACACAATTACTTATTTATACTTACATACATACATACATACATTTATACATACATACTGAAAGACCCGAGGCAGGCACTAGAGCACAAATATGAACAGAGCGAAGTCAAAATTTGAAGTACTACTGAGAACTAAAATCACGTGTTTAATGTTTAATGTGGCTTTAAAGGGCAAGTGTTTGTCCACCATTCCCACCCTTCCCATCCTTAAACACAAAGTGTCTTCCTGATCTCGATGCTTAGCCACTGAGCTCAGCAAATACACAGGTCCTGCTTCCATAGGAAGGTGGGTAAAATTGACTGGAGCTCTCAGGAGAGAGGGAACCTCAGCAGGAAGCGGATAAGGCCAGCACCCTGTTCTAGGATGGTAAGCACTACATGAGACGTGAAGAAAGATGAGCTGAGTTTGCACATGGGTAGTGGTTGGTTTTTTGCCACACTCCTGAATGGGTCTGTGCTATCGGACTGACTACGCTGAAATGATAAATGGTAAAGTCGGCTGGAGGAATGTGGATAGCGCTGTTAAACACAGGGATCATGACTGCTGCTGATTCTTCTCCCCCCTGAAATGTGATTATGTCAAATTCAAACACACATAAAGATTATAAGCAAATTTTCAATGTGTTAGAAATTAAGAACTTTAGATATGGGATTAGAAAGCCTCACATTTGAGACTATGTTTTTAACCTATTGTTTGCCATACAATCACTTGGATGGTAAATTATCACCTCAGTATCAACGAGCACACAGAAGTTGTATTCCCCAACAGCAATCCACTCATCATTTAGTTCTGCAGCAAGTCACTAACTACCTCAGTGCATTAAGCAAACCCCGAGCCATAACAATGTCCTTAGTGATGGATAACACTTTAGTAAAATGGGGTAAGACTGCAATTATCCAGGACTTTACTTCACCTTTTAAAGAAAAGATGACATATTAAATCCCCAGGCAGCACTAATCTCAATCGATGGGAAACACTGCTCAACACCTGAGCTTTGTGAACGCCATTTACACAACCAGACCCCTAAAGGGAAACGGAAAAGGTGGCTGCCTTGATTATCTCTTAATGAAGCTTTTCTCTGAGATGACAGCATTAGAAATGGTTAAGAAATGGAGCTGGAGAGATGGCTCAGCGGTTAAGAGCACTGGCTGCTCTGTCCAGGTTCAGTTCCCAGCAACCCACCCACACCACAGCTCATAACTGCCTGGAACTCCAGTTCCAGGGATCTGACACCTTCACACAGACATATATGCAGACAAATACATGAATGCACATGAAATAAAAAATAGTTAAAAAAAGAATATGGAACTCCTATATATCTGTATCATTCCGTTCCATTAATGACATCCTGGGAAACAGATGGAACCAGGATTTTGATGTCAAGACACACAAAACCTACTAAGACTCCTGCTCCAAGGCCCTCCATTTTCCCCGGATGTCACTCTCTCTTTCCCTCTGTCACTCCTTGATTCCTACAACCGCACAGAGTGTGATCTGTTCATGCTTTTCCTTTCTCTTGACATAAGCACCGGAGAATCAACCCACACTGTTGACTGGATCATTTGGCTGTTGCTGCAGTTTTCCAGAGCATAAATGCATCATTGCATGGTCTACTCACACAGGAAAGAACTGGCTTGTTTCAGTTTGGAGCTATAGGTAAAGCCACTACATTCATATGCAAAATGTCATGTGAACATAAGCTTTGTTTCTGTGGAGGAATGCACAGGCCACCCCTGAATGACAGGCTGTGTGCCTACAGGAAAAACAAGCCAGATTCTCTACCCACACCGGCACAGGCCGATACGTGAGCTGCTCTAGGCCAGCCATTTAGCGCTGCCCTGGTTTTCCATTTCAGCCACTCCTGGTAGGTATCTGTAGTGATACTTTACTGCCCAGGTTGAAATTGTTATTTAAACACAAAGCTAATGATGTTAAAACAAAAATGTGTACATGATACTTGCAATCTTGGCATCTTTCTACTGGGATGGCTCTATTCAATGGATTGATCAGATTTTTATTTAGTGCTTGGCTCTGAGAATGTTTTGTATACTGGTAGCCAGGTTGGTATGTGGTTTCAAAATATTCACTAGTGCATACTTTAATCCTCTTAAAGGGCCTCCAACATATCTAAATTGACTCTGGTGAAATCCAATACAGCAATATTCCTTTTTATGAGCTATATTTTCATCATTTCTCCTTCCACACTGTGCTCAAGAGCTGGCAGACTGTGATCCATCTTAACTGTGGGATTTGTTTACCATGTTGACACAGCACCCACCCTTCCCGTAAAAAAAACGTAACTTACACAACCTACACTTACACCCTTTGGCCAAATTTCAGACATTCGGCTGCTATTTCTTCAGGTATTTTTCAGTATTTCCTTATTTGAAACCCAAGCATTTTTATGTGTCACCAATCTCCTTTATTTTTATTTCATTATTTTATGTGTATGATGTTTGCTTGTATGTATGTCTATGGATCACGTGAGATGCCTGGTGCTTACCAAGAGCCTGGAAAGGGCTTCAGATCCTCTGAAACTGGAAGTCACAGAGTTGGTGTGAGTTGTCACGTGGCACTGGGAGTTGACCCAGGTCCTCTGGAAGAACAGCCAATGCTCTTAACCACTGAGCCATCTCTCCAGCCCCTCTAATCTCATTTTAAGCTTGTTTTAGTTGGGTTATTGACATCACTTTGGTCAGGGGAAGGGACTGCAGATGCTGCCTAATTATTTCCAGGTGGAATTAGAGGCGCACACTTGCTCCTGAGAAATAGGCTTTTGTGGGTGCTTGGTTTGGTCTGTGCCCATTTGTGTCCCCAGCTTGCTGGCCTCTTCAGTTCCAAGATTGAGATATGTGAGACAAAAATAATACAGAAAACTAATTACCATGCTCTTCTGGGGTTCCTGGGCCTCTGCCACCTTTTCCTCTCCAGTTGGTTTTGTTGTTTTCTATGTGGCAGCCGGAGTTTCGGGTGTACTTAGTGGGAAGGATAAAGGACAGCACATGCGGTCCCCTTCCTGAAGCACAAATCAGACTACGTGAGTGGTTACAGGGTGGGGCTGTCGCATGCTCTCTAAGGCTGCTCAGTCACACACTGTGCCTTTTCATGTATTCTTCAATATGTACTTTCCAAGCTCAACAGTCCTTAGACTACTGGAGGGTAACTAAGAACAAAATTCTTTCGAATATTTAATCTCAAATGTTCACTTTTACAACAACACATGGTTCCTCACACACGTGCTAATTTCTAGCACTGGTTCTCATCTTCTATAAGCCTTACACTGAGCTTTAAAAAAGGAACGCTGAACTACTTAAGCACAATCTGAACTCTCATTTATAACAACATGCAGAATGAATGATCCAGGAATATCAACATTCAAATCAGGTTTTGCATTTGCTGGCCAATCAGATAGCCACAGCTGTCTGTATGGCACGAGGTGCCCATCACATGGTTTCTGGCCCACTTCCATCCCATCATGTTCTTGGGAAACACATGCACCACACAGAGGGGAGATAGAGACCAATGTCCACTACAGTGCACTTCTGTCTCACAGTAAGAAACTAACTATAGTAACTAAGAGTAAAACAGGCCACTTGTGAGAAGTGTATTTTAGTAAGTGAGCTCTTGTAATAACACTTGTTGGCGTATAATTTAAAACTCACACACTCAGGGTCTGGTATTTTCCACTTCTTAGTCTTGGTCCATGGCCGACTGTGGGTAACTGGAACTTAAGAGCAAACTGAGTACAGGGACTTTGATGGAGCCAATGCTAATGCCTGCCTTAGTCATTTAAACTAAGACCTCGGAGGAAGGGATGACTTATCTTTAGACGTGGAAAGGTTCAGGGTCAATTTCTAGCTATCTCTCCTACCTTTAGCTCCTCCATTCTAAATTGCCTGCAAAACTCCAGTACACATCTGCCCCGCTCCACTCCTCTGCTGGAGGGAAGTGAACTACCCTTTGCAACAGTGGTCAGTCATGGCAGACGTCAGTGGTATCGTGTGATGTCATCATTGTACTCTGCAGAAATGAGAAGCCTCCGTTCCTTCCCAGGGTGAAGCTACCTTTTTATCGAAGTCACGGTCCCACATGTCATTAATAGTACAGCCCGCTCCACGCATCAGAATAGCTCCAGTGCCAAAAAGTGACAGCATGTACCAGTCAGGAAAACAGCCTGGTTCAGCGGCCAAACCAATGCTCCAGGTGCACGGCAAGTACAGCAGCCAGGTTCCTAAACAAAACCAGAACCACACATAAAACAGAAACGGACACATTTAAATCAGATAATTGCTTCATTTTCTTAATCACTGTTTTGGCTTCTGCTGCTGTGACAAATACCATGACCAGTGGCAACCAGGGAAAGGGTTTATTTGGTACGGCTATCCCCCATCACAGACCATCATTAAGGGAGGCAGACTGATGCTTACTGGCTTACTCAACCCATTTCTTCTACCACCCAGGACCATCTGACCAGGGTGGCACTGTCTCTAGTGGGTTAGGCCTTCCCACTTATTAATCAAGAAAATGTCCCGGGCAACCAGAAGGACACATTTTCTCAGTTGAGGCTGTCTCTTCCCAGATGACTCTAGCTTGTGTCAAGCTGACAAAAATACCCCCCCCCCACCACACACACATACAAAACCAAATACACAGCACAATCACCACATCCCCCCAAAAAGTATAATCAAAGTAAAACATAAGACAGGCCAATGCCTGGAATTACAGCACTGGGGAGGCTGAGGCAGGAGGACCAAGAATTCAAAATAATGGTTCCTAAGCTATAGAATACCCAGAGCACAGTGTAGCAAGACCTTCCTTGGCCACAGGCCCATATTATGATTATGAGCTCACTTACTGAGAGCCTGTAGTGGTCTCCAAAGATGAGGCAGCTCTTGCAGACCAAAAAGTCAGGAGACCACCACGTGTAAGGGGGCAGATAGAGACACTAAGTATCTGAAGGCTTAAGTCTTAACTCATTCATCATCATCCGAAACAAGGAAAAAGAGCATCCACCTCACTGAGTTTTTAAAAGAGTAACAATACTAAGCCGACGGTTATGAAATCTGAACTTGGGGCTAACGTAAGCTACAAGATTCTACCTACCCGTCTACAGGCAGAATGAATCAACCAACTTATATTAAGATACATACAAACCTGGGCAGTGGTGGTGCACACATTTAATCCCACACTTGGGAAGCAGAGGCAGGCGGATCTCAGTGAGTTCAAGGCCAGATTGATCTACAAACCAAGTTCCAGACAATTAGGAATGTTAACACAGGAAACCCCTGTCTCAAAAACAAAATAAAACTAAAAGAGATGTAACATACATAGTACAGTCAGTTTTTCTCTTGTTTTTAACTCCTGAAGTAATAATATTAATATCCTCGACCCCCTGTCACATGACAGCACTGATGAAGCACAGAGGACGTTTAGGAGTGAACTCCAAGGCACAGGCAGCAGCGCTGTCGGGTCTTGCAGAACACCTACAGACACTGGCATTTAACAAGTGGCTTTAGTGGTCGGTGCTGTGTGGGAGGAGTAGGAGCTGTACACCGTAGAGGACAAAGCCTGTCACTTTGTTTAAAGATGCGGCCCTTCGCCGGGCGTGGTGGCGCACGCCTTTAATCCCGCACCTCGTGAGCAGAGGTGGGCGGATCTCTGAGTTCGAGGCCAGCCTGGTCTACAAGAGCTAGTTCAGGACAGGCTCTAGAAACTACAGGGAAACCCTGTCTCAAAAAAAAAAAAAAAAAACAAAAACCCAAAAAAAAAAAAAAAAAAAACCCCAAAAAAAAGATGCGGCCCTTCTCAGTGTGCTCCCTGCTCTCCTGTGTGTGGTTCAAGAGGTGAGCGCTCAGCTTCTGTCTAGCCACGGCTTGGTGCCATGGTTCCTTGCCATGATGGATCTATCCCTCTGGAAACCACAGCCCAAATAAACTTTTCTTCCATAAGTCGCCGGATTATGGTTGTTTATCACAGCATAGAAGGTAACTAATCCAGGGACTGAGGGCAGGATTTATCCGAATCACGCTGGTTAAGATGGAGCTCTAACCCAGCATCTGGCTGCAGCTTAGGGTCAAAAACCTCTCAGGTCCCATACTAAATCTCAGCAACACGGACGTTCTACATGCTTCAGCTCTACTGACTCCAGGAACACTTCTGTCTGACTCCTCTGTGACACCCTAACACCTTCGTTCCTATGCTATTCTGTGAAGACAGGCACCGGGTAGGTACCAAAATAGGCTACAGACAGAAATGTTTATTATGAAAGGGAAAAACATCTCTTGGAGATGAATAAAATGGTCAAATTCTGAAAGGGATGGGCAGAACAAAATGCCCGTGTATACTGGGCCTACTATGATCTCTAATTATATATATTCCTTAAGACAACAAAATCACCCATGGAGAAGGGAAAATGACACTAGCCAGCTTGGGTGGAAAGAGTGCCACCTGGTGAAACTTCTGCAATAATGCAGGCTTTGTGGGGCTCAGCAGTATTGTGCGGCCTACCTTATGGGAGGCCTGAGTTCCAATCCTGGTACTGGAAAACAACAAGGAACTTTGTTACTTGCCTTCTCAAAAAACACTGAAGCCTGATAGTGGCCTATGAAAGTAATAAAATATAATCCCACAGGGCTGGAGAGATGGCTCAGAGGTTAAGAGCACTGACTGCTCTTCTAGCGGTCCTGAGGTTCAATTCCCAGCAACCACATGGTTGCTCTTAGCCACCTATAATGAGATCTGGTGCCCTCTTCTGGCATGCAAGCATACATGGAAGGAATGCTGTATACATAATGAATAAATAAATCTTTACAAAAAAAAGAAGCCGGGCGGTGGTGGCACACACCTTTAATCCCTGCACTCGGGAGGCAGATGCAGGCGGATCTCTGAGTTCGAGGACAGCGGGTCTACAAGAGCTAGTTTCAGGACAGGCTCTAGAAACTACAGAGAAACCCTGTCTCGAAAACCCCCCCCCCAAAAAAAAAGCAGCTGGTACTGAGAGTCCGGATAGTGGGTGCTCTGTTTAAAGAAACAAAACAAAAACAACTATATATATATATATATATATATATATATATATATATATATATATATAATTCCACTACAGTAAAATAATAACTTTCTCAAAAGAAGAGAATTATAAATATTAAGCCATAAATTCTACTGCCAATTACTGCTCCTGACACATGGTAGGGGCCCCAAACCATTTGTTGAGTGAATTCTATCCTGTCTTCATCTTATTTAGCATCAAAACATGCAAGCCAGCATTTTAAGATACTTAACACATAAAACTATAAAAACAATTTTCTCTAATCCCCACTACTATTCTGAAGAAACAGTGGCTAATACTAATAAAGGCACTAATAGTGCCCTTATACGCAGGCACGAGTCAAAGTATCTATCACGGTGTAGACAGATGTTAAGAATAATTTTAAAAAGTCAACATTAACACTTCCCTTTTATACATAAATGAAAGTGTAGTGATATGAAGTAATTTAACCACACTCCCTTTGCTGAATGGAGAAGGGCCAAAGAGGTCTGGGTCTAAACTTGGCTCATGACCATTTTATAGAGTCCTGTTACATATACAGCCGCTAGAATAATGTTTAATCGTGGAAGCAGGAACAATGGCAGCTGTTGATCTGTCCTGCATGCCTGTAAGTCTATCCTGTAGCTTTGTCATAAAGAATCTAAGAACAGAATTATAAAGTGCTTGTGTAAACCTTGAGTTACATAACATGCTAACAATTGCAGGCCTACCTTCCATTTAGAGGCTTTTGTACTTTAATCTCTGATTGTTAAAATTCGGTGCCTGAATCCCAAACAGGAACAAACACATGTAAAGACTATCAAAAGCAAGGCCTTGCTGGGTGCGGTGCCACTTCAAAGACTGAGCCAAGCTCTGGGTACAAAGCTAACAAGCCCTTGTCTCAAGCAAAATAAAATAAACCCAGCATGGTGGTGCACACCCATAACCCAAGTAATTGGGAAATGGAGGCAGGACAGAATTCAAGGCTGGCCTCAGACTAAATATGGGACCCTGTCTGAAAACAAAACACCAAAAACCCACACAAGGCCACTTTGGGTGGGTCTGGATAGGAAAAGGTGCAATAAAGCAATTTACACCATTTGGATGTACTTCTAGACCGAAACACTGTATGACACCAACCATCAACCACTGCCAGAATTCAGCCTCCACCTCTTCCTGTTACCACTTTCTTCCTTTCAGCCTGTCTCCCATTGTGTGGTTTTGCAGGCAGGCTATTTTTTTTTTTCCAAGACAGGGTTTCTCGGTAGCTACAGAGTCAGTCTGGCACTTGCTCTTTAGACCAGGCTGGCCTCAACCTCAGAGATCCGCCTGCCTCTGCCTCCCGAGTGTTGTGATTAAAGGTGCACGCCATCACTGTCCAGCAGGTTAATATTCTTAATACATGGCACGTTTTTGTTTTCTCAGAGCATATAGCTCAGACTGGCCTGCGACTTGAATCAGTCGTCCTGCTTTAGCCTCTAGAAGGCTGCATTACAGGTGTGAGCCACTACATCTGGATTTCGAACATATTTCTCCAAGATCTCTTTACTCCTCTGCAGCACGGTGCTTCCTTTGGAGTGCTATTTCTTCAGTTTTTCAAGGACTGGAGACCCTTAGTACGTTTTTTCTTGTACATGACCTACACCAGAGATTTGTTTCTATACTTTCCTAGGTCATCAACTCTTTTCCGACCAAAAACAAATTCTTTGAAAGCTGATAGTTTCCCTAGCTTTCTATCACTAGGGCCGAGTAAATTCCTTTAGTACTGCTGGGCTGCGCTTTAGGAACTCCGTGCATATGGAGCTTATATTGTATCACAGCTGTCAACGGTGCTTACATTAGTAACCGATAGGCACTATGAAGAGCAGGAGAAAAAAAAGAAGGGGGTCGTAGTAGAAAGAGATGACGTTTACAGGCAATCCGGAAGCGCAACACTGTCTACGTCAAAGCCTGGCACCAACACTAGGTCCGCCTATAACGAGGAGCCTTGGTTTCTTCATTAATCTTACTAATGTGCCTTTGGGCCTTATAGGATTGGCGGCAGAACCGAAACTAATGAATGCAAGAAATGCTCCAAGTCTGCAAATCGCCAAGCGTGGGCTTCGAGAAAGCAAAGGTGCGCTAGAGTCATCTCCGAAGGGGCTTCGTGGAATTCATGTTTATTGCAATCACTGTCCGCCCCGGGGCTGAGGACAATCGGGGGTCCCTGGCTGAAGTCCTGACCACGTCCCGAAGTTGACCGGCCCACGGGTCCACCACTGGCAGCCGGGGCCCCGCCCCACCCGCCTCCTCACCGATGGGTTTTGTCCAGGCGCATGAGGCGCAGGTAGGGCTGCAGGGGGCGCGGCGCCCAGTTCACCACGGCCGCGGCCGACAGGCTGAGTGCGCGCCCGCGCGGCGCCCCCGGGACCGGTGCCCGCCAGTCCGCGCGCCCCAAGCCCCTGCCGTGCGGGCCAGGGGCCAGCGAGAGCCCGCACGGACATCGCCGCCACGCCGGCGTCACCGCCCTCAGGCCCCACGCCAGCCCCGCGCCCCGCAGGCCCAGCATAGCGCCCAGCTCGACGCCGCTTGCTGACGTCATCCAGGGCGACCCGCCGTGCGGCGAGCATGCGCAGTGGTGTCGAACAGCCGATAGCTGGCTGGGTGGGAACTCAACTGGCTTTACGGTGTGGTTGGTTGTCTGTGTCTGTGTGTGTGTGTGTGTGTGTGCGCGCGCGCGCGCCTGAGTGCGTGTCTGTTAGGTTGCCTATGTGTATGTAGAAGTGTCAGGTTGTCTGCATGTATGTAGCAGTGTGTGTGTTTGTGTTTTAGCTGCCTCCATATATGTGCATTGCGTGTATATGTGTGTATGTACGTGTCAGGATGTCTTCATGTGTGTAGCAGTGTGTGTATTAGGTTTGTATGTATGTGGAAGTGTGTCAGGTTGTCTGGCGTGTATGTGCATCACGTGTGTGTTGCATGTATGTGTCATGATTAGCACCAATGATGTATATGTGTGCTTTATCAATTCTTGTTTAATTTGCTTAATCTGGTTTCCATACACCCTTGTCTACTCCGCTTGGAGCTGCGCTAATTTCTGTTCTGTTTCTTTTTCCATTTTTTGCAATTATAACAGGTTTCTGAAAAGTTTTCTTCATTTTTTCTTTTGGAGTTCTTGATTGTCTCCATGAACTGTTTAATTTCTATGCAACATTGCTTCACTTTTTGCTTAGAACCATCTAGTTCAAGGTTTAAGCTTTTGGTTTCTTGGTCTTTTTTGTTTTTTTGTTTTGTTTTGTTTTTCGAGACAGGGTTCCTCTGTAGCTTTGGAACCTGTCCTGGAACGAGCTCTTGTAGACCAGGTTGGCCTTGAACTCACAGAGATTCGCCCACCTCTGCCTCCCGAGTGCTGGGATTAAAGGTATGCGCCACCACCCCCGGCGTAGATAAATCCCCAACACACATGTCAGATGTGTTAAAGCTCACAACCGGTAACTCCAGCTCCAGGGGAATGTGACGCTCCTGTCCTCTGAGGGCACCTGCTCCCACATAAATACAAAAATAACAAAAAAACATCTAAAAGAGTTTGAGGCCAAGTCAGGGAGAATGAATGACTTAGATGTTATTGCTGTGCCCAGATTACAGCCCCCAGAGAGGCCAGACTGTAATGAGTAAGGTTTGTATGAACTAGTTCAGAACTAAACTCATCTTCAACCCCCGTTTGCAGTGAGGTAGGGAGGAGTTAGAGCTCCTCTGTGGGCTTAGCTTTTAAAGGCGAGAATTACAAGCAGGCCTTTGAAGCTGCTTTTGCGCGAGTGCAAGGTCTTTGCTCTGTCCCACCCTGTTACGTCAGCTAGTTCTTTGTTCTTAGAGCAAGGCCATACTGTTCCTGAGTCAGGCCATCTTTATCAGCCTATACCAGGTGGCCGGGCATAATTTCTCTGGTGGGAGGGGGGGAAGGCCCACTATCTTCCTGGGAACAGCTAGTCTGGGTTTTTATTTTTAAAGCATTTTGCTAGAAAATTCCTTCTCGTCCCTTGAGAATAAAGGGCGAGGGTCTCACAGCTATAATCATACAAGTGAAAATTAGGCATTGCGTTTATTCAGTGGAAGAGGACAAGGAAAATAAGTTCAGACTTATGACTGAAGTAGGAAATTATGTCTATGCCTGATGGTTCCTTTTCTTCAGAGTCAAAACCTCAATGTTGGGAGGATGGGCTAACTAGGTAGGAGGGTAAACAGAAGATAGTGGAGGAAAAGGCTCCATCCATCCACCCATCAGAGCAGTGACGAGGATCAAACTCAGGGCCCTTTGTCTGTTCTAGGCTAACATTTTCCCAGTGGGCCACAGCTTCAATCCATCTAAACAGACTTTCAAATGTAAGAACCTGTACCCTTTAGCTTTCTTAGAAGAATAAACATGCAAATTAAGGCTATAAAATTATTTTATTTCAAATGTGAAAATATAAAACTGCTTGCATAAAATTTGAGAGTATTGACACATCCAAACTCTAAGTGTCTAGCTTAATCATGTACTCAAACTCCAGTTTGAGATAATATTCATAGCAGACACAAACATACAGAATTGTAATCCTTAAGAGGTTATAATCCTGGGGGTAAATAATTACATCTGTTACTTGATCAAAGCAGGGGACTGTAATGTCCAGTGCCGTGAATCTCACAAACCTCTCTGGCCCAGAGGTGGATTGCTTGATGACAGGCTTCGAATGGTCAGGGGCGGTGACTGGGTGACTGGGTAAATGGCCAGAGAACCTATCCCTGGCCAGTAGGACTTGAGACTTGAAGAAGGCTTTGCTGGGAGAACCCCAGGAAGATGCCCTTCAGGCCTGTAAGAAATCGCTCATCTTCTTCTGATTGCTGCCAGATCTCTGAATCTGTAGACCAGTCCAGCCATCGTGTGAGCAGGCCAAGACCAGAGCAGTGCTACAGGCTGGTGAAAGAAGCCATTCCCTAGTGATGTGCCCATTGGCACAAGTTCTTAGTGGGATTATAAATGTCCTTACTTAGAGGATTCTGTTTTGGGCCAAAGCTTCCCAAGAGAAGCAAGAACTAATGGTGTAAGAAAAAGTAAACACTAGGATGATTTGTGACATGTCGGGCGTTTCCAGACACTCTCGCAATCACCAACCGTCTCCTTTACAGTCATTTCCAGAGTTATGCCAACCCTTCCCTCTCGGTTGGCACTGGTTTTCTGTGAATTTGTAATACTGCCCCACCCAGCCATCCTTTCCTCTCACAGATGGTTTCTGCAGAACAAAACGAAGAGGCACGGGGCCAGTCCTCTTCATCTTAGCTCCTCTCAGGTGTCAGCAGGTGCAGGTCTTTTACAGCCCAGTTGAAGTTGTGGCAATGAACCTTTCCCTGACGGAGCCACATCAAGGCTCCTGACAGACAGATTTGACAGTCTCCTGACCAAATGCTACTAAAAAAACCACCAAGCTTTAAAAAAGCCATGACATAACCTTCTCTTATTTACCTCTTGGTCGTATCAGAGGCATTCCTGTACATTTTAATAACCCCCAAAGAATAGTGCAATGCAAATGCTAAGCATCATTTGGCACATGGTGCCCGTTAACTGTCATCACCTTCCAGGGTTTCAACTTAGATGAAATCACCACACTCTTCCCAACACCGACTGTGCCCCAGTCGTCCCGAGGCTTCTCGAGGTAGCAACAAGTCGGCCTTCCTCCACCCTTGTGAATAACAACCCCTGCCTCTCATCTCAGGGCTACTTCATGCCTTTTATTTTCATAAACAGCAGCCAATTTTAGCATTTCTTATGACAAAAAAACCCATACGAAAAGGCAGGCATTCCTAGTGAGCTGCCTGGGCGGAGAGGTTTCTCTGTTAAAGCTGGTAGGGTCTGGTCGTCAACCATCTTCAGGGTCTCACCGTTCAGTTGGACAGATCTACAGGAAGGAGAGACACTCTTGAGTGAGGCAGGATGCGCATCGCACTGTGGCCCCGACAAAAGTTGCAAAATAGTTTTAAACCAGGAGGACTTCAGCGGCAGCTGGCGCTGTTATTTTGTATCTCAGCAGCGAGGTCAGACCAGGTGTTTGACAAAATTCAAACTACGGTGGGAAAGTAACTGAACCAGAGAGCATCCGGCCCTTTAGAGAAACATGCACAAACGGTTGCACCTACTTTCTCTGCTTTTCAAGACAGTGTCACAATCCTATAGCTCAGGCTGGAACTTACTCTACAACCCCGGCTGGCCCTCAGACTCCCAGTGACCGTCCTACCTCCACTACACCTAGGTTCTTCATCTTTTTCTAAATGTTTTTTGTTATATATAATAATTGACAGGATTGATAAGTTGTTTTTATGTCATTCATGAATACATGTGACGTATGTATAATAGTCATCAATCTGCTTGTGCTACAACTAATCCACTATTGAAGATTTTAGATCTACACCATTTTTCATACAAATACCGTAACAAGCCAGGCCTGTGGTCCTAGCACCCAGGAAGTGGAGGCATGAGTTCATAGCCAGCTTTGACTACACAGCTTATTCAATTCAACAGGAGACCCTATCTCAAAACTCCAAAAACAACAAAATCTAGCAAAAGTAATCATTATATCATCTTACTTTTAATATCTCGGACATTCCTTCCATCTTTCTATGCATATAAACCACATCTACTTTAACTCAATGGGTGTAGTGTACATATTTTCTTCTTTAGATTTATTTCATGTAGGAGTTTGTATCTACACACCAGAAAGAGGGCATCAGATCCCATTATATCCATTGGTGTGAGCCATCATGTGCTTGCTGGGAACTGAACCCAAGACCTATGGAAGAGCAGCCAGTGCTGTTAAGCACTGAGTCCTCTCTCCACCTTGTATATATTTTCTTAAAACTTTCTTTTCATTTAATACATCCTAATGTTCGTTCACATCGGATGGTCTCCATCAACCATATTAGCTTAATGAACACACAGGATTCTATGATATAAATTCATTAGTACATTTACTTAATCCTCTACTTTTAAATACCTGTTTCCATGTGGCATATCGTGTTTTTCTTTCCTTTCTGAGAGGTTCTTTCGTTGTAGTCTCTGGCTGGGCCTGAAACTCACTGTATAGCCTAGGCTGGCCCCTCACCTGTGGGCCATCCTCCCGTTTCTGCCTCCCAAGTGCTGGATATGCATCAACAGGCCTGGCTTGTACTTTTTGTATCCTGGTTCGTGTTTTAAAGCTCTTCACCTCTTCTTTTCTAAGACTGGATCTCACTATGTAGCTCTGACTGGCCTGACACTTGCTCTGTAGACCGGGCTGCCTTTGACCTAACAGGTCCACCTGCCTCTGCCTTCCCAGTGCTGGGATTAAAAGTGTGCTCCACCACTTCCTGCCCCACCTCCCATCCTCACTGGGGTCAGAGGGTAGAAACTGGTTCCATATAACCTTGTTAGACGCTCAGCACCCAGTCCCAGAACTCAAGACATCCTAACAACATGCCTCAGATGGTGCCAGGGGCTACCACCACATCTAGACATCCTACCGAATGCCTCAGTGTGTGCCACGGGCTACCACCACATCTAGACATCCTAACGACATGCCTCAGGTGTGCCACGGGCTACCACCACATCTAGACATCCTAACGACATGCCTCAGGTGTGGCCACGGGCTACACCACATCTATTCTAAGGTGGATTCAGTCCACCGGCTTTGGTTTTGTTTTTATGTTAATATATCGCATCAAGTTTATATGAGGTAGGGCAGGAACTATGACTATCTTCAGGAAATCCCACGCAAAATAGGTCTTTAATAATATCTCCGAATGGTGGTAGGAAGAGTGTTCAGATGAAATGAAGGGCCATTTGAAAAATGCCTAAACAAAGCCGAGCAGTTGTGGCGCAGGCTTTAATGCCAGCACTGGGGAGGCAGAGGCGGGTGGCTCTCTGTGAGTTTGAGGTCAGCCTGGTCTACAGAGCGAACGCCTACCAAAGTCCTCTGATCAATTCAGTGTTTTGCTACCTCAATTTGAAGGGAAAACTTGATTACTATTAATTAATAGTGCTGTGTAAGATGGGCACACAGAGAGACTCCACCTGCTCTGGCTGTGGTGTTACTAGCCGTTGCTTTAAGGAAGGGTGTTAAGTGGATTCAGTGGGTGAGGGTAGGGTTTTATACTGAGGGAAGTACCGGTTCCATGTTTTGAAGATCGAAACAGAAGGATAAGGAAATAGAAGCTAGTTCTGTTGAACTGTAGGTGAGATAAATGTTCCAAAAAATTAGTAAACAGCATGTTTGGCAGAATTGAGGAGCCTTGGGAAATTCACCTTAGTTAAATACAAAATACTGTTTTCACTTAAAATATTTTCATTCACTGGGCGTGGTGGTGCACGCCTTTATCCCAGCACTCGGGAGGCAGAGGCAGGCAGATCTCTGTGAGTTCAGATGCCAGCCTGGATCCACATAGAGCTATGTTCCAGAACAGGCTCCAAAGCTACAGAGAAACCCTGTCTCGAAAAACAAACAAATATTTTCATTCGAGGCTGGTGCGTTGGCTCAGCAGCTAAAGCACTTGCTGCAAAGCCTGCCACCCTGAATCTGATTCTCGGGACCCACATGATGGAAGACAGAACCTCTGCATGCTGTCCTTTGATCCCTGTGCTCAGGAACGCACACACACACAATGTATTTAGAAACAATAGAAACAATTCACCTAGAAGCTCATTTCCAGGCATGTTTCTTGCTCTATTCCACTCCCCCACCCCCCAAATGACTTCAATGCTGCAGGAGAACCCATCCAGCTCTGTGTGACATTTTATCCCTCCCCCTACACACACATGCCCTTCAGACGAGTGGTTCCGTGCCATTGGCTGTCCAAGTATCTTTTCAAAGCAAATACTCTAAATGCAGAAGTACTCTGCACTTGATAAACACTAGCCACAAACCCCTTATCTATAATGGTGTATTGGCCGCAAGATTGCTAGGGCAATGATGGCACCAAGCTTGTGGGAGGAACCAACCACTAACTGATCTGACCCACTCCACAACATGGAGCCCACATGGAGACCGCTTGGGTGACCAAGAACCCGAGACTAGGTTCCTAGGGGACCTAGGGCAAAACCAAATATTACTGATCTAAACAAAGAAAAAAGTGTAGAGATAAAATGACTTCTCATGATATCCTGATACACTCATTGATCAGCGCCTTCTTCAGCCATCATCAGAGAAGCTTCCTCCGGCCTGGAACACATAGAGACCAGTAGCCAGACAGTACACAGAGAGGGAGCGACCTTGGAACAGTCAGCCTTTTGTCTCCATCAAATCACTCCCTTCAGGGCTCAGGGAACCCCACAGAAGAGCAAAGGCAAAGAGGGTGAGAGCCAGAGTGGGTGGAGACACCAGGGACAAGGCCTTCTAAATCAACATGGCAAAACTCACGGAAGCCTCCCAGAGCCTGAAACGGCACACACAGGGCCTGCACAGGTCTGCGCCAGGCCCTCTGTGCCTATACAATGGCTTCCAGTTGGGTGCTTTTACCTCCTGAGTGTATGAACAAGTGGCTCTCTGACGCTTGGGCCTTCTCAGCTTTTTCTTCTGTTGGTTTGTCTGTCCAACTCTGATGTGATCGTTTTTGGTTTATCTTATAGTTTGTTTAGTTATGTATTTTTAAAAAATATTTATTTATTATGTATACAATATTCTGTCTGTGTGTATGCCTCCAGGCCAGAAGAGGGCGCCAGACCTCATTACAGATGGTTGTGAGCCACCATGTGGTTGTTGGGAATTGAACTCAGGACCTTTGGAAGAGCAGGCAATGCTCTTAACCTCTGAGCCATCTCTCCAGCCCTAGTTATGTATTTTTAAAGATGAATGAACGAATGAACGAACGAATGAACGAACGAATGAACGAATGGAGGCCCAGCCACCAGGGTTCACCTGCTGGGAGGGAGGAAATGAGTTTTCTCCGCAAGTCCAGGAGGCGCTGACAGCACAATGGACTCCACAGCTGTTCTGTGTCCTTTTATTTGGTCACACTGTGCTGGGTTTTGTTTGTTTTCTTTTGGGGGGAATGGCTTTATTTTGTTTTCTTAGTCTTCGGGGTTTGTTGTTATATTGGGTTTTGTTTTTTTGAGAAAGAACCTAAAGTTGAGTGGGTATGGAGAGGCTCTGGGAGGGCTTGGGGGAGGGGAAGAAGAGGATCACAGATATTTAATTTAAAAAATTGTTTTAAATAATAAAAATATTTAAAAAATAATCTAAATACACCGAATGGATCTTGATATGTGAAGAATTTGGGACTACAGATTTTCAACTACTAGTTTGTGTCCTTATCTTTCTACGTTGGCCTCTTCCATGAGTTACACTTGTACAAATGAATATCCATATATAGAATATATGAAATAAAGAGTGTTAAAGTGTGAAAAGTTGCACCTTTTCCTCTCCATTAAAAAAAAAAAAACTCTCTCCCTGGGCGGTTGTGGTGCACACTTTTAATCCCTGCATTCAGGAGGCAGAGGCAGGAGGATATCTGTGAGTTCAAGGCCAGCCTGGTCTACGAGAGCTAGTTCCAGGACAGGCTCCAAAGCTACAGAGAAACCCTGTCTCGGGAAAACAAAACAAAACAAAACAAAACAAAACACCCCAAACCCTCCCTATTCTGATAAATGTAAGTAAACGTACACAAAGTTTGCAATCAACAAGAAAGTGACTCACTTGGAAAGTAACCCCTCGGGTCCAGGCTTTAGGAGGTACTTGTCCACTGGCTTGTTCAACAGTTGGTATGGCAGCTTAACGTGCTTGGTGACATTATGGAGGTTCAAGGCATACAGAGTTAAGTCTCCGTCCTGATATCTTGGGCTAAAAGCAAACAGGTTAATTTAGTTAATTATTTGCCTGACTTATACAATGGAGAACTTGAACACTGAGTGCCCATATTCACAATGGTGGTGGGATCTATTAGCATCCCTTTCTAGGAGGATGTTAGACCAATCTTGTGGCCCTGTTTTGAAAACAAGAAAAGGACTGTCATCATGTCCCCACCTCCCAAGCCGGAACACTAAGAACTTTGCTCCTTTGCCACCCTGAGCTCCAGAAGGCCATAGCCAGACCACGTACTTTTATATACAGAAAGGTTTAAATGATAACAAGATCTGTAGTGAATTCCAGTTGTAAACTGTTTAAACAGGAGCTATCCCTGGTCTTCTAGAGGACCTGGGTCCATCCCCGTAACCCGCAAGGCAGTTCACAACTGTTGTAACTCCAACGTCAGGAGATCCGATGCCCTCTGCTGCCCTCCAAGGCACCAGGTACAAACGTGGCACACAAACATATACAGGCAAACAGCCATACATATTAAATAAAAATAATTTTAAAAAAACACCGAAATGGGGCTGGGGAGATGGGTAAGCTGGTAACATGCTCTCTCCATCTCCAGAAACCCTGTAGGAAGCTGGGTAAAGTGGCTCGTGCTGGTCATTCTTGTGGCAGCGTCATGGCAAGGAGAGACATGTGACTCTCTAGAGTGTGCGGGCCGGCTAGCCTAGCAAGCCTGGCAAAGTTCCAGGCCAATGAGAGACCCTGTCTCTACCAAAAGGTAGATGGCACCTGAGGAAGGACCCTGAGGTTGTTGACTTCTTCAAGCATACACTTGTACGTACATGCACACGCGTGAATACTTAGTGCACCCCGTATGTGAACATGCGATATCACACAAAATGAAGACAATTAAACATAGGCCAAGTGTGGTGGTGTATCCCCTTACTCAGATCTGAATTCAAGGGCCAGCCTGGTTTACATAGCAAACTCCAGGCCGGTCAAGACTACCTAGTAAGATCTTATTTCAAACAAAACAAACAAACAAAAACTAAATCTGTGGACTTTTTCAGAATTTACCCACTTAAGCTGTTCCCTACTTTCATACCATGACCTTCACTGTTCAGAAAGTCTCCAGTCACCAGGAACGGAGGACGTCAGGTGGCCTTCTGGGCCAGTATTACCCGGCTGCCATGATAGATTGAAACTCAGGTAAGGAAAGCCCTGGGGTTAGGGGAACTCTTTCTACCTAAATCAGAGTACAGGACTAGGGACATCTGCATGGCCTCTGGCTCTAGAAACTGTGGTCACAACTCAAAAATATTTTTTTTAATTTGGTTTACTTTTGGGAAGGACAAATGCATGCCACTTGTGTGGAGGTCAGAGGACAACTCTTGGTTCTCATCTACCACCTCTGGTGTCCGGCTCAGTTCCTGCAGGTCCTCGACCTGCTGAGCTGTCTGCTGGCCCAGTTACAGCTTCAAAAGGAATCTCTACATTAAAGATGTTAGGTTTATTTACTTGTGTGCATGTGCACATAGGGAGGGCAGAGGACAATTTTCAGGGGTTGGTTCTTTCCTTCCACCATATGGTTCCCAGGGATGGAGATGGGGTTGTCAATCCTGACGGCGGGGCCTTTGCCGCTGAGTTGTCTCCCCAGCCCTTTCTCAACAGTTTGAGACTGTTGTTATTGTTGATTCTTTTCCCTACCTTGGTAAATAAGGAGATCAACACAGCCACAGAATTGTATATTCATACTTATTCCCGATCACAGGTACTCATACTCCCTTAAGGGATCCGCTGTTCATCTAAATGTGGTGATATTTGTGTGCCACCCCTAACGAAATTCAGGATATGTTTCCATTATAGACTCTCTAACAATTAAAATCCTTATGTAAATCTTTGCTGGCTTGCAAATGCCTTTACTCAAGCAATTGTTTTGGTTTTTTAATCTTTAATTTATTTGTGTTTTTCAAATTGGGGTTTCTCTTTGCCTTGGCTGCCTGGAACTTGCCCTGTAGACCAGGCTGGCCTCTGCCTCCCAAGTGCTGAGATTAAAGGTGTGTGTGCACCACTGCCTGGCTTGATTTTTTTATTTAAAAACCCTTTATTTATGTTTTTTTTATATATATATATATGTTTATATATACTGTGTGTTGAATGCCCTAAAACTAGAGTTACAGACAATTGTGAGTCACTGTGTGGGTTCTGGGACTTGAACCCTGGTCCTCAGCCAGTGCGCATAACTGCTGAGCCATCTTTCCAGCCCTTATTTAAGCTACTGTGTGTTCTTGTATATGTGTGCTCCTTACATGAGCACATATATACAAATGTGCTCATGTGTATGGTGGCTAGAGACGACATTAGATGTTTTCCTCAGTTGCTCTCCGGCTTTTCTTTCTATTTTTCTATTTTTTTTTTCTTGTTGGCTTGGAGCCCATGAATTCAGATAGACTGGCCAATCAGCACACCCCGGGGGCCCTTTTGTCTCTGCCCTGTGTCTCTGCCCTGTGTCATGACTACAGGCACAGATAGCCACAGCCAGCTTTTTCTATGTGGATGCTGGATACTGAACTCGGGTCCTCACGCTTCCACTTCCACACAAGCACGTCCCCGGCTGAGCCACATCTACCCAGCCCTGCTAGAAGTCTTTGCAAGTTAGATTCTGGTATCACGAAGACAAAACAGAAAGGATAAGGAGAGGTGAGGTCCATTACACGGCGAGAGGGCATCTGGGGTGTTGGGCAGGAAGTTTCCCGCTTACTAATCTAGACTTGCTTGGGGAAGGCTGTGTTTTGTACTTACTGGTAGGTGTTTGTGCAATGGAGATACACGCGAAGTTTGCTTCTGGCTGGGCCCTTCACTCGCGCCATTAGCACCTGGGGACCTACCAGTTTCTTGAACAGAAGAGATAGCCAGTAATCCTGTCATTCAGGGGAGGGATGGAAAACAGATCTCTGGTTATTTTAACAAGTCGAGGAAATAGCCATCCAACAAGAGCATGGCAACGGTCCCAGAGATATCTATGAACACAATGAATGGGATATGTTCTGATCCGAATAAATCAACTCTTATAATATTTTCAATAACAAAATTGAAATATTGGCTAAATATATTTAAATCATTCCCTTAAAAATTATTCTTAGAGTCAGGTGGTGGTGGTGCACGCCTTTAATCCCAGCACTCGGGAGGCAGAGGCAGGTGGATCTCTGTGGGTTTGAGGCCAGCCTGGTCTACAGAGTGAGTTCCAGGACAGGCTCCAAAGCTACACAAAGAAACTCTGTCTTGAAAAACCCAAACAAAGAAAACAAAACAAAAAGAATTATTCTTAGAAGGGCTGGAGAGATGGCTCAGCAGTTAAGTGCACTGGACGTTCTTCCACAGGAATTGAGTTCGGATCCCTGAACCCACATGGCGTCTCACAACTGCTTGTAACTCCAGTTTCCAGAGAAGCGATCTGAAACCACTAGGTATGAAGGTGGTGCCCACGCATAAATGCAGGCAAAACACCCATGCATATAAAATAAAAATATAAAAGCATAAATGTACCATTAAAATATCCTTAGAATAATTGATCTTCAAATGTCATTTTATATGTTTACATATTTTCCATTTATAAAAGACAGGTTCGTGTAACTCAAGCTGGCTTCAAACTCAATTTTAGGTTTAACTTGCTTTGCAAAACATCCATCCAAATGTTTAATAAAATGTATAGCATACTCTTAGTAGACGATGTTTTATTTTTATTTATTTTATTATCATTATCAATTTTTTTGCTTTTGTTTTTTCGAGGCAGGGTTTCTCTGTACAACAGCTTTGGCTGTCCTAGAACTAACTATGTAGACCAGGATGGCCTCGAACTCTCAGAGACCAGCCTGTCTCTGCCTCTCGAGTGCTGGGATTAAAGGTGTGCATCACCATCACCTGGCAAGTGGACAATATTTTAAAAGTGATTCCTGATTCTTAATTTCTTCTTTTGAGTCATGTGCATGCACACACACACTCACATGCACACATGCATGCACACACCCCCGGGATGATCTGTAAGGCCCTCTCAGCTAATTGTGCTGCCGCACATGGCTCTTTTGTTTGTTTTTTATTTCTGAGACAGGGTTTCTCTGTAGCTTTGGAGCCTGTCCTGGAGCTAACTCTTGTAGACCAGGCTGGCCTCGAACTCAGAGATCCACCTGCCTCTGCCTCCCGAGTGCTGGGATTAAAGGCGTGCGCCACCACCGCCCAACTCACACGTGGCTCTTTACTGTGGGGACTGACTATTCCCGGGAGGTTAGCACAGGGCCTAGAGCAGACCCCCATCTGTTCACAGGCACAGGAAGGTGGGGTCACTTACAGGCAAGGGCTCGAAGTTCTCGTCCACCAAGTGGTAGCTGCCTGCTCCGAAGAACACCTGCCTCATCACCACGTCTAGGCCCACCTGGGCCGACACGCCCAGTTTATCCAGCCACCTGGGACAGAGTGACACACAGTGTCTTTAGACTGGAAAGCAGCGTCATTCCACTCCAATTACACACAGATCTGCTCGTGTGTGTGGGCGGAACCAACAGGAAACTGCAAGGATAGCATTAATTACAAATAAGTCGTTCAAATGAGATGGTGAACAAGGGAGCACATGCACACCCTCCCATATGACAATATGCTCTATTGAGAATGACATTAACAAGCCAAGTGAGTTTCCTCCAGAGCGAGACGACTTCTACAGAGCAGAACGAAGCTCCCACCCCTGTAGACACTTCCTCTTCTAGTTCCCGTGTTCTTGCTTCTCTACCCCACAATGCGTGCAGACACACACACACACACACACACACAGTGGTCAAAATATGAGCCACACAGAACCACAACCAAACCGCTATGATCATCTCCCTGACACTTTCAATGAATGTCAACTCTTCATTCTTTTCTCAATCCCTTGCACCCTCATGAACATTGAAGGGTTTGTGTTTTATTCTTACTTGTGACAAGGAAGATGGTGGGAACAAAAGAATAAGAATGGAAGAGAAAAAGGCCCAGGAGGCTACAGGATGAAGAGCATGGGAACAGCGCGGCACTGAATAAGCAACCCCTGGTCTAAAGCAACCATGCCCGTGCGGCGGACAACAAGGAGTCTTGAGAGTCTGCAGTGCTGCTCTGTGCACATCGAGCATCCTCAGAGCCGAAACTCTGGGTGACATCTTCCCTCCCCTCCTCAACCTTTCTTTCCTCTTTCTTCTCCTTGCCTGCCCTGCTTCTCCCCACAGGGTTTCATTTGAACCCCTGATCCTCCTGCTGTGGGTTTCTACATGCCAGGATTATAGGCAAGCCTCCACCCTGGGAAAAGAGCGAGCTTTCCTAGAGAGGGACGCTATGTATGGTTTGGACCTTAAATGGCCTCCCAAGGCTGCTGTGTTGGAGCCGGACCTCAGTTCTGGTACTGTTGTTAGGTACCACCGCCTAGTCGGAAGAAGCAGACCCTTCCAAGGGTATCAGGCCCTCCTGGCTCCTCTTTTGTCATTTGCTTCTGATCACCCATGAGGTGAGCAGTTCCCTCCACCATGTGCTTCTGCCACAGACCCAAAGGCAACGGGACCCGGTGGCCAAAGGCTGAAACCTCTGAAACAAGTCACAGTAAACATTTTCTCCTCTTAAATCAGTAACTCGGGGGTTTTCACAGCCACAGAAAGCTAATTAACAAGGATTCTTTGACCTGTTTTTAGAGCATAACTTTCCTCCCTTCATCCTCCTGGTTGTCATTGTCCGACTGTGGGTTAAACCTTGAACTCCGAGCATTCTAGGCAAGTGCTCTATCCCTGAGCTATAGCCTTAGGCCTCATTTACTTTTTGTGTTTTGAGACCTCAGTTGTGCAGTCTGGCCTTGAACTCACTCTGTAGTCCACGCAGTCAGATCTTGAATTTGTAATCCCCCTGCCCCAGCTTCCTAGAATTACAAATGTGTGCTATCATGCCCACCCAAACTTCCTGAAACAATCCATGTGTGCAACAGTTGATTAGCAACACAATTAAAGATGTCCAACAAGGTTTAGCAAACCATTTCAGACAAAAGCATATGAGCGTTTTGCCTGCTTGTATGTCTGTACGCCGGGAGCATGCCTGGAGTTTGTGGAGGCTGGAAGAGGGCACTGGATCTCCCGGGACTGGAGTTAGAGATGGTTGTGAACCACCGTGTGGGTGCTGGGGCTCGCACTCCAGTTCCGTGGAGTGTAACCAGTGTTCTTAACCACTGAACCATCCCTCAAGCCTGGAAATTCTTTTTTGTAAGACCTGGCACAAAATTTTAAGGGGCTCTGTCCCAGAAGTTGTGTTTGGCACGGGTTTCAGTTAACATTAGAGAACGGGAGAAAGAGCCGGAATCTGAGCCCAAAGCTGGGCAGCATTCACTCACAGAAAGCCAGCAGCAAAGGTGTCGGACAGCGAGGGGTGCACCACCAGCCCAGAGGCAGAGCTCGTTTCTCCCAACCAGACCTTTTTGCCGGGTCGCATTTCCTTAGTCACCTGGGGAACAAGGAGAGTCCCACAGTCAGTGCAAACAAGTCAACCACCTCGGTGCTGAATGTGACCAGCACGCAAGCTTGTGCCTCTCCAGACTGTTAGTTACAGATGCAATTTTAGAATGCTCAGGGTCTTCGCCAGTATCTTTTATGAGCCTAGTAGGCTATAGACGGAATATAAATAAATATGGTCTGCAACAGTTCATTCAACTGAAAGGCCATTAGAAGCATTTTAATTTCTAATTACCTCAACTAAAAAGATCCAACGCTTTTTTAAAGGAGGAAACCAGGGAATAAGATGCAGTGCTTACCCTTTGAAATTAAAAAAATATATATGTATATATACATACATATATATGTGTGTGTGTGTATATATATATATATATATATATATCCACAGGCATCATTAGACTACAACCCAGAGACTGGTATTGGTGAAAAATTTAGTGAGACTATTACCTTTAGAATTTTTTGCACAGATAAAATAAACGTGTCCAGCACATCAGAGCTCAGAAAATCTTCTTTGGTGGCAATGCGTCCATTCAAGTAGTAGCTAAATAATTCAGAAAAAAATGTGCAGTTTACTTCCTGCTGTTAAGTCACCAGGTCTGACCCTTGTGCTTCTTCCTACCCTTTCTCACTTGCGCTTTACAAAGCAAGAAGTCCTCCCAGACAGGAGCTAACGTGGGGAGGGGCCGTTGTACAGCCAAGTGACTATAAGGCAGCCATCCCCCTTAAGCAGAGACAGACAAAGCTACAGGTGCCCAGTGTTTCTTATTCTGTGCCCAGCATGGTTTTACTGCTTTTGTGGCTCACGGCTTAGTTGGCCATGTGCCTCCATGTTTGTAGTAACTGCCACAGTATTTAAAAAGCATTATTCCTTTGTTCTGCTAACAACCCTTGTGCAATGATGTTCAAGTTGCTGCTCATTTATTACTTGAGCTTTTAAAAGTCAATCAGCAGCCAGGCAAAAATAACTTCTTGAAAACTGGCAGTAAGTGTGACTAGAATGGGCATGGTACTACTGCCTGCCTTCAACTCCAGCACTCGGGAGGCGGAGACTCAGGGGGCTCTGAGATTTCAAGGCCTGGATGGAAAGGTCCAGGACAGTCAGGGCTACATAGACTTTGTCTCAAAAAGAGCAAAACAAAAACAAACAAACATAAAATAAGACAGGGTTTCCCTGTGTAGCTCTGGTTATTCTGGAACTCACTGTGTAGATCAGGCTGGCCTCAAACTCAGAGATACACCTGTCACTGCCTCCTGAGGGCTGAGATTAAAGGTGAGTGTTACTCCCAAACCTCTAGAATTTTTTTTAATATTATTTGTTTATTTATTTAGAAAAAGAGTCTCACTCTGCAGCCCAGGCTATCCTGGAACTCATGATGTAGACAAGGCTGGCCACAAACTCACAGAGACCCATCAGCCTTTGTCTCCTGAAGGCCTAGATTAAAGATGTGCATCACCACACCAACTGATTTTTAGTTTTGTTTTTTTTTTGTTTTTTGGTTTTTTTTTTTTTTTTTGTTTTTCGAGACAGGGTTTCCCTGTAGTTTCTAGAGCCTGTCCTGGAACTAGCTTTTGTAGACCAGGCTGGCCTCGAACTCAGAGATCTTCCTGCCTCTGCCTCCCGAGTGCTGGGATTAAAGGCGTGCGCCACCACCGCCCGGCTGATTTTTAGTTTTTATGTGTAAACATATGCTTGCATGAGTTTATATGTACCATATGTGTGTAGTGCCCTTGGAAGCCAGAAAAGGGTATTAGATCCCGTGGAAATGGAGTTACAGGCTGTTGTGAGCTGGGAACTGAACCCATGTCCTCTGTAAGACCAGCAAGTCCAGCCCATTAGCTGCTGTCCGTCACCCCAGAGGCATGCAGAGTTTAACAGCAGTTAGTAATGGAGACATTGTATCAGTGTGGGTACTTACTGATGCCACGTCACTGAGTCGATCGCTTCCCCGCCAGCCTTCAGGAAACTGGAAAGGAAGATCCACAGTGGGGTCACTTACCCTCAAACAAGCAGATGCCAATTTCCAGAAGCGTTCCATCTCTGGGAATAACTGAGTGTGATGTGAGTCTCAGTCAGACACCCTAGTCATAGCTTTGGAATTTTCAGCCAATGTTTTCTCTTTCGGTAAACAACGTAAGTGCAAACTAATGTGGCTACAGTGGATTTTCCACCGGGAAAGGACAGGTTATCTATAAGAAAAAGTGTTCTGCTTTCTTGCCAAGAGGGCACCAAAAGCAAAGAAGCCCCTGTCCCTCTCAGAGCTGAAGTCAAGGTCACTTCCACTGAAAGCCAAGAAGCTAGTGCTGAAAGGCATCCACAGCCACAGAAGAAGAAGCTGCACACCACCCACCGTCCACGGCCCACGACCCTGCAGCTGCAGCGGCAACTCAACCTCTGCCAGAGCATCCCCGGGAGAAGGGAGCCTGACCCCTTAGGCTAGCATCCAGCTCTCCTGACCACTTCGTGGGAAAAACTGAAGTCATTGACAAACTCCAGGTCATTGTTTACCTCAAGACCAACAAGAGTGAAATCAAACCAGCTGAAAGGAATGAATCTCTAGAACCCCGATACCCCCGGCCAGGCCTGATAGAAGGCATGTTGCTTAACTGACCCCTCCAAAACGCTTTGGGTGCTGTGGACAAATTGGGATCATCTGAACTGAGCTCAGAGGGCTAATTTTTAAGGTCACATTTTTTTTCACCATTAGAAAAATAAGACGCCAAGCGGTGGTAGCTCACACTTCTAATCCCAGCACTCAGGAGGCAAAGGAAGGCCAATCTCTGTGGTTCAAGGTCAGCCTGGTATACATAGAGAGTTCCAGGACAGGCTCCAAAGCTACAGAAAGAAATCCTGTCTCAAAAAATAAAAACAGAAACAGTAGAAGGCACTTGGAGTGTGGTGGTGCACACCTTTAATCCCAGCACTCAGGAGGCAGAGGCAGGCGGATCTCTGAGTTCTAAACCTGATCTGCACAGTTCTGAGACAGCCAGGGCTACACAAAAAAAGCCCTGTCTCGAGAAAAAAAAAAAAACAGGGAGGAGGAGAAAGTAGTTGCACACCCCCCAATTCCTACCTGCTCAGCAGCTTAACCGTCTTCCCTCGAGGCTGACCAATGTCAGGACCATAGAGCTTTGCATTTTTGAAACCTGACTTTCGCAGAAGCTTACGCAACTCAATAAAATCTTCTCCCAGTTGCAGCCCATCGATGAAAACATGAGCTTTCTTCCAGAAACTGTTGGGCTCTGGAAAACAGCAATGCTCAAACTCACCTAGACATGCTTTACTAAATAGAGCGTACTCAAGCATACAGCCACAAACAGTTTTCAAACTACAAGCCCAGAATTGAAAGTCAGAAAAGGCCTGGAGAGATGGCTCAGCAGTTAAGAGCGCTGATTGCTCTCCCAGAGGACTGGGTTCAGTTCCTAGCATCCACAGGTAGCTCATCTGATACCCATAACATACATGCAGACAGAACACCATGTACATAAGAGTCAAGAAAGGTAGGACCTCCCCGCCACCCTGTTAATAAGAAAGAGAGTTTAGAAACACACATTTTAATTATGGCACAAGGAGGGAGCAAACAAATTGAAGTTACTAATAGGTGTTAAACCAATGGGCATTTGGAAACAGTTTATAGACATTTTTTAGTAGCCCAATTTATTATTTACCTACAAAGAACAAAAGAAAACGAAGAGCTAGAGACAGCTCAATTGATAAAATACCCACCTCACAAGCAGGAGGACAGAGAATGATTCCCTAGAATCCATGTAAAAAAGCCAGACATGGTGGCCCGCTTGCCAGACATGGTGGCCCCTTGTCAGACATGGTGACCCCTTGTCAGACATGTTGGCCCACTTGTAAGCCCAACACTGGAGAGGCAGAGAACGGGACAATCTCTGAGGCCTTGTCTACAAGGTGAGTTCCAGGCCAATGAGAGACCGTGTCTCTCTCACACACAAATAAGTAGAAGGCACCAAGGAAGGACATGCTAGGGTGTTCTCTGTCTTTGCAGTTCATGCATATGAGCACCTGCACACAAGCATGTACACACACACACACACACACACATATATACTTGAGGCAAAGAAGAAAACAAGAAAGGAAAAGAGTGGGTAGGTAGAAGAATTTCCCGTGCAGAGCAGGGCCTGTCTTACACAGCTGTGTTCATTAAATGCCTGCATCTTATTTCTGTACGTTATATTTAGCTTTATTGCTTGATGCACAGAAAATTCTTATATAATTTGAACAAACCTGACTGATCATTAGCATATTAGTCAGAACTTATAAATTCCTTGAGACTGGAGAGATGACTCAGCAGTTTAAGAACACTGACTACTCTTCCACATGACCTGGACCCTCCTGGTCGCTCACAACTGCCTATAATCTATCGTGGCAGCTTCTAGACAGCCTGAGCATACTCTGGGGTTTGGAGTATATTAGCTATTTTTGTTGCAATAACTGAAAAGCAACTCATGTAAGAAATAATTTCTTTGTTTTTATGGTTCCAGAGGTGAGGCACCGGCGTAGGTGGCCAGCACAGGCAGCCAAGAGGTCACATCTTAGTCATACACAGAGAGTAGGGGGAGAGAGAGAGAATGTGGGGTGATTCCTCTAGCAAGACTGCACTTCCTTTGCAAGCAGTTCTTCCAATAGGGGACCAAGTTGCACACACACCGCAGCCAATGGGGGCAGTTCTCATTCAAACCACCACACGGAGATTACCTGACAGACTAAGAAACAAAGGAAGAGAAGGAGAGAAGCAAGCCGTCACCCTCACAGTTGCACTGAGTTCCATTTGCCAAGCACAGTACATTTAAAGTCTGCAAAGCCCAGGGAGTCTGGGAGCTGGGGAGTCCGATGGCCCCAGTTGTTTTTCTTACCGCAGAACTGACATAAGGGTGTGCTCACAGAATGGCTCAGCTAGGCAAACATTTACCACACGGCCCTTGTAGAGGTGGAAGGAGAGAACCAACTCCACAGAATTGTCCTCTGAGCTATATAGGTGTGTGTGTGTGCTGTGGCCCATGACCTTCCCTGTCACACACTTAATAACAATCTAAAACTGTGAAGGGGCAGTGTTGAGGACAGGGTTTTTCTGCGTAGCCCTGGCTGGCCTTGATCTCACAGAGATCCACCTGCCTCTGCCTCCTCAGTGCTGGGATAAAAGGTGTGAGCCATCACTGCCTGGCTCAAGACACATTTTTTTTTAAAAAAAAAGAAAAAGAAAACTTAATGACCAACATAAAGGCAGGATGAGGGCTCTGGAGCACAGTGCTGACTGTGGGAAGCAAGAGGGCCTGAGTTCAAATCTTCGACATCCACACAAAATGGTTGGTGTGGGAGCCAGCCTATAATCCCACTGCTGTGGGGCAGAGCTCAGAATCCCAGGTCTCAGAGGCTGTCCAGTCTATTTAATAATCACCAAATTCTAAATTCAGTAAGAGACCCTGCCGCAGACAAGGTGAAGACCGACAGAGGACACACCTGACCCGACATCTACACAAGCGTGTGCACATGCGTGGTGCGCACATGGTACATGTGTATACACACACACACACACACACACACACACACACACAGACTGGAATTATCCATAGGTTCTGGGATTCAGAGGCTCTTTCTGCTGATGCGGTTCCTTCCATTGCTGAGCATGTGCATAAATGTGTCTAGGGAGAAGTCTGTTTACTAACATGGGAAAGAATAACAGAGAGGACAAATAACAGTGAGGGAATTCCTTTGTGAATGAAACGGTCCCAGGTACATACCGTTGCCCAGTTCCCAGGAGATGTTGTAGCCCTGGGAAGCGCAGTAGCCCAGGAGCAGCTGAGCGTTGGAGCTGTTCCACCGCAGGTCTGGAGTTCTTAGTAAAGCATTGAGACCAAAGATCAGGTCTAAGCCCGAGCACTTCGCAAAACTGTACAGCATGTCCACTGTGCTCCCTGGGAGACAAATGGTGGTGTTTAGTTGTGTTGGCACCGCGATAAAGATGACCTCCCGACTCGTTCTTCATGGGTTTTCATTCCTAATAAATGGCTGTCATTATGCATAAGCAATGACACAAGTGGATGCGCAAATCAAGAGAGAAAAGCCTTGTTGGGGTCTAGCCCAGCTGGCAGAGCAGCTGACTACCACAGAGGAGACCTGGATTCTTCTATTCAGGAATAAAACTTATTATATAGCCTAGGATGACCTTGAACTTCAATCCTTTGGCCTCCATCTCCTAAGTGTTGGGATTGTAGGTTTTTACTTGTGTTCTGAGAGTGTCAGCAATACAATTTTAAGATTTTAAACCTTTTATTTTATGTGTCTAAGCAACCACCCAACATGCCTGCATGCATGTCTGTGTACCACTACACACATGTGGAGTCTTCAGAGGCCAGAAAAGGATGTCGAGTTTTCTGAACTGGAGTTACAGGTGTTTGTGAGCTGCCATGTGGGTGCTGGGAATTGAACCTGGGTCCTTTGGAAGAGCAGCCAGTGCTCTTAACCACTGAGCCATCTATCTCTCCAGCCTCAGCAATACAGTTTAAGTGTGGTCTCTGAACTGGGTATTATAGGTGTTTTGCATATGAATTCTCCAATCGTTATTCAGCAGAAATTCCCTCAGGAACTCTTCTAGTTTTGGAAACAAACAAACACCTCTCTATCCGGTAAGTGTCAAAACTTCCTCCTTAAAAGCAGCTTTGCTCTGTCCGGCTGTGACGTCTTTGGCTCTTGCTCTGTCCGGCTGTGACGTCTTTGGCTCGAATGACCCTCATAATCACCATGGCGAAGCCTCGTGTCCAACGCCGCTGACGAAGGGTGCTGAGGGGCACAACTCTGGCGACTGTTAGGTATTAGGTGTGGCATTTGCGGTGTCACTTCTACGGAACTGTGGACAATCAGCAAGGAGTGACACACTGGGGTTTGAGACACTCTGGAGTGCGGCCACTAGCACTCCACGAGGTCTTACAGCCTCTAGCTTGGGATCACAGAGCACACACAAACCTCCACACTCGCTTTCCTATGACATCCAAATGGCACCAAACAGTTAGTGTTGCCTAACTGCACACTGGGTTTGTGGGGGCTGTTCCCCCACAGTTCTTAGTAATACACGTAGACCAAAGAGCCAGTGCAGCCCTAAGCACTTAGCAAAAGCGTAGAGCTGACTCTAGAGCCTGCTGCAAACCATAGCTCAGTTCCCGCAGTTATACCCATGGCCACCTGCCTGTTTTTTTTTTTTTTGGTTTTTTTTGTTTTTTGTTTTTCGAGACAGGGTTTCTCTGCAGCTTTAGAGCCTGTCCTGGAGCTAGCTCTTGTAGACCAGGCTGGCCTCGAACTCAGAGATCCGCCTGCCTCTGCCTCCCGAGTGCTGGGATTAAAGGCGCCTGCCACTGTTTTGTCAGCTGCTTGTGCAGTGGCCGAGTTTGGCCCTGTTGTTTCCCCCGTCCACTGCCTCTTCCCCAGGAGCTGATCCATCTCACAGAACCTCATCCTCGCTCACCCCAAGGCACAGTTCCTCAGCTGCCACAAGTTTTGTTGTCAGAGAAAATGAAACCAAGTCGCTTCTCTCACTAGTCTAACGCCATCTGCAGTTTCTTCCTCCCAAGCCTTCCCTGAGGGTCGGAAGCACCTCCTTCCGAACTGTGAGGTCCTTCCATCAATCATGAACGCCACTAACAGTACCCACAGCGGTGCTGTGATAGCAGGCATGAAGACTGCCTTAGCCTGCTTGCACATTGCCAGGAGAGCTCTGGGTGCCCTGGTGTGCAGTGAGATTTTGAAAGGAATCTCCCCACCCTCCTGATCAATAGTTCTCAATGGTGGTCCTGAATATCAGTCGAGCACATTAGAGACAGACAAGCTGTGACTGGGGTTTGTTATATCTACAGAGCCCTATAGAGCAGCACAAAGATTAAAGACAATCTTTTGAACTAGTCAATGAGCTATGGCTACCACTTAAGGTCACCAGCTGTATTGGTCCCTAATGTTAAGAAAGTCAGCCACCACTGAAGGCTTGAAGCCAGCGTTAATGTCTCTCTCCTCTTCAGCTATGGAAGTCCTAGACCGTATCTTCCAGAATAAGGCTGCTTCACCAATCACCTCATTAGAGCGTCTGGCTAATTTGCTGCTGTAACGGTACCCCTCAGCTCCCTTAAACCTCTTGTGTAGCATCCTTTCTTTATTCCCTTCACAGAACTGAGGAGCATTAGGGCTTGCTCTGCCTTAGATTTTGGATGAAGGGAGTGCTGTGGCTACTTTGATCTTCCATCCCAACCACTAACACCTCCTCGATAAAGCTGTCTGGCTTTTCTATCATCTGCATGCTCACTGGAGTAGAAGTTCAATTTTCTTAAAGAGCCTTCCTTTTGCATTCAGGGCATGGCTAATTATCTTATGCCGGAGGCTCAGGGTTCAGTCTGCCTCAGTGTTGGATAAGCCGTCCTCACGTTTAATCTGGATTTTGACTTAGAGTGAGCGATGTGTGACTCCCATCTTTTCCGTTTGAGTACTCAGAGGCCACTGTGAGCTGTGACTCAAACCCTGATATGCTTGTGTCTTAGGAAAGAGGAGGGCAAGAGAGAAGGGCCAGGAAACAGTGAGTGGGTGAACCAGCCAACATACACACATTTATCAATTAAGTTCATTGTCTTCTTTGGATGGACCTCAAAACAGTTTCAATAATAACATTAAAGATTGCTGGGTGTGGTGGCACACGCCTTTAATCTCAGCACTCGTGAGGCAGAGACAGATGATTTTCCTGAGTTTGAGGTCAGCCTAGTCAACTTAGTGAGCTTCAGGACAGACAGAGCTACATAGAGAGACACTGATTCAAAAAAACCAGACAAACAAGAAGCATCTGGTTATGACAGCTCACACTCGTCATCTCAGAATGCCCCAAGCAAGAGCATCAGACATCATTATTTAGATGAAAACATTCCATAGTCAGTGATGAATGCTTGCTTGCTTCATTTAAAGTCTCGTAGGACAATGTCACCCTACATTGAATGGCTAGAGAAAAAAAAAAAAGACAGCAAAGGCTGGTGTAGATGTGGGAGAAAGGGGACACTTAGTATTTATCCACTGCTGGTGACAGTGCACACAGGTGCAGAAACTATGGAAAGCAGTGTGCAGGCACTTAAAAAAAAAAACTAGAGATACCACATGATCCAACTCTACGGCTCTCGGGCTTATATTCAAAGAACTGTGTCCTCCTACAGATCCCCTCCTCATCCACATCCATGGAACTCTGTGTCCTCCTGTAGATCCCCTCCTCACCCACATCCATGGAACTCTGTGTCCTCCTACAGATATCCTCACCCACATCCGTGGAACTCTGTGTCCTCCTGTAGATCCCCTCCTCATCCACATCCATGGAACTCTCTGTCCTCCTACAGATCCCCTCCTCACCAACATCCATGGAACTCTGTGTCCTCCTACAGATCCCCTCCTCACCCACATCCGTGGAACTCTGTGTCCTCCTGTAGATCCCCTCCTCATCCACATCCGTGGAACTCTGTGTCCTCCTACAGATACCCATCCATGGAACTCTGTGTCCTCCTACAGATACCCATCCATGGAACTCTGTGTCCTCCTACAGATACCCTCCTCATCCACATTTATTGCTGTTCTACTACAATAGCCAGGAAATGGAAATAGCCTAGATGTCCGTCAATGATGAATATAATGAGAATGAGCTACGCTGACATAATGGAAAGTTATTCAGCGGTTAAGAATACAATTGGTAGCTAAACGGGTGGGTCTGGAAGCAATCATTACCAGCGAAGTGACCCAGACATAGGAAGACAAACGTCACATGTTTTCTCTTGTTTCTGGATTTTTGTTTTGACTTCTTCTATGAGAATACTCATAGAGAAAGAGGCCAAGGGACGGTCTTCCCAGGGCCAGGCAGGGGAGTTTGGACACAGTGGTATAAAGAGGTAAAGGGGAACAATGGAACAGAAAGGGTTAAACTGTGGTGAGAGATGGGGACAAGGTAGTGGAGGGTTACATGGGGGCGGGGTAACAAGCAATAAGGTATTTTTTAAAAGTCCTAAGACTCGGGGGGCGGTGGTGCACGACTTTAATCCTTGCACTCGGGAGGCAGAGGCAGGCAGATCTTTGTGAGTTCGAGGTCAGCCTGGTCTACAGAGTGAGTTCCAGGACAGCCAAGGAAAACTTTACAAGTTTTACCCAGAAAAACTCTGTCTCATAAAATAAAAAACAAACAAGTCATATGGGTAGGTCAAATATTTAGCTCCCACGCTTGGATCTGAACATTTACAATGCATATGTGCTTGGATTTGAAGTAGTTTAACCTTTACCAACTGCATGTCTCTTATTCAGCTGAGACTCAAAACAGTGGACTTTGGAGGATTTCAAAATTTGGACTTTCAGATTCAGGATTTTCCACCCATAGGGGTTTCCCATCCTTCTGAGAGGAGAAACAGAAGAATAAGGAAGTGTGGTGAGCTTTCGGTGTTACACTTCCACATTTTCCTTTTGCATGAAGACTATATTCATATCTTGACTCCCATGGCTGGCTTCTGAATCCCACTCTGTGGCCAGCAGACAAAGTGGAAGTCGAGGAAAAAGCCATACAAACTTTGGGTTCCAGATCTTCCACGTATTGCTTCTTCTTTTCTAGATGCTGGTTACTAAAGTCAGAGCCTTACGCACGCTCAGTGTGCTGCAGCACTGAGCTGTATGCCAGCCTCTCTCATTAACTTTCTCTGTGTGTACATGCATGTGTGTTCATGTGTGCAGTATATGTGTATGCACATGCTTATGGAGGTCAGAGGTCAAAACTGAATGTCTTTCTGTTTTTCCTGTTTTTTCAAATTACCACCACCCATCACAAATAACAAACAATAACTTTTAACAAATGACTTGCTTAATGTGTGTAGGTGTTTTGTCTGAATGCATGTCTGTGTACCATATGGGTGCCTGGTGCCCAGAGAAGATAGAAGAGGGTGTCAGAGCCCCTGGAACTGGAGTAACAGGCAGTTGTGAGTCACTCATTCATGTGGGTGCTGGCAACCAAACCCCAGTTCTCTGGAAGAGCAGTCCGTGCCGTGAAGCACTGAACCATACATTCCTGCTCTCAACCACACCAGCCCCCTCTTGAGTTTTCTAAGACAGGGTCTCCCGCTGAATATGAACGTCACTAACTGACTAGGGTAGCTGGTCAGTTAGCTCAGAGGATCCACCTGCCTCAGTACTGGGGTTGCTCACATAAAAAAAACCACCCAGTTTTTCTGTGAATGCCGGGGATCCTCATGCTTGTGCGGCAAGCATCTTACCATTGAGCCACTCCCCACCCCAAACTCCTCATTAGCTCTTGATGGTATTTAAGTACTGCACAACTTTCTATATATTGCTGTAGGGTATCACAGACCAAAGGCAGTCCCTCCAAACACGCATGCGGCTGGAACACCTGCAGGCACTTGCACTTCTTACTTGAATAGGTGCTGTTCTTGAACTGCTTGTGGTACTGTTCTTTCAGCAGAAACAGCTCGAAGAAGGGCCATTCCGTCTGGAGTCTCCTCACCACGTCGGCAGAGACAGGCTCAGACTGGCAAATATCTACAGGTGAAAGAGAGAAGAGCTCAGGACCACAATCTTCACAGTGATGAGTTGAAATCCAACCTGAATGTTTAGTCAACTATTACGTAGTTAAGAAAGGTAATTAAGTTAAGTTATTAAGTACAAAATCAGGAAAAGTTATATTATTACATGTGCCACATCTGTTGACTAACGACTTCCAAGAAAACAAGCAGCGGGCAGTTTCCCTAAGAAACATTGGGTGAGCACTAACGTGGAACACTAGACGTGATTTCAGATGGTTTACTAACTCAGAAATCCCCTTAGCATCTTGAACGTATCAGAGAGCTGGATGGAGGTCAGAATGCAGCTCCATTTTCAAATACAGCTGGCTGTGCTGACACACCTGTCATCTCGGCACGTGGGAGGTTGTGGTTGGAAGATCACGTGAATTTGAGGCCAGCTTTGATTGCACAGCAAGACTCTGCCTTAGAAACAAAACAAACTGTTGGAGAGCTGTCTTTGCAGCTAAGAGCACTTGGTGCTCTTGTGGAAGACCTGGGTTTAAATCCCAGGATCCACTTGGTGGCTCACAATTGCCTGTAACTTCGCTTCCAAGGTATCCAGCCCCATCTCTGACCTCCTCAGGCACCAGGCACGCATGTAGTGAACTATATACATGCAGGCAAAAAGCCCATACACATTAAAAAAAAAAAAAAACATCAAAACATGTAGAAAGTTGCTATACCTGGACGGTACTTGTTTTGCAGTGGTTTCTTCTCTAATGAATTGGAGCTAATGGGCCCAAACTGGTAAGTTACCAACTGTTCTCCCTGGAAGGCTGGTACCAGCTGAGCTTCCGGAACCCCGGGGTGCACACGGGAGCCCCACTCTCCTCCCAGGAAGCCTGCACTGTTTAATCACAAGACACCAGGGTGCCAGCGCTTGCTGGCAGAACCAGTTGAGACTGGCTGATGACTTCCTTTCTGGGAAGCCGCCCTGTGACCAGCTGACAGAGAGTCCCTTTTCTATCCCATTGCTCTCAAAGGGTGCCTCAGAGGAGCTTTGGGGCTCTTGGGGAGCCCTTCACCTGCCCCAGGATGAGGAAAAGTGAGGTGTGAAGATTGGGGTCCCATCTAAACTTAGACTGGAAATGCAGAAAAGTCAAATGGCCAAAAAAGAGGACCAGGGCATCTAGGACTGGTGGACAAGAGCCAGGCTGAGTAAACTCCTCGACCTTATCATTAAAGCAGGCCATGGAGGCTGCTTTCTGCTCCTTCCTAATCACTACTCTTCCAGTTTGGGATGACCGCTCTGAACACTTTCTCACTGGAGAGAGTGAGTCGAAAGGAATATGTAATATAGGAACTAACTAAACGCTACTCACTAACAAACGAAATACACACACTCTTAAGGTGGAAGACATACAATGTATCTCCCAATTGTTCAGATAATAGTTTGACAGACATCTGGGCTTCACAGCACTTCTGACGGTCACGGACAAATCTCAGGTCCCCAAGGGCAGGTGAGGTCCACACACTTACGTGTTAGAACTGTTTGAAAAACTTGTTAAAGACAGAGGCTAAGGTCGGGGCCCCAAGACCCCACTGCTCAGAATCAGCCAATGAAGTCGAGACCCATCACCCAGTAAATCAAATCGTGCTCAGGCAAAAGTTTTCTCCTGGGTTTCTTTGTTCGACCTCCCACTCTCTGTACATAATAATGTGCTTCTGTGTATCACTATGCTGTTACCTCTAAACACTCTCCAGTCTGACCCTATTTCTTCCCATGTGTTCCCTCCAACCAGCTATTTTCGGGTACAGCCACTGTTTGCCTGTTTTTAACCCCGGGTCATGCCCTGCATGCCCCAGGAAAGCGGCCCACGGCTTCCTCGCTCCCTGGGGTTCTCTGCTTGTCTAATAGCTAGGTCTGAGCACACCCTTTTCCCGAAGCAATCTCATGACCGGCACAGGCTAACTAAAATATATAATCTTTTCTAAGTTTCACCGTGATTGACTTGAGAGTGCCAGTAACTTCTTTCTTCAAAAGTTGGTTCCTTCTTGGGATCGAAAATCAGGAAGTCAGTCTTGGTACCACCAAATCTCAAGAACGCAGGAGATAAACCTCTGGCTAACGTGCGGAGCCTTGGTGAGCTGTTATGAAGACAAGCAGGAAAGTATAATAATAATTATTATGATTTCAGTTTTTTTAGACATCTTACTATGTAGCCCAGGCTTGCGTCAAACTTGGGATCCCTCTGCCCTTGTGCCAGAGTGCTAGGATTATAGGCGTGCGCCACCATTCTGACTTGTAATTATTATTTTCTGAGAAAGTCCAGCTAAATATTTTCACTTCCTTCTCTCTTGGTGGGCCTACTCCTTAACTTCTAGCTGCTCTCCGCCCCAGGGTGGTCGAGGGAGAACAGCTCAAGACATATTTATCCACAGAAATCAAAGATTTAGTGATCACCTGGGTCAGAAGAGTCAAGGGTGAGTCTGGGGACGTGCCTTGGAAGACGGCGCTGTCATCTGCTGAGATGAGGTCATAAGATGGAATGGGGGAGGAAGCAAGGGGCGGAAGACTCTGTAGAAACTGAGATGCCAACTGTGGTGGCTAATGCTTCAGTGTCAACTTGCCTGTATTTATAATCACCATGGAAACGCATCTCTAGGTATGTCTGGGAGTATATTTCCAGAAAAGTTAAACAGAGGAGGGGAAAGCTACCCTCAATGTTGGTGACACCATCCCATGGGCTGGGGTCCCAGATTGAATAAAAGGGAGAAAGTGAACATTCATTTCTCTTCTCTTTGTGAAGACGCCGCCATGTGACCAGCTGCCTCAGGCTCCTGCCAGCGAGACCTCTCTGAGGTGTTGAACAACACACTGAAACAAACCTTTCCATCCCTAAATAATTCTGTCAGGCATCTTGTCCCAGCAGTTGACAAAACTAACTAATACATAAATGGACACCGAGCCCCCAGATCCACCTGTGAATGGAACTCAAGAAACACATCCGGGCTTGGGGATGTGTCCTGGAGACTGCTCGGTACAGTCAATGACAGCCACAGTTTACCTGCAGACCTGATGCCCTCTATGAACTCCGCAGCCACTAACTACATATGGCAGGGGCCCTGTGCTCTCCTTCCCCTCCTCTCTCTATCCTGATATCACTAGAGTACCCCTAGTACCACCACTGTTACCCACATCACCCCCACTCCCAGTCTATCTGCATCCCTTTGGGACTGGCAACCATCCTGGCTACCCAAGATATCCCTAGTTCTGGTTCTGCCCCCCTCTGGTGGAATCAGACCTCAGACCCCACTGAGGAGACCTCAGTCCCAATTATAGCCTACAACCCACCCACCCACCCCACCCTCCTCACCGGTCTGGGACTGCTTGGAGTATAAACTCAAGAGTCCCAACCAGAACTTCAGATCTGGGACCAGTTAGAGTTTGAACACAGAAACCCAGAGTGGCTTCCGACTGAAAAAGCCATGTGTCATTCTGCTTGTTCACAACCTGTCAGATTTGAGTGACAGCAACCAAAGCACCAGACACCCAAGCAGCAAAGGAGACCAGACATTTATGTAAAGAAACACACAAATGTCATATCCAGACGCCTAGAGCCCAGTTCAGAAACACAAACATGAACCACCAAGACAACATGCCTCCTCCAGAAACCAGCGCCCTACGGTTATATGTGCCGAAGAAAGCAATTTAGCTGATATGCAAGACAAGCATTTCAGTACAGCAATTATGAATGTTTAAGGATCTTAAAGATATGAATAAATATTTCAATGAAAACAAAACATAATAGCCACATAGCCCGTGAACGCCAACACAAAGCCCAAAAAAGTCCACACGAAGGACTTGCTCAGAGTCACTCAGGCCTTATACCACCCCGACTTTAGCCGGGCATTGGTTCCGGTCCTTGGCATTTTTATTTTGTTTGATGATGAGGAAATCCATTTAGATTTATGTAGCTACTATCTGTAAGTAATTGAGGCTGGGCAAGTGTGGTGTCCTTTGAGAACTGGAGGGGAAAGGAGCTGTAGCACCAACTGATGGCCTGCGTCAGACACAGGTGGACCAAAGCCTGATCCCCAGAGGTATGGACTGCAGCATCATGGGTCACCCCCCATCAACCCAACCTGCCTCGTGTCCTGCGGAGGATTTCCCACTCTTTGAAATCGGCTTCCTCGTGTGGCTCACTGCTCTGCCTCTCCCAGCTGCTGCCCCTGGTACTGGTTCCCTGAGAGCAGGGACCTTGTCTGGTCTATTGGATTCTCCCCAGGACCTAGACGAGGGCCTGGCACACAGCAGTGCTTGGCCAATATTTGTTAAGTGAATGAACAAAGAAAGCTAGCCTGAGAAAGGGCAAGCGGAGGCCAGCCAATGACTAGTTTTTGAACAAGATGACATTAAAACTCATTGCTACGGCCATTGCCACATAAAGCAAGTCGTATGTCTCAGAGTTTTGCTCGTCAGGACCTTGTGTTTGTCTCCTTTGCAGCAAAGTTTCTTTTGTGTTCTTAGAAGACAATATTGATGCCGTCTGAAAAAAAAAACAGATTTAACACAGCTGCAAAACTTGCCATCAAAACAAAATTGATCAAAGGCACAGTATTTCAGTCATATGCAGGAGAAAGAAGGGGGAAACACCCATCACACGGTGCCATGGAAATAAAAGAATGTGTAAGGCAGCTGCAGCTGTTCCCTTTCCAGAGAAGGCTGTCAAGGAAAAAAGAACTAAATAAAACAGCCCGCAGGTGTCTTTATTTTACCTTTAAGGTAAAAATATATTGCTTATCTTTGACACAGAGAAAAGGAGCCTTATTAATATGCACTAAATGCTATTGTATTTCCATTTCCAGATTTAAGGGCCACCCCAGAGATTCTAAAGGAAGAATACAGGATGGACTGAGTGACAGCTGGTGTTTCAGAGAGAGCAGTGAGGCAGAAGCAGAGGTTATTATCACAGGACAGTTTGGACGACAAATCAAGAAGTTCAGCTATGGATGAGATAGAGAGAGGAGGCAGCTGCTCAGGGAGGTGCTTTTTGAAAAGCAGGAGGCTGAGAATTTACTTTTGCTACAACGTAAAGGAGCTGAGAAGGCATGGAGTTGGGGTCCATGAGCACCACGTTGGAATTTTACGTTTCACACATAGAGGTGACGTTACTGAAGCTGAAGAGAATCAAGACAAGCTCACGATGTTTACACGCTGACATGGAGTCAAGCAGCGTGAGCTAACAGCCAACCATCAGCTAAAAAGCACCCTGGTCCTCCGTGCTCGCCAGTTTCCATGGTGCGTGAGTGTGATGCCACAGAACGCGGGGTTGAGAAGAAATGTCACATTTCACGGCGCGATGCAAACTGGCCCAAGGCTGAGGATCTGTTTTCTGAGAGACTTGTGTTTGATGTCACCTAAGAAGATAGTGGGACTCGGGGCTGAGAACAGTGACAGAGTTTAATCCATATGGAGACCAGGGAACCAGGGGATGACAAGGGCTGAATGAGGGCTGGTGGGGAACCCACACTGGTGTCATAACAACCATCTCTAACACACGGCGGTTTCATCCAGCGCTTTAGGCAGCTTGGACATCACAGTGACGTGGGTATCATTATTATTCTGACTTCATAAATATGGAGCCTAAACAAAAAGGAGCTAAGCTAACTCACCGGAGGGAACAAGCCAAGAGGGATTTGAATTACCACAGTCTGCATGCGGACTCACAAACCATTGTCTGGAAGGAGTTGCAGGCACACGAACGGAGTATGAAAAAATGAACAACTCATACTCAACGTGTCTACAGGGGCAGAGGAGTCTTAAGGAAGTGTTCAGTTAGCTAGGGCGTAGGGGTAAAGGAACCTATGGGAATGACAGCAGGGTTACCAAGCTCAAGGCTCCAGGGAGCATGGTGGAATGGCTTGGGAGGCAAGGAGGCACCAATATAGGTCAGTCAGGGGATGGAACAGGGATCAGGCCTGTAGTTACTCTCAGTTCTTTGTCTCCTTTCAGTCAAAATCTCTTCTCTCAGTAATAGACAAGGGCCCTGCGGCCCTGGGCGATGTGGGTCTGGTGGTGAGAAATGTCCCACATAGGTGCACTTATTTGAACACATGGTCCCCAGACAATGGTGTTCTTTGAAGAATTTTAAGATAAGGCATAAGAGAGATGATTCAATGGTTAAGAGCACTAGCTGCCCTTCCAAAGGACCCAGGGTTTAATTCCCAGCACCCACATGGCAGCTCACAGCTCTGTAGCTCCAGTTCCAAGGGGTCTGACACACTCACACAGACATACGTGCAGGAAAAACACCAACATGCATAAAGCAAAAATAATTTTTAAAAAAACGGGGCTGGAGAGATGGCTCAGAGGTTAAGAGCACCGGTTGCTCTTTCAGAGGTCCTGAGTTCATTTCCCAGCACCCAGTTGGTGACTCACACCATCTATAATGCAATCTGGTGCCCTCTTCTGGCATGCAGGCAGAACACTGCATACATAATAAATAAATAAATAAATAAATAAATAAATAAATAAATACATCTTAAAAAGAAAGAGAGAAAGAGAGGGATTATTTTAAAAGGGAGGGCTGGGGATTTAACTCGGTGGTAGAGCACTTGCCTAGCTCTTTTGCTTTGTGTTACTTCCGGTTCTGGCCACTGGCTGCCATTCCTCCCTGCCAAGCCCAATCAAAGCTTTCCCTCCTCTGCGTGTGACTGTGGTATGTTGACACAGCAACAGAAAAGTAACCAACACACCGGCTACTAAAGCACAGACTTTATACTGGTAACAAATGCTTCTCCAAATATGGAACACAGCTGTCAATAAAGATGTGGGAATTTAATTATTAAAATTATTAATGAATGACATCTGAGTTAGGGTTCCTATGGCTGTGAAGAGACATCATGACCATGGCAACTCTTGTAAAGGAAAACATTTAATCGAGGTGGCAGCTTACAGTTCACAGGTTTAATCCATTATCATCATGGTGGGGAACATGGCGGCATGCAGGCAGACACGGTGCTGGCTACATCTTGACCAGAAGACAACAGGAAGTGGACTGTCTTACTTGGAGTAGCTTGAGCATAGGAAAGCTCCAACAAGACCTTACCTACTCCAGCAAGAACACACTTTCTAATAGTGACATTCCCTTTGGGGGCCGTTTTCTCTCAAACCACCACCAATGTTATTGAAATGGCAAAAAATAATGTTTACTGAAGAAAAAGAAGCAAATTACTATACAAAGCAAGCAAAACCTACATTTTTTTTGTTGGTGTACAGACTGGTTTTATGTCAACTTGACACAGCTAGAGTCATCGGAGAGGAAGGAGCCTCAGCTAAGGAAATGCCTCCATGAGATCCAACTGTAAGGCATTTTCTCAATTAGTGACCAATGGGGGAGGACCCAGCCCATTGTGGGTGGTGCCATCCCTAGGCTGGTGGTCCTGGGTTCTATAAGAACCCAGGGAGCAAGCCCATAAGTAGCATTCCTCCATGGTCTCTGCATCAGCTCCTACCTCCAGGATCCTGCCATTTGAGCTTCTGTTCTGACTCCCTCCAATGATGGACTATGATCTGGAAGTGTAAGCCAAATAACCCCTTTCCTCCCTGCCTTCATTAGGGCTTTTATTGCTGTGGAGAGACACCATGACCACAGCAGCTCTTATAAATGAAAACATTTAATTGGGGGCTTGCTTACAGTTTCAGAGGCTCGGTCCATTGTCATCATGACAGGGAGCATGGCAGCACACAGGCAGACATGGTGCTGGAGTAGTTGAGAGTCCTACATCTTACAGGCAACAGGAAGTTGACTGAGACAATGGGCGGTATCCTGAGCATAGGAACCCTCAAAGCCTGCCCCCAGTGACACACTTCCTCCAATAGACCAGAAGCATTCCAACAAGGCCACACCTCCTAATAGTGCCACACCTATGACATTATGGGGGCCAATTACATTGAAACTACCATGCTACCCAACTTGATTTTTGGTCACACTGTTTCGTTACAGCAACAGAAACCCTAACTAAGACAGTTGTACAGTGCTGCTTTTGCCCTGTAGAACTCACAATTTCTATCAATCCTCAGCATTATATATCGTCTCATCTCCATGAGGAAATTACAGCCGTGTATGCACATGTCTTGTTACAAACAGAGCTGCGCCCTCTAATACAATAGCCGTGCACTGCTGGACCCTTGAAGTTCTGTGGGGCTGAACTGAGACATGACGTGAACATAAATCCCAAGGTTTTAGAGGCATGAGTTCAGAAAGGGAATGTGAACTACCTCGTTACTGTTTTTATATTGGGTTGGGGTGCAGGTCAGTGGCAGAGAGGGCTGTAGTGTGCCAGACCCTGGACTCTGTCCCCAGCACTGGCAAGTGTTATCGGCCACATGCTTCTTCCTACGGATGTCTATGTTCACTTTTTGGTGTTTTGCTATTTGAGACAGGGCCTCACTGTGTAGCCCAGGCTAACCTTGAACATGTCATCCTTTTATCTCTGCTTCCTAAGTGCTAGGATTCTAGCTAACAATCATGTTTAGCTTTTTTTGCTTTTTGTAAAAAGTTAAAAATTCCATTTGTGCCTTGCATATGGGGCTGACATTATAATTCATGTTGTTTCTGGGACCGGGGTCTCTTTGGTATTCTGCACTAATCCAGGCTGAGAATATATTCTGACTAATTTCCCCAGGGAAGAGAAATTTAACAGATGTTCCTTTTCAATTCTAGAGTCTTCTAAGATTAACGTTTAAATTCTTCGTACTGTCTGTTCTCTGGTTACAAATGTGAGAGACCTGTTTCCATTTGTTTAGTACCTGTAACAGAATCACCCCAGCCGAGTTCATTTGTTCAGCCCTCCCTGGAGGCACTGCTGAGGTTTGGGCACCAAGTCTTCTATCTGTATGTTAATGGCAGTTTTTTTTCTTTAAATCAGTCTATCAATTTGTTTCTAGACAATCTTTTCCTAATATACTCTGCTGTACTTCCTTTAGAAAATAATCGCTGGCTTGTTTTCTTCTGTGAGCCTTTATTTCTGTGATCAGAGTCTGCCTCCAAATACTGCCTTTTGATGTAGGAGGGTCATCTGTCTATGTGTTACTCTCAGTGGTTAATTAATAAAGAAAACTGCTTGGCCTGATAGGTCAGAACATAGGTAGGTGGGGAAAACAGAACAGAATTGTGGGAGAAAGAAAGCAGAGTCAGGAAGACGCCTCAGGCAGTCGCCATGATTCTCCGACCCTAGACGGACACAGGTTAGGATCTTTCCCATTAAGCCACCACCTCGTGGTGCTACACAGATTACTAATTCGGGTGTAAAGCTAACCGGTTGCGAGACAAAAAGCAGGCCCGCTCAACTCATCACTACAGCCTTTATTTGCTACTGACTGACCATGGGTAAGTTATTTAATCTCCCATAACCTCAACTTCTTCATTGTTGCCTCCCAAGTGCTGGGATTAAAGGTGTTCACCATCACACTTGACCCTTAAATTTCTTTCTTTCTTTCTTTCTTTCTTTCTTTCTTTCTTTCTTTCTTTCTTGCTTGCTTGCTTGCTTGCTTGCTTGCTTGCTTGCTTGCTTGCTTTCCTCTCTCTCTCTCTCTCTCTCTCTCTCTCTCTCTCTCTCTCTCTCTCTCTCTCTCTCTCTCTCTCTCTCTCTCTCTCCAAAGTCTAATGTAGCCCAGGCTGGCTTTGCCGCTTACGTAGCTGAGGATGACCTTGAACTTCTGATCCTCCTCCCCTTGGCTCCTCAGTTCTAGGATTGGATTAAGAGTTGTGAGCTGCCAAGCCTAGTTGTATGTAGTACTGAGGATTGAACCCAGAACTTGGTGTGTACTGGGCAAGAAGAAACAATGAGCTTAACCTTCAGACACTGTAGTGAGTACTTATTATCTTGTCAAATCATCCTACCAATCCCATGAGTCACATTTGTGAAAACCAGGGTGGCTGGACTGTCAGACTCTTAACCGTGAGACTCCATGTGAAGTCAGCGGGGACACCTGCTGGGTTCAGGCTGTACAACCAGTGTCACCTTTGACAATAGTAACATAAAGGACTGGTAAGTGCAGTAAGTGTGGTGGCATTCAAGAGGCCGAGGCAGGAAGATCATGAGTCCACGGCTAGTCTGAGTTAATGGTAAGGCAATGTCTCAAAACCACAAAAGATGTGGTCACCTCTGGATCCTTCCATGGTTTAGATGACCTTGAGTATGCCTGGTGTCTTTCACCTTGGGGACAGGCTGCACTCATGGAGGAGGAGCGATAGGTGTGTTTTCTCAGGAGAAGGGAAAACCCTGCGCTGATGAGCAGCATCCAGTCTGCACCCTCATCTTGGAGAAACATAAGCTTTTTAAAAAGTTTATTAGCACATATTAATTATAGATAATAATGGCTTTCATCATGACTCATTTGAAAGTGTATAAATTGTATTTTGATTATATTCACCCCCATTGCCCTCTCTTGTCCCGTTCCACTGATCCCCAATTTTCTCAATTAGTCTCAGACTTCTCTCTCTTCCCTGTCTCCCCCCTCCTCCAATTTAGTCGAGTCTGGCCTCACACTTGCTGTGTTGCCAAAGATGGCCTGTAATTCCTGATCCTCCTACCTCCCAAGTGCTGGGTTTACAAGCACCATGCAGTCCAAGGCATCTCTTTCCTCTCCCACTTCCTGTCCCCCTCCACCCGGTTGGTCCATTCTGGCCTCAAACTTGCACGTTACTCACACACTCCATCAAACTGCGGGTACACCCAGCGCCCTTATATCTAAATGATTTAAAAACAGCAAGATGAGCGATGGATGTTCTCCATAGGGGCTTTTTCTATCTGACTTTTCTTTCGTGGCTTTTTTTTTTTTTTAAATCTAAATGTCCTAAGAGAGTTTAAAGAGCTTACTGTCCTCTACTGAGGCAAATTCAAATGCTCCAGCTGAAGTGCTGGGACTTGTGACAGCTTTGGGTTTTATCCTCCAAACCTTCTCTCAACCTGGGCTTGGCTGGTGCCCAGGCAACCAGCGCTGAGTAAATCAAACAGGAAAAAGCTTTTGGGGCTTGGCTGTACAAGAGAGGCAGGCTCGGGAGACCAAACGCAAAGTTGTTTCAGCCAAGAGAGTGGCTGGCCCTCGTGAGTGTGAGAGGCGACTGGTGGACAGGCGCGGTGGGATCAGGGGCTGCACTTACCCCAGGAAGGTGAGGAACCGCGGGTCGGTGGCCAGGTTGGCGTCAATGGTGACAGACAGGAACGAGGGACTCACGAGATGGAGCGGCTGCTCGGTGGAAAACTCCAAGTCCACCACGTCCTCGGCCTGAGCGGTCCCGGCTGGGGCGCCCTGGGCCAAGGCACCGAGCGGTCCCCAGAGCCCCCAGAGCCCCAGCAGCAGCAGCAGCCGCCACATCTCACCTGGCTGGACCGCCAGCAGCTGTGGGAGCCCCCGCCCCCGGCACCCGGTCCTGCTTTGCCCCTGGCGCCAAGGCTCGGTACTCTCCCGTGGCGCTCCATCCTCCTACTCCTCCCCTGCGTCCCTCCCCTAGCGCCCTTCTCTCCCCGCCCTCCCATCCGCGAGCTCTCCCATTTCCGTGCTGACTTCTTCCTCGGCGGCTGCAGCGGTCACGTCCTCTTTTGAAATCATCCACACCCATTCCAAGGATGCGGAGGTGGCCAAAATCCAAGCTCCTGGGAAGCCAGGGGAGGGAACGCCCCGGAGCCTCAAGGGGGTGGGACCCAGCTTCCTGGTGTCCTGCTCACACTATCTCCTCTTCTAGGTCCTTTCCACGTAGCGCCAGGACTTGCCCCCGAATTAAAAGCACTGGTTGAGGACTCAGTCAGCCCTTACCCTTACTCCCAACTGCCTTCAAACGCTTGTCACTTGAGCCTTCCTAAGACTGACTAACCTAGAGTGTCCTCTGCCTAGGATCTGCTTCTCAGGTATCCCATTGTCGCTTGGAAATCTGATCCGAGCATCCGCTAAAACATAGCTAGAAATCAACCCTCAAAATTATTCTTCCTCTCCCCCCCACCCCCAAATAGCTCTTAAAAAGAGCACTTGGGAGAGTCTAGGAGTCTTCCAGGCAGTCTAAGATGCTTCTAGGCAGCCGACGGTTAAAACACCTTGGAATTAGGAGCAAATTCCTCTTGCTGTTGCCTCAACTTTATAATGATGGCAAACGCCAAGTGCTTAAACTTGGTGTACCTGTGTGTGTGTGTGTGTGTGTGTGTGTGTGTGTTACCGTGAGAGAGGCTTTCACCGCGCTACCTCTCTTTTCCCCAGCATGTGACCAATTGCGAATTTTTCTCTTTACAGGAGGGCACATGTACAGACAGGGCAACCTGTCGAGGAGTCAGAACTCCGTGACTGCAGCCACAAGCCCAAGTCGAACGGTTGTCTGACTCTGCAGCCATGCAGTCTGCCCGAAGCTTTCCTGAACTTTTAGACAACCGAGGCCCCTGAGAAACACCCTCAGAGCACCCTGACATGTTAGACTTGACTGCATTTGCCAGCACTGTGATGTCACTCAGAACTTACCTCATCTGTGGGCTTATAAGGCTCTGGAAAGCAGAGATGGATGTTGTGGTGTACCTACGAAGTGTTCACGCAGGGTAAGGTTCCGGGCCTTTAGTGGGCAATCAATTCGTACTTATTCAGGAAGCAAATGATACCAGAGACCTTCGAATTTTCTGTCAGATTGCACCACCAAAAAAGCAATAAATAAAAATGGGTTGGTATGGAATGTATATCTGTTCATCTGTCCATCCTTAGGCAATTTAAAAATTACATCACGGTTAATGCTGTGACCTGCATTGCGTTGGTATGCTATAGCCATGGGATACAAAAGGAGAAAAATTCCTGTTAGCAGCAAGCTGTCTGGAGTGTGTAACCCCATGTAATTGGGAAGCAGAAGATGGGGCTTTTTTCCACCTCTGTCATGACACAGATACCACATCTCACCTCCCTTGTAGTGTCCTGGGCTGAAGTCACACCAGTCCCTTCGGAGAGTTTGGGTGTTTTGGAAAGGAGGTCATTGCAAGCTTTCCATGTCCTGCACTGTGACATCCTGAGATGCGGGCAAGCAGGATCTACAGACATTGGCAATCCGGGAACTGGGAAACAAACAGGAAACAGAGGACTACTGGCTTGTGGTGAGCTCTCGGCGGAGTTCAGTTCCAGCTCCAGACTCTAAGGTGATTTGTCCCATCGTAGCAGAGGAAGATATGGTCATATCTGGAGAAATTGCCACTTTAGAGACACTTTGTAACAGGACTCTTCCCGTGAGTGTAACGAGGTCAGGTCCATGCCACCTGGATTTTGATAAAGTCCATTCTAGCCCTCAGCAGGGTATGGAATCTTGGACCAGTTGTCAATTATTTGGGGTTGTTTGTTTGTTTATTTGATTGGGTTTTCGAGACAGGGTTTCTCTGTGTAGCTCTGGAACTTGCTCTGTAGACCAGGCTAGACATATGCCACCACCACCTGACAATTATTTTTGCTTTTGAGACAGAGTTGTCTTGTCGTCATTGGCCTGAAGCGCACTACGTGACAAAGTTGGTCCGGGACTCACACATTTGCCTGCCTCTGCCTCCTGAGTGCTGGGATTAAAGGTGTGCGCTGCCCGGTTAGGCTTTGTCTTAGACAAGTAGAGAACCAGCTCCACGGTGTTGAAGGAGTGCTTGCTAGGAGGGGCACATTCCACAGATAGTTGAAAGGAAAGGCGGGACTGGGAAAAGACACACTGTTGCTTTTAGTGGGTAACACATTATGGATTAAAGACAAGGAAAGTATCAGCCTCTTAGCCTAAGGTAGCCCCCAGTATCTCGTCTGGACCCAAGATTTAAACCGCTATGATGCACAGGAGCAGGAGAAAAGCATCCAAAGTCAGTCAGCATCACGTTACTCATTTTTCGGCTGCTGTGATAAACACCATGACCGAAAGCAGTTTCTAGAAAAGTGCATTTTAGTTTGCAGCTCTAGAGGGCCATTGCGGTGGGGAAGACGCTGCTGCGGGAGACCTGTGGACAGGAAGCTGCGGGAGCACAACTCAGCTGTACACAGGGAACGGAGAGAGCAGGCAGGAACGGGGTTGAAGCTGTGGCCCTTCAAAGTCCACCCCCAGAGACCACTTTCTCCAGCAAGGCTGAGCCACCCTCTCCTTTTCTCTGTGGTAAATAGGAGGTATTGCTGGGCGAAGAATTGCTAAGGAGCCATCAAAAAATTTTGTTGTTGGTTTGAGACAGGGTCTCCCTGCTTAGCCCTGCCTGTCCCGGAACTCACTCTTGTAGACCAGGCTGGCCTTGAAATCACAGAGATCCACCAGGCTCTGCCCTTTAACGCTGGGAATACAGGCATGCGCCTCCACACCCAGCCCCAAAACAGCTCTTAAAGCATTATCGTTTTGTGCTCTGTTAGTTGGAAGTATTTCAGCTATTCTGAGGGTGCACGATCCTGCCTCACTGTGGTTTTAGCTTCCATCTCTCGGTGACTAATGATAGCTCTATGTGCTTACTTACCATCTGAATGGGTGCCTTCAAAAGCATGTTTGACTATTCAATACTTTTTGCTCATTGGACAGCATTTTTTTTTTTTTTTTTTTTTTTTTTTTTTTTTTTAGATTCATTTATTAAGCATACAATGTACTGTTGGCAAGGTGGTTGTGAGCCACCACGTGGTTGCTGGGAATTGAACTCAGGACCTCTGGAAGAGCAGCCAGTGCTCTTACCCTCTGAGCCATCTCTCCAGCCCTGGACAGCATTTTAAGTGTAAAAAAATTATACATCCTTCAAGATTGAAAAAAAAAATACTAAATTCTATGAATCCAGATGAGAAAAAAAGAGACAAAGAAATGCAAAGTATATTGGCTTGGTGACTCATTCTAGGTGGGTGTCAGAGTACTGTGAGCTGACTTAAAAATTAGGTCCCAGCGAGGGGTCGCTGTACCTGCTAATAATCCGAACACTCCAGAGGCTAAGCTCAAGATTTTGTTTGTCTTGAGCTACACAATGAGCCCAGGTCACAATGAACTGGACTGGGGTTGTAGCTCAGTGAGAGCAGGCTTACCTAGTCAAAAGCCCCGTGTTCCACCCCCAACACTATAGAAGAAAAAAGTGAGGAAGAGGATGAAGAGGAGGAGGGGAAATAAAAGAAAGACCAAATTAGGCTCGGAATGTGGACTAGGGTGACCAGTGACGCAGTTGACTTTCCAGCCCCAAGGCAGCCCCTCCCATGGGAAAAGCACTGAGCTCATAGTTTACTGTTGCATCGCAATACAAATAATGCAACACCAGCTGAGGGCTGGGGACGGAGCTCAGCCGGTGGAGTATTTGCCTTTCACGCACGACTTTCTAGATTCCATCTCAGACCCTGTCATGCTCAGGTTTTTCCCCTTTTGGCTTTTTTTTTTAATTTTTTTATGATTTATTTAACTTTATTTTATGTGCATTGGTGTGAAGCTGTCAGATCCCCTGGAACTGGATTTTCAGACAGTTGTGAGCTGCCATGTGGGTGCTGGGAATTGAACCTGGGTCCTCGGCAAGAGCAGTCAGCGCTCTTAACCATTGAGCCATCTCTCCAGCCCCCCCCCCCCTTTTGGCTTTTTGAGACAGTTTCTCTGTGTAGCCCTGGCTGTTTTGGGACTCACCATGTAGACCAGGCTGGCCTCAAACTCACAGAGATCCACCTACCTCTGCCTCCCAAGCGCTGGGATTAAAGGTGTGTGCCACCACCGCCTGGCAACAGCTCATATTTTTATGCTGAAGCATTACCAGTTTGTTAGATTTTAAGATACCCAAGAACATGGGAAGGTTTTGTTTGTTTACACAGTGGTGGTGAAGAAAATCAAATATAATGAATGTATTAGTCTACCTGGAAATAGCCAAGGAGCTATACGTAGTTAATTAAAATTTTAAAATGTTGACATTGTCTGGACTTTTAAAGTACTTACAAGTACTTAACATTGGCTTTTTAAGAGCATAAGAAATAATTAGGGTTTGAATAATTTGAACGCTATTTTATCTATTATGGTAGTGTGTATGGTCTGTGTCTGAGTGTGGGCCGTGTCACGTGAGTGGAGGTCAGAGGACAACTGGGGGACTGTGTTTCCTCCAACTGAGGTCCTCAGGCCGTGTGACTAGGGCTTTACGCACTGAGGCATCTCATTGTCCCCAACACTAACTTCTAAAGAGAAAATAACATTCTCTCTGCAAACAAAGACTACCCACGAAGATACAGAAAAACACTTCTGCGCTGGGTCAGCCGTGAGGGGCGCAGGGGTGTAAGGTAGGGACGCCAGGAGGGGCGTGCTTTACACAGCTTCACACACTGTCCCCTGAGCATCAGGTTTCTCATTGTCGGGGTCTCCATCCTCAGCTCAGCCCTGACCTGAGCTAGGGATATATACATGAATTCATTTGCACACTTGCCCTTGCGGACCCCCTGGTGTCAGAGCTGATCAATGTGCCGTGGTCACCTTCCTGTGAAGTACGTTTGAAATGCCCATCAGCACCTATTCTCTCAACTCCGGCTTCAATCTTGGCCCAGGCGCTGCTTTTGCATTATTTATCTGGCTATTTATTCCATCCAGATTCCTCCCCATAATCCCCGGGTGCAAATTAGAACTTTTGAAAACAGCCTCAAGTTTTCCAGTCACTGGGGTCCTATTTAGCCTCATTTACTGGAGTAAGACTCCCTTCAATGGTGCCCTGGTGGCTCCAGAAAATGGATGCCCCCTCTCAAACTGCCTAATTGCATCCTGAGCACTACTTGGCCATTGAACAACTTCCAGAGTTCTATTTTTATTTATCTCATTATTATCTTGGTAGTTACTTGGATAACTTCTCAGAGTAACCAGATGGTATATTGGATAAGCCACCGAGCCTCGGCTGTGAGCTATTCCAGGTGCCTATATGGGGAGAGTGTCATATGTGGAGAGTGCCTGCTTTAAATGGGAAGAAATGGGAAGGTCATAATGTTCCGTGCGGGCATAGTCATCACATTGTCTTCCTATTAAAGTCACAAAATCTTGTGAGAAAAGGGAAGGTAGGGCTAGGAGAATATGCTCAATGTACAATGTATCCTTGCACGAAAAGGAAGGTTTTTACACTTACAAGTCTTTGTTCCCTGAAGCATTGTTACCTCCTCAACACAATGTCTACCTTCTCTCACACCTCCAAAAACTGCACCGCCCCCCACCCCCACTCTTACAGAACGGATTCTGGTAAGTTTGTTCTTTGAGCCCCTGTTGGATGTGCACGCCAGGGTCGTAATGAGGATTTGGGGGTCGCTGCTGAGAGCACCCCCACCCACCCCTCAGCATCCCATCTGCTGAGTCTGAGGAGCCCCTATGCAGAAACAGAAACAGACATGCTCAACGAAGCAAAGACAGAGAGACAGCGGCTCATTCTTGACAGCTTTCTGGCTGCTTGGTCCAACCCGTGAGCCTGCGTGGCTATCTGGTTGGACCTATGAGCCACCCTGCATTCACAGCGAGGCCCATGCTTTGTCCTCGGTATACTGCTTAGCTCTCACTTACAACTAAACACCTTTGACCGGGAAGTAGAGGTCTTTCAGTGGGGTGCTGGCAAGATGGAGCCATAGTTAAGAGCGCTTGCTGCTTTTGCAGAGGACCTGACTTCAGTTCTCAGCACCCATATTGAACAGTTCACAACCATCTGAAGCTCCATTTCCAGGGCATCCTACAACTTCTTCTGGCCTCTGTGGGTACCAAGCACTCATGCGGTACACACACATCCATGCAGGGAAATACATATACACAGGCAAAAACCGAAAGGAGAAACAGCTGAGCTGCCACTTGTTCAAATGCACAGCTAATCTAGGTCAATGAAGGGCTCTAGCAGCCAGAGCATAGCGACCATGCCCATGACGAATGTCGTTTTTACCCTCCTCCCCATTCCTTTTGCCTTGCTAAACCATTAGATTACATCCCTAAAGCTGGCCACCAAGGTCCATTCCCTTATTTGACCACTTCTTCCTCCTGAGATTGACTACCAAGGTCCAACAATGGAAGTATTGGAATCTAGCAATCCAAAGCCTCCTTTTGGCTACCCTAATTTAGCCGTCCAATCAAATTTAACCAACTCACCCTAACATGGTTTTCCCCTTTACCTATATAAACTGTTGTTTGCCTCTGGGTATTATAACATGAAATAGATACGAAAGACATTCCATACAACGTAAAAGTGAATAAAATAAAATAAAGCAAATAATGGAAATGATACACGAAACACTCATAGAGATGAGTGCATTGTAATTTCTCCTTGATTACTTTAGGAACTTTTATTTTTCAGTGCAGATTTATAAATCCCATCATACATGAGCTTTACAGCCTAGGCATTTGGTAAGTCTATGGCAGATGTGATACCTGGAGGCACAGAGCAGTCTCTGGCATCTAAGGAGCATGCCAACAAGTAGAGAACACCACTGCCATCTACTAAATGCTTATGTCCAAAATTCACACAATGAACCCAAGCGCTCAAAGTCTTCTGGAGGCCGAGGCTTTGGAAGGTGGGTGGGGCCATGGAGGCAGAGTCCTCAGAAATGAAAATAGTGTTCTTACAAAGTGTACCCTAGGAGGGCTCTCCTCTTGTGAAATGTAGGGTTTTGTTGTTATTGTTCTTCTCAGACACAGTCTTTTTTTTTTGGGGGGGGGGTGTTCAAGACAGGGTTTCTCTGTAGCTTTGGAGCCTGTCCTGGAACTAGCTCTTTTAGACCAGGCTGGCCTCGAACTCACAGAGAAGGAGGAGGAAGGAGGAGGAGGAATAAGAGGAGGAGGAGGAGGCCGAAACTGGCTCGTTGCCTGCTTTTATTTTGTGGCAGAAATTAAAAATTTAACATTAATTTTGATGTTTCAGCTTCATTGAATTTTGGCACAATAAGAAACACTTTTAAAAAAAACAAGCCAACAGTCCTAAATATGAGCCCGGTGGACTTCAGTAGGTCTTCATATGTGAGTGTGAGCTCACTGTCACCGCTTCCTGAAGACTGGCACAGCTCTCACAGAAAAGGGGTTAGAAATAGCTTTGGGGCTGCAAAAAGAGATCACCGCTCGACAGGTGTCTCAGCACCACCAAACTTTGCTCTTGATCAGAGGGAGCCCTGGGAAGGGGGAACAGGAAGTCACTGGTTTGTTCTCTAACACAGGCGGTGAGGGTGTCTTTTCCCCATTGGCCGGGACCGAGTACAAAGGAAATGAAACAGGGAGGGGAAAACCACTTTAATAGAGAATGTAGCAGGACCTTTGTGTAAACAAAGGTTTTACTGAGCGAGGGGGGAGGACCATGGGTAAGGAAGATAAAAATACTTAAATTACTTGTCATAAACACAGGTTTTATAATATTTGATAGAAAAGACTCATTGATAGTTAATGTTTCTTACAAAGAGATAATTTATTCTGGAGCCTAATTTAAGTGACCAAGAAACTGGGAGCTAAGTTACCCCAGGTTCCACGTTCCAGCATGGAAGCAGCTTCATGAAGTTTTTCAGTACTGGACAAAGCCGTAAATCAAGGTAGTTTAGAAATCCATCAGTGGGTGCATCTGTCGCGGAACACTCCTTTATACTGTGTGAAGATGTGACATCATGATCAGTTTAATAAAGAACTTAATGGCCCACCAGATTGAGCTCCCAAGGTCCTGATGAGGAGCAAAAGGAGGGAGATCATGAGCAAGGAAGTCAGGACAGTGAGGAGTGCGTTTACCCATTGAGACGGTGGAACAGATCTAATGGGAGACCACCAAGTCCAGTTGGAATGGGACTGATGGAACAGGGGACCAAACCGGACTCTCTGAATGTGGCTGACGGTGGAGGAGGACTGAGAAACCAAGGACAACGGCGATGGGCTTGGACTCTTCAGCATGGACGGGCTCACTGTGAGCCTTGTCAGTTTGGTTGCTCACCTTCCTGGACTTAGGGGGAGTTGGGAGGACCTTGGACTTAACATAGTGAAGGGAACCCTGATGGCTCCTTGACCTGGAGAGGGAGGGAGTTGGGGTATGGGTGGAGAGGAGGGGAGGGAAGGGGGAGGAGGAGGGGAGGAGATGGAAATTATTAATAAAAAAAAAAAAGAACTTAATGGCCATTGGCTAGGCCACACCTCCTAATCTTTTCAAATAGTGCTACTCCCTGGTGACCAAGTATTCAAATCTATGAGTCTATGGAGGGGATGCCATGCTAATTCAAGCCGCCACCCCTCGGACAGGTCTCTCTCCCCTCATTTTGGATTGGTTAACTCAGACAAAGAAGGGGGAACTAAGAGGCCTGTCTAGAACATATCTGACCAGCCTGGCCCATCCAACATGTCTCCCTGTGTTGCTTGTGTACACGTGCATGCGTGCGTAAGTTCGCAGTGCCTGTGAAGGTCAGAGCCCAACCTAGGCTGTCAGTCCTCAGGATCCGTCCACCTTTGGTTTCTCACCAAGGCAGCCGCTCCCTCTTAGCGTAGCCGCTCTGCCACACACAGAAAGGTGTGACATTGCTGCTCTCACGAGCTTCTGGCAACTGCCGCAATCTAAACCACAGATGCCACACTGGCCGTGCTCCCACATGCAGGACCAATAATAGGAGCACAATCGAGTGCATTGTAAAAATGCATGTGTGAGAAGCAAACACAGGAAGACTGCACGCTGGTGTCAGCATGAATTATTTCTGGATGGGGAGATTTTTAATGTTCTCTGTGTTCTAATTTTTTAATGGGTGATTTTTTTCTTATCATAGGCATAATATTATTAAGTAAATGACAGAAATCATTAAAGGAATAAGATGGGCAACATCTAACACCTTCTGGGTCACCCCCATTTGCTGTATCCATTGTCTCCTCTGATACCTTTGGTCTGTATTTGCCACCACTCTGCAAGCGCTGCTGGGCACTCAGCATTCCTGTTCTCTGGCTGAGCGTAAGCAAAAAGAAAGGTAGTCCTCCCTTGGGGATTCTGGGTCTCTGCAAGGGGTCAGCGCTTGCCTCCTCATCTGGAACTCATTTTTCTTGGCTTGTTTGACAGATGAGTAGTTAATCATCACTTCATATAGTTATGGGAATTATTTTATTAAACAAAGCTGCTGCTAACAAAAGATAAAGAACTTTTTTTTTTCTTTTTTAGGAAAACCGATTGTGTTAGTTAGCTTTCCATTCCTGTAGCAAATACTTGGGACAATCAACTTACAAAAGTAACAGGACATGCGTGCGTCAGTGCCAGCTACCAAGCCTCGTGTCTCCCACATGCTAGGAACATACTGTTTCGCTGATGTCATCAATTTGAAAGCTTGTCCCTTCCTTTCCTATTCATTGAGATATAGGTGGCCTTGTGTTGTAGTCTAGGCTGACTTCTCCTGAGGATCTGGTGTGTCTGGCCAGAGTTTGTTTTGAGTCATAGTTTTGGAGAATTTAGGCCCTGAATGACTGATTGCCCCATTCCTTTGGGTCCTGTAGTACACTATCCTGTCATGGCAGGAACACCTGGTACAGTAAAATCTCTCGTCTCAAGGCTACAAAGTCAAAGAGAATGAGGGAAGGACTAGAGTTCTACAACTTCTTTTAAGGACATAACTCCAGTGACCCAAACACTCCCACTTCCTGATGGCTCCATTACCCCCTACTAGTGCCATGCCAGAGATTAAGACTTTAACATGTGGGCCTTTGGGGAACATTTAAGATCCTAACTATGCAGTCAGTAGAAAAATGTAAGGGAGAAGCAGAAGTATCTTTCTCTCAACTGTCACAATGTTCATGGCTGGCACTCCAATGACAAAAAACAGATTAAAAAGAGAAAAGCATGGCAGGTTTTTTTTGAGCACAGTTATTCTCACAGACAAAAGGGGGACTCCTCTTGTACAGTTTTATTTCTGAGGAGATTGTAAGTTTTTATGATGCCACTTCACCATCATAAAAACAATCCCAAAGAAAGCAGAAGTGAGGTCAAAGAGCTCCAATTCCACGGGCATGGTACCTGCACCCACATGCACATGCCCCACCCACCACATACAACATATAACTAAAACTAAAAATAAGTCTTAAAAAAATAAAAGGAGTTCAGCTGGGGTTGTATCTTAATTGACGGGATGCTTGCCGAGCAGTCACAAGGCCCTGGGTTTGAAACCAGGCATAGTGCAAAAAACAAAACCAGCCGGGCGGTAGTGACACAGGCCTTTAGTTCCAGCACTCGGGAAGCAAAGACAGGCAGATCTCTGAGTTCTGAATTCAAGACCAGCCTGGTCTACAGAGGAAGTGCCAGGACAACCAGGGCTGCACAGAGAAACCCTGTCTTGGAAAACAAATGAAGAAAAACAAAACACATCCCAAACCAAAAAACAAAAAAAAAAAAACAAACCCAAAAAACGACAAAAAACCCCCCCAAAAACAAAAAACTTCGTCTAAATCAAATCAATAAAAACCTTTAAAAAAAAGTGTCATCACCGGGCAATGGTGATGCAGGCCTTCAGTCCTAGCCCTTGGGAGGCAGAGGCAGGTGGATCTCTGTGAGTTCAAGGCCAGCCTGGTCTACCAAGCAAATTCCAGGGCAACCAGAACTGTTAAACAGAGAAACCCTGTGACACTTGCCCTTAATCCCTGCACTCAGGAGGCAGAGGCAGGTGAACCTGGGCTACAGGGTGAGTTGTAGGTCAGCCAGGGCTATTTAGCAAGATCCTGTTTCAACAAAAAAAATAATAAAATAAAAAAATCAAAGACCAGAAAACAAAGGAAAGTTAGGCTTCCGTAACAAAATTTGAGTCCTCGACTGCTTAATGAAGCAGGAATTTTCCTTAAGCCCCCAGGGAATGGAGACCCTCATCCAGATGCCTGACCTTGGGAAAGGACTCTGGGGAGCAGACACTACACTGTAGTTTGTTTTCCAATTACACTGTACCATGCTGATTTCTCTATATTTAATAACTGACCTCTTGCCTTTCACGGCCTCCAGCTCTGGATCTGGATTGTAGGTTTTTCATCCTTGGGGTCAGGGGTGTCTAGGAAATCTCTAACTTTCCTGTTCGTTATGTAATTAGGAGGGCACACTGGAATTCCTGGTTCCACGGGGGTGGGAATGTCTTTTCTAAAGAATTAGATCATTTAGAGAGTTTACCATTGTACGCATTTTCATCCTTTACAAAGATATAAACAATCCCACACAAAATTTCCCGAATGGAAAGGCATTAATAATGAGAATCGTTAAAAATGGAAGCAAAAGGGGGCTGGAGAAGTGTGGTCTGCAGTGCTGAAATGCTGGCCGTGGTCAAATGGCCATGGTCGCCGTGAGGTCCTCACCAATGCTCCGTATGCAGTCGTCATAAGAGGGTGCTGGATTCCCTGGACCTAGAGTCATTGGCAGTTGTGAGCTGCTATGTGGGTGCTGGGAATTGAACCTGGGTCCTCCAAAAGAGCAGCTGGTGCTCTCAACTGCCGAGCCATCTCTGTAGCCCCAGGTCGGGGTTTCTGAGAGTGACTGAGTCCTTCACAGCTCAATCATGCATGACCCAGGGACCTAAGGTGCTGGACACCCGTGGTCATCACAGATCCATCTGGGATAGTGGTTCCAAGTTTATTATCTCAGGACAATGAAAGTTAATGACATAGACTCACAGGAGTTTGCAAAGCGGAAACAGGCAATATTAAGAATTGTCATAGGACAGTGAGAGATTGCAGAAAAAGTGAGGAGGGATTTCCAAGAGAGAAAAAAAGCCATCAGATTTCCTATGTCCAGGGGTTTTAAAAGTCATTTAAATTACATTCTCTCTATTTCTGTGTGTGTGTGTGTGTATTTTGTATGTGCAGGTACACAAAGGCCAAGACATTGGTGAGGAAGTGTTAATCCCACAGGGCAAGAATAAGGGGAAACAGGAGAGCCTGGGACACAGTGTGCGGTGTGTATCATCTGTCTTCTGCCTGCCCATACTGTCCCCAGAAAGGGAATCTACAGAGGTTTCTCTTGACTCAAGGAGATCTGAAGTGGCTTCATTTCTTAAGTTTCTGCTTTCGGCTAGATAGGAGAAACTCATAGAAGACATCTTCCAGCATCTGCTGCATTTCATGTGTCTTCCAATTAAAATATCTTTTTATCAACTCTGGGATTCAAGGGGTGAGGTCCCTATCGGCTAACCCTGACCCTGAATACCATTTGGAGAGGAGAGCCTGGAGACTGCAAATGTTCAGACACCAGACCCTGCGCTTCAGGGAAGCTGGAAGCTGGGGACAGATATGAGAGCTAATAGCCCATTTAGTTCTCTTCTAAATATGTATTTATGTGTGTCTGTGTGTGGTATGTACAGGAGTGAGGGTGTCTTTAGAGGCAGAGACATTGCCAGCATTAGCATTTAATTTTGATTTAGTAAGGCTGCACAGGCTGGGCCACCTCAACACAGCCTGTTTCCTATCAAAGCTCAACCCCTCTTGAGGTTATTCTAAACTGTACTTGCTCGGGCCCAAGCCATGAGCAGAGGAAGGTTTTCAAAGTCACCCCAGTTTCTGAACGCTTCTGCAGAATTCTTGAAAGTGGAACCAAAGAGCTATGCCAGCCCCTAGAATAATTTCTAAATACAACTTCCCTGAGGTTTTATATATAGAGAGAAGAGCAAACCCTAAGTTAGCTATCTGGGCTATGACAGAGAGAAAATGATAAAACATCTATCTTAGGATGTCATTTTAAACAGTGGTCTAGGCAGAACATCTGGCGCTCTATCGGAAGATGGCGAAGACTCTCGTGACAAACTTTGGACAGACCCTTTCCCAGTCTGTCTCAGCTTGGGTCTAAAAGTGACACATGATTTTACACACCCCCGTCCCCACTCACAGAAAGACTTAGCACGGTTTCTATCAGCTCAAGGCTACACATCTAAGATGAACCCAGATCCTCTTTTTTTTTCTTTTAATCTTATTTCCTTCTTTGGTTAAGTTTGCTTTGTTTATTTATGGTTTATATACGAGTGCTCTGCATATATACATGCCAGAAGAGGGCACCAGATCTCATAACAGATGGTTGTGAGCCACCATGTGGTTGCCGAGAATTGAACTCAGGACCTCTGGAAGAGCAGTCAGTGCTCTTAACTGCTGAGCCACCTCTCCAAGCCCCCAGCTCTTCTTAAAATGTCTGCATGACAAAAATCTCTGCAATTCTATTCCAGTTAAACCCGGTAGGAGATGAGCCTTAGAATGGCTCCTTTAGAAAAGCCTGCAGTTGTACATCCCTTTTCTTCCACTGTGAGATGCTGATATCTGTCTCTCTCTCTCTCTCTCTCTCTCTCTCTCTCTCTCTCTCTCTCTCTCTCTCTCTCTCTCTCTCTCTCTCTCTCTCTCTCTCACACACACACACACATGTATGTACTCTCTCACACATGCACATGCAAACACACAGGCTCACGTTGTTGTTTTTAGGACCTCAGAGACTAGAAATGCCAGCACGCAGCTCCTGCTCTCAGCTTTCAGTATGTGGCTCCAGTCATCTCCTGTCCACAGGGCCTGACGGGGCTGCTTCTCCCCCAGGGAAGTACCAGTTAACACACTGTTAACTGTGCCCAAGCCTCCACTTGTGCCTTACCTGACTCCCTCAGGTCCCCTCACACATGGAGGCTGAGTTGAGTCCCCTGCTTTTTTTTATCCCTTGCAATGGGGTTAGCACAGAACCCGCTCTTTGGTTCACATACAGTGCTTTTCACCAGCTTTACCTGACAAAGGGGTTCATCTAGAGAGACCACAGCACTAAGAAGGCCGAGGTTATGAACTTAATCTCCATATGGTCCTGCCTGTATTGTGCTCATATGTGCAGCCTCTCAGCTGTTTCGCAAATGACTTTCATCGATCACAGGGGACACCAGATGAAAGGACAGAGATGGCTCAGCACAAACCACGTACCTTTTGGGTTTCTCATGACTGTTTAAGAATCCAGTGTACAGATGGTGCGGCTCATTGCCCCTTTTGTGTACCTCAGCTGGGAGAGCACGTAGGCTCTCTCCCCTGCAGACACCTTTCTTGTGATTTGTCACAAATGCTCGACGTTCTCCTGCTTTTTCAGCATCTCTTTTGTGGTCCAGCTCTTCCACAGATCCTTTCCGGTCACTCTGCCTATCGCTGCACTCAGTCTGGTTCACAAAGAACTTATCTTCCACACCCTGGCTTACTTTGTTCACACCACAGCTTGTGGTTCATGGACTTGTGCTTGACTACATTTCAAGGAAATGAGGACAAGATAGCCCCCCTCTTTTGTTTGATGCTGTGGCCAGTATTAGGCTAACTGTACTGTGACTATCATATTCAGTAAGATGTACTTAAATGTTTTCATTGAGTTCCAAGTGACCTTGACAAATTTCAGCAAAATTATGTTGAATCCCTTCATCAATTCAAGGGCAGACTCTAGACCTTTATTATAATCTTCAAAATTCTTACCAGTTTAAACACTCAAATTAGTATGTGATTGTACTTTTTATAGGGATGTCTACTGCCTGTGAATTTTTCCCCAGTTTATGTAATCATAAGAGTAATACATCTAACCACAAAACCTCAGTTAATAAGGTTATAATAGCTCCTGTGACTGCTGCTTCTCCTTCCTTCCTTTCTTCCTTTTTTCCTTCCTCTTTCCTCCTCCTCTTATTCTTCTTCTTCCTCCTCCTCCTCTTTCTCCTCCTCCTTCTTCTCCTCCTTCTCCTCCTCTTCCTCCTCCTTCTCCTCCTCCTTCTTCTTCTCCTCCTCCTCCTCCTCCTCCTCCTCCTCTTCCTCCTCCTTCTTCTCCTTCTTTTGTGACAGGGTTTCTCTGTAGCTTTGGAGACCATCCTGGAACTCACTCTGTAGACAAGACTGGCCTCAAACTCACAGATATTCACCTGTCTCTGACTTCCAAGTACTGGGATTAAAGGCAAGCAGCACTACCATCTGGCTCTTTCCTTTTCTCAAGGGTCTCACAATGTCGCCTTAGCTGACCTGGGACTTGCTAATGTAAACCAAGCTGGCCTCAAATTCACAGAAATCCTCTTGCCTCTGTCACCCAAATTCTGGTATTAATAGCACCACACCTGACATTATTTTTATTTTTAAATTTTATGTGTGTGAGTGTTTTGCCTGCATGTATGTCTGTGTAGCCTATGTATGCCTGGAGCCCATGTAGGACGTAAGAGGACATTGGATCCGCTGAAACTGAAGCTACTAATAGTTGTGAGCTGCCATGTGGGTGCTGAGATTTGAACCCAGTTCTCAGGAAAAACAGTCAGTGCTCTTAGCCACTGAGTCATCTTTCAGGACAACAGTGGGTTCATTACACATAAGTTTCTGTTAGCTTACTTTTCATAGCTTTATGAATTTCTATAATAATGTACTTTCTGCCTATTTTAAAGAAGGGTAAATATCTTTGAGGAGATGTCCTGTACCAGATGGCTTTTAAAACCCCAGGGAAACCAGCCACTCAGAGGCCTGAAGAGTTCCCTGCTTCAGGAGAGCAGCACCATAACAAAAGCTGCTGAGAATGTGGTGGGGTGAGGTGTGCCCACTCCAAGCTGGTAGTCAAATTGGCAGTGCCATCCATGGGGTATTGGCTTTGGAGGCATGAAAGATTCAAGGATGAAGGGGTTGTAGATCCATGGTTTCAGAAAGCTTCTGAGACCAGGCAACATGTAACAGGGATGAAATCCCTGCAAGGCTGTGAGAGGCCATTGTGTGAAGCTGGGTTGGGGTGAGAATACCAAGACACTAGAGATATCAGAGCTATAAGAGAGCTAAATATAGCCAAGGAGAGCTACATTTAGTCAAGGAGAGCTACATATAGCCAAGGAGAGCTACATATAGCCAAGGAGAGCTACATATAATCAAGGAGAGCTACATATAATCAAGGAGAGCTGCATACAGCCAAGGAGAGCTACATATAGGGAGTGGAGCCAGCCCAGGAAAGAAGCTGTGTATATAGCAAGCAATATATAAATAACTAAAAAAGACTGAACATCAAGAAAACAACCCAATTAAAAGTGGGGACTAAGCATGAATTTCTCCAACGCTGAAACACAAGGGCTGAGAAACACTAAAGAAACACTCCTCCATGGTTGGTGGGGCTGTAACTGCAGTGTGACAATTCCTTAGGGATCTAGTGTAAAAGGAGACTGTGCTTTCATTTCCTGGCTGCCCAGACTCGAATAATTGCACAGAAACTCTATTAATTACAACACTGTTTGGCCAAAGGCTCAGGCATATTTCTTGCTAGTTCTTACATCTTAAATTAACCCATTTCTATTATTTTATATTTTACCATGAGGCTTGTGGTTTGTTACCTCACATCTTGCTTCTTGGGCGGCTACATGGCATCTGCCTGACTCTGCCTTCTTTCTCCCTGCATTCAGTCTAGCTATATTCTGCCATGCCATAGGCCAAAACAGCTTCTTCATTAACCAATGGTAATAAAACATATTCACAGCATACAAAGGAGAATCCCATATCAACCTAGGGATAGATCTACCTCAAGATCCCTCTGTGCCACTCTTGGACATACACCCAAAGGCCCCCGAACCTTACCACAGAGGTGCTTACTCAGCCATGTTCATTGTTGCTCTATTCATAATTGCCAGGGACTGGAAACTGTCTAGATTCCCATTAACTGATTAATGGATAATAAAGTGTGATACATTTCATTGTGACAATGTGACAATTCATACAACAGCATATTATTCAGCTATAGAAAAATGAAATTATGGGGGATGGAGATAGTCTTCCGGAGGAACTGAGTTCAATTCCCAGCACCCACATTAGGCAGCTTACAACTGCCTGTAACTCTAATTCTAGGGACATCCAACACACTGACCACCGTGAGCACCTGCATGCACATGCAAGTACACACATGCACGTAAGTAATGACAAAAAATACATCTTCAAAAATGAAATTATAAATTCATAGGTAAATGGATGGAATTAGAAAAAAAATTATCCTGCTTGAGGTAACCCAGACCCAATAGACAAATATTGTATGTTTTCTCTTATGCATAGATGTTCAATTTTAAGGTTTATGTGTACCATAATCTGAATAACCACAGAGTTTAGGTACCTAGTAAGGGATGGGGGTGAAGGAGATGATCTCCCAAGGGGAGGAAATAGAATTCTTCGTTATGGAGAGACAAAGGGGGGAACTACAATAGATTAAATAGGGAGGGGCAGAAGAGAAAGGGAAAGGAGGAATATGGGAGGGCATTTGAAAAATCACGTGGAAACCTACTACTGTAGAAGCTTCCTAAAATATGTTATTTGTGAAAGGAATATAAATGGAGTCACCATTTATAGGGAGAAAAATGCTCCAACTAAATATCATAAGACATCAAGTAAAATCTCCAGTGCCAGGAATGGGTCACATCTTGTTGAGACATTTGCCAGAAGGATCCTGTCAAACCTTCTAACCATTACAGGCTATTGCCAGAGCTATTGATTGCTCTGTACAACCTAGTAAAGTCCTGTTGCTGAGCTGGTGCCTAACTAGAAGATTCACCCCTCCTGACTAGCATTCATGAACTTTGCATGGGTCTTGGTGATAAAGGCAATCATCAGTATCACCCAGATACCAACCCTGCGACCTACAGTAGCAACCTGCCTGCAAGATGTACCAGTGCAATAGTGGCAGAATTGTTATAGGAGTAACCAACTACTTTTTGATTGGATCTAAGGTCTACTCCAAGAGATGGAATCCATATTTGGTACTGCAAAAGTAGCCAAGAAATAGACTAGAAAGGCCATGGGCCTAGTGAAAACCTTTATGCTAAAGGATCATAGCAATAAAATGACTCTTAATGACATACTGCTTAATGACATACTGCTATACCCATAGATCAGTGCCTCGCTCAACCCACATCAGAAAAGCTCCTTCTTGTAGTAGATGGGAACTAACACAGAAACCCACACTTGGACAATACAGAGAGAGAGACAGAGAATTTGGAGCACTCTGTCCTAATGGGATGTTTTCATCAAACTCCTCCCCCAAAGGCTCAGGGATATATGCTGAAGAGGAAGCAGAAAGACTTTAAGAACAAGAAGTGATAATAACTCCCAGGAGACAGTGTATTGGCCAGTTTTATGGTGTGGGAAGTCCTTCTGTACATATGTTGCTTTAGATATAGTCATCTGAGAGAAAGGAACCTCTATTGAGAAAATGTCTCTATAAGGATGAGCTAGAGGCAGCCTCCGTGGTATATTCTTACTTAGAGATTACCACCCATTGGAAGTGGTACCATCCTGGGCTGGTTGTCTATAAGAAAGCAGGATGAGAAAGCTATGAGGAGCAAGTCAGTAAGCAGCACTCCTCCATGGCCTCTGCATCAGCTCCTTCCTGCCTCTAGGTTCCTGCTTTGGGCTTCCCTTGGTGGACTGTGTCTTAGGATACATAAGCCAAATAAACCCTTTCTTCCCCCAGTTGTTTTTGGTCATGATGTTTCATCACAGCAACAGGAACCCTAACTAAGACAGTATTTTCTAGACACGGCAGGACTGACACACATATAAACTCACAGAGGGCATGGCAGCACACACAGAACATGTATAATCTTAGCACTGAGAGGGGGGAAGTGGAAATGGGATAACAACCCTACAGGAAGCTATTTGCGATTGACACCTGAAGGCAAAAGGAAAATCAGTTTTCTCCCATTGAGTGTCACTGTGTATAATCAACCACATTCTAAAGCAGGCTCCATGTCCAGAAGTAGTTGGCCAAAATTGGGTGGGTGGGGAAGTGGGAAGGAACTGGGGGAGGGGAAGAAGAAAAAAAACCCCATAAGGTAAAAATGGAAAAGAGAATAATTTGACTAAACTTGCTCCAACCTTGGCATCTTCTAATATTCTACCTTACTGAGAGTAGAGACAGCTTCAGATAAAAGCAAATATCAGAACTGATTCTAGAATGGGCATATGTCTGCTTTATCTTAGATGCATCAAGAGTTTGATCTTTTTTCCTTTTGCTTTGTTTTGAGGCATGTTTTCACCAGGATGTCATCACCCTGACTATCCTGGAACTCACTAGGTAGCCCTGGATGGCCTTGAACTAGAAAAGACTGGGATATGAGCTTGCAGCTGCTGCCTTAACTGTGGCTTTACCCCACCATCTTGGACTCTTTCCCTTCAAACCATAAGCCCAATTAAACACTTCCCTTTATAAGTTGCCTTAGTCATGGTGTTTTCTTGTAGTGGAACGGCGGGCTGTAGCCCGCCACCCGGCTAGCTTTGCCCAAAATAATTACACGGAAACTGTATTCTTTTAAACACTGCCTGGCCCATTATCTGTAGCCTCTTATTGGCTAATTCTCACATCTTTCTTTAACCCATATTTAGTAATCTGGGTAGCACCACGAGGTGTGGCTTACCGGGAGAGATCTTAACCTGCGTCCATCTCGGAGAGGAGCAGCATGGAGACTCACTATGGCGAGTGCCTGAAGCATCTCCCCAACTCCTGCTACCCAGCATTCTGTTCTGTCTACTCCGCCTACCTAATTTTCTGTTCTCTTAAAGGGCCAAGGCAGTTTTCTTTATTAATTAACCAATGAAAGAAACATAGACAGATAACTCTCCTCCATCATTTCCCCTTTTTCTGTTTAAACAAAAAAGAAAGGCTTCAACTTTAACATAGCAAAATTACATATAACAAAACAGTTATCAAGCAAGTATTACAGTTACAATATTTAAATCTATTTTATCTTTTATCATAACTAAGGAAATCTATAACTATCTATTTATTCTTCAACTCCATCAAAGACTCCAGAAGGATATAATATTACCTAAGTAAACAAGTCATTTGTAACTTTCAAACTCTAGAAATGATAGAGACAACTCGCTGCCTAGACAGTCACCCAAAGTTCCTCTGTACCGTTGGGGCATCCATCTTCAGCCTTCAGGCCCATAGTGTCCAGCAGACTTTTTCATGAAGCAGGAAATTCCAAAGACAGTTCAGTCACTTTCTACTGTGTCCTGCAGAACGTCTCGCAGACTCTTTCATGAATCAGGAACCCCGAAAGACCATCTCACCTTTAGGCAAGTTCAGCAGTCCTCTCTCTGCAGGTTCTTTGTGTCCAGTTTATGGAACAGTCCAGCCAAGAGCAGTTTCTTGCCCAAATGGCTAACAAACTCCATAAGTAGCCTCTTCGATGCCCATCTTCCTCTCGAAGTAGATTGGTGCTGCCAGGAGCAGACGTGTCTCATTGTCATGAAAAACCCTAAGTTATTAAAACATTAAATGCCATATTCTGCAGTCTTTGAAAGATATGAAGAATGCCTATCTGAAATATATCTATGCACATCTAGAAAATGACTAACATGACTACAAGCTTGACTATTAATCGATGATTATCCATTAACAACCTATATTTCCTAATAATACATTACATTCTTTAAAATGAACTACAATCACAATAGCTTAATCAAAATCAGAAATACATATACATATAACAAATTGACCTTAAAATCCATACCAATGCAAATTATTCATATCTATATCATATCCCCCTTTAAATGTAAAAGAACATTTATAAACAATATTTGGGAATGTGGGCGCAGTTATTTCTCTCCAAACTGCTTCCTGCTGAGTGGGGGCGTTGTTATTTAGGTCTTTCATGGTATAACCTGTCTGCTAGGTTCCTCTCAGTTGGCAGTTGAGTGAAGTAATTTTTTGAAGATGTTCACAGCAACCTTTCAGGAGGGCGTGGTTTATCATACCATATTGGGATAGAAGCAATCCACAGAGTCTCGTCCTCTGTGAAAACAAAAGAAGAAACTCTTTTCCAAAGCATCATGTTCTTAGATCCAAATCCTGAAGTCATACCGTTAAGATGTCCATTCTGGTCTAGCCTGGCAGCCCATATAATGAAATGTCTCTCTGTACTTAGCTCCTTTACAGTCAAAAAAATCAAAGAAAACACAACAAAATACATAATCCAGACTCTCTGTGAATTTTCCATTTTTACGTGGCTTATATTTACTCTATCAATTAATTTATTCTGTCTCTTTAAACACTTTACCCTTTTTTTAAAGTCATTAACTTTATTTTCTATATTTTATTTTTTTTCTCTTTTAAGCCTACGTGAGCCATTTAAAGGCCTTCTATGTCTGAATCTTTCCTATTGTGAATCTGTAATTTTTTAATATCCAGGAGCACTTCTTAAAAGGTTAACCACTTCTTAAAAACTTAAGTTGCACCAGGTAGAGGTAATACGGTACTGCCTGTTTACAGCCAAGTCTAAACCTTAACTGCGCTGTTATTATGGTAATTATGATAGATCCTGCCTGAGGTCAGCACAGTTTAGCATGGCGGAGCAGAGCCAGAGCTGCTATTGCCTCAGTCATTTGGTGTCCCTGAGCTGCACACAGTTACAGGTACACAGCAGTCCACATTGGAGCTGCACTCAGCAGTTTAATTTTGATACTGAGCGTGCAGCACAGAAACTCTTTTAATCCAAGTTACAGCCAAATCTGATGCGCAGAGCACCGGGCAGTCTGAAAACATCTCTCTCTCTATGGCGGCAGGAATCCACCATGCTCTCCCGCTCGCCTAAGCCTGATTCCGCCATCTGCTCAGGTGCAGGCAGGGAGCAGGGAGCCATTGGCATGGTCTCAGAGTACTTTTTTTCCCCGATCCCAAGCGGGCACACAAACATCCAGTCCATAAAAGCCACTGAAATGGTTTATAGCCAGAATTTGCACTGGCAGCACAGCACCAGGAAGCCGCGTTTTAAAATGACTCAGCTTTTTCTCTGCCGCTATTGCCGAAACAGAAAATCTCTCTACGGCACGTCCAGGCAAACAGCAGAAAGCTGTGTTAAACTCTCTCTCCTTTATTTAAAGCCCTCTCAGGTTAAAAACCTGAGTGGATTTAGTCACCACGTTGGAGCGCCAATCTGTAGTGGAACGGCGGGCTGTAGCCCGCCACCCGGCTAGCTTTGCCCAAAATAATTACACGGAAACTGTATTCTTTTAAACACTGCCTGGCCCATTATCTGTAGCCTCTTATTGGCTAATTCTCACATCTTTCTTTAACCCATATTTAGTAATCTGGGTAGCACCACGAGGTGTGGCTTACCGGGAGAGATCTTAACCTGCGTCCATCTCGGAGAGGAGCAGCATGGAGACTCACTATGGCGAGTGCCTGAAGCATCTCCCCAACTCCTGCTACCCAGAATTCTGTTCTGTCTACTCCGCCTACCTAATTTTCTGTTCTCTTAAAGGGCCAAGGCAGTTTTCTTTATTAATTAACCAATGAAAGAAACATAGACAGATAACTCTCCTCCATCATTTTCTCACAGCAATAGGAAAGTGATTAAGACACCGCCCTATGGGCCCACTTCTTCCAAACATTTGCAGGGCAGTGTTTTAACCATTCAGTCTGAAAATAGGCATGGGAGGCACACTGGGAATGGCCCCAGTCTTTTGAAACCAAAAACCCACCTTCAGTGACACACTTCCTCCAAGACCACACCTCCTAATCCTTCCCAAACAGTTCCACCAACTGGGGACCAAGTATTCAAACAAGAGCAGATAAGGACCATTCTCATTCAAACTAGCCCAGAGGCAAATGCCATCAAGAACAGAATTATTACTGGGCACTGGGGCTCTCGTCTCTAATCTATACTTAGGAGGTAGAAGCAGGAAGATCAGGAATTGAAGAGCAGACTTGGCTACATGGTGAGTTAAAGACCAGCCTGAGCTCTGTGAGATTCTGTCTCAAAGCAACCAACGAAAGTACTGAGCAACAAATAAAATAATTGTTAGCGTGACTGAATGTGGGTCCTGGCTATTGCCCCATTAAAGGGGGTTGTAGACTCACTTCTGAAAGCTGTCACCTGACCTCTACACATATGCTGTGGCATGTACATCTGCACATGCACAATGTGCCCCTCCTCCCAGCTCTTAAGAAACCTATTAAAGAAAACAAAAACAACAACAAAAACAAAAGGAGCTGGGCAAGGTGGCACATTCCTCTAATCTCAGCACTTGGGAGATGAAGGCAGGTGGAACTTGTGGAGTGTGGTCTACACAGCAAGTTCTATGCCAGCCAGAGTGACATAGTAAGACTGGGTCAAAAAACAAAATAAAGAAAAAAGGTGTTTTGGGAAAGCCATTCTTTTTTATCCATTTGAGACAGAATAAAAAATAAAGCTCAGCTATGGGAAGTAAGGAACCACCCAGATGGTGTCATGCAGTGTTTAGTATAGTGATAGCACATGGCCAGCCCTCAACACACGGAGGCCTGTGGTCTCGTTACTCGTGGAATGTAATGAGAGAAAATACACATTTGTCAATATGGTTACATGTTACTGGAAGCTGTCAGAGAAAACCAAGCATAGCTGTCCCGCGTCCTTGGTGTTCCTCTGTCATGATGGGACAAACATCAGAGAGTACAGATGCTGAAGTGATGGCTCTTAAAAGTGTTAGCACAGAGTCCTCCCGCCAGCACGTCCTGAGAAATGCCACTGTGGGGACGGAGTGTGCCACACTTGAAAACTCTTGGACTTGACCACAAGTCGGGTGTGGCACAGAACACAAGCTTTGCTGTGGCTGTGTAAACTTACAGTGCAAGGCAAAAGAACCTTGGTCATTAGAAAGAGCTCAGTCAAAGAGAGAGAGAGAGAGAAAGAAAGGAAAGGGAAGGGAAGGAAAAGAAGGAAAGGAAAGAGAAGAAAAGAAAGAGCTCTGTGGTTAGGTCGCCAGTTTGGCTGACACCGAGGGAGAACATGAAAAAAGCTGAGCTGCTGCCCAAACCTGGTGACCTGAGTTTAGTCCCCAGGACCCTAGAAAAGGTGGAAGGAGGAGACCCCCAGAGCTGTCCTGTGACCTCCACACACATGTACTGTGGTGTGACCCCCCCACCCCCACAGTACTAATAAAAACTACAAACGCAACAGAAAAGAAAATCCGGGAGTCTGGAGAGAGGGCTCAGCAGTTAAAAACACTTGTTCTTACAGAGGACCCGGCACCCACTTTGTGGGTCACCAACATCCATAACTCCGGTTCCAGGGCACACAAAGACCTTCTTCTGACGTCTGCAGGCATCAGGCACACATATGGCATAATTGCATACATGCAGTGTGCTTGTTTGAAAGAAAACAGCCCCCAAAGGAAGTGGCACTATTAGGAGGTGTAGCCTTGTTGGAGGAAGTGTGTCACTGTGGGGTGGGCTTTGAGGTCTCTGTTACTGAAGCTTCCCTCTATGTAACAATCAGCTGGCCGGGCGGTGGTGGCGCACGCCTTTAATCCCAGCACTCGGGAGGCAGAGGCAGGCGGATCTCTGTGAGTTCGAGGCCAGCCTGGTCTACAAGAGCTAGTTCCAGGACAGGCTCTAAAAAAGCTGCAGAGAAACCCTGTCTCGAAAAACCAAAAACCAAAAAAAAAAAAAAAAAAAAAAAAACAATCAGCTGACTTCCTGTTGCCTGAGAGATGTAGCATTCTCAGCTCCAGCACCATATCTGCCTGTATGCCACCATGCTCCCTGTCATGACGATAGACTGAACCTCTGAAACTGTAAGCCACCCCAATAAAACGCTTTCTTTCTAGGAGTTGCTGTGGCCATGCTGATTCTTCATAGAAATAGAAACCCTAAGACATGCAGACAAAACACTCAAACACAGAAAAATAATATAGAAAAAAGAAAAGAAAACCTGATAGCATTTTTAGAATTGTTGGCATTCTAAGCTTTTGATCCTGGTATGAATGAGAAGTATATTCCTCGTTGCTTTGGAACAGGGGGTGACACCATAAGTCTCCATATCTAAATTGCTATCTGAAAACTTGGCTTAAGTGGGTTAGCTTACTTTTCTGAACACTGAGGCAGTCTTTGTTCTAACATGATGGACTGACATCCAATTTCTCCCACCATGAAGGGTCACCCGTTTAATCATTTACCCTACCTATCACCCACATCCCTGTCTTCTGAAAACCCCAACTCAAACCTTGGCAAGCAGGTAGGGTGGAGTGGGATAGGGCTATGCACTGGACCGCTAAGAACACTCCCAGGGATTTTTTTTTACTTGAGTAGGCACTGGGGACCACCATGCTTTGATCCTGAAGCTACAAATGACGCCAGTCTAAGAGCAGCCTGACAAAGGAGAGGTGGCCAGCACTGATGGAGAAGCATCTCTGCTTCTAGCTGCCCTTAGGCCGATCTGTGGCTGCCAACAGTCCCAGGATCTGGTTAGTGAAGAGACCACTCTGGCCAGCTTGAGCAGGGCAAGCATGGCTCTGACAGGCTTTCCTTGCCCTTTTCCCCCATCCCCTCTGCCTTGCTAAAGCTGCTAGATTACATTTTTAAAGCTATCCACTAAGATCTATTCCCTTCTTTAGCTACTTTCTCCTCCTGAGGCTGACTACCACAATCAAAAACCTGCTTTCGGCTCACCTAATTAACCTGTCCAATCAAAATTAAACACTTCATCCTAACATGGGGTTTTCCTTTGCACCTTTATAAACTGCCCTTTGCCTATGGGCCACGTCGGTTTCCTCTCTATCCAGTCCTTTGTCCCTCTGAGACAAATATCCCTTCCCCATCTCCCTCATTCCCTTCCCCTTCTCCCTCCTCTATCCCTGTCTCTGTCTCCGATTCCCTGCTCTCGGTCCTTTTGGGGCAAATAAATCTCCTCTGTGCTGAGAACGTGGTCTTGAGGTGTCTTGTGCCGGTCCTTTGAACAGTATTCTATAATAAGAGTGTGGGCATCATTGTATACTACACAGATCTGGATTTCTGTTTAGCAATTAGCAGTCAATGGCCTTGGAGGGGGCTTTAACCCTTGATCACCCATGCCATGGTTACAACAGCAGCATCTGCGTTACCATTCTGGTGTGTTGTTGGTTACTTTGCATGAGCAGCAGTTACTGGCACACAGTAAGTACTCTGTCAGTAAGTACAATACTGCCCTCTACTATGCTAGGACACAGAACATGGCTGTGAACCCCTCTGAAAACATTCCAATGCAAGTCGCTCAGGTGATCAGAGCTGACTCAAACCATCCCCGCTGGCAGCATTTTCCTTACCCTGAGCTTAGCTGCTAAAACCATTTCTAACCTTTATTTTTATTTTATGTGTGTGGGCATTTTGCCTGCAGATATGCCATGTATATTCAGTGCCCATGGAGACCAGATGGGGGTATCAGATCCCCTGGGGTCAGAGTTACGGATGGTTGTGAGCTGCCATGTGGGTGCTGGGAACCAAAGCCCAGTCCTCTGCAGAGACAGCCAGTGCTCTTAGGCATGGAGTCCCTCTGCAGCCCCAGGTTAGTTATTTTTCATTACAATTCTGATAAAGGGAAGTTATATTTAAAGTCATTCTTGGAAAGAAATCATTTCTGGTTAATCTTGGTGTATGGCTTTTTAAAAAAGTTATTTGCAAGGTTTTTTATTTTAAATAATAAAGTTTATAAAAATTAGAAAATAGGCCCTTTAAATTGTTAATCCTGTTCTTTCCCACAGACATTCTTCTGTGAGCTGTGGTGGATGCTGTGTGGTGCACACACATGATCAGTAAGAGGGTCATATGCTCTTAAAGCAGCAGCAAAAAAGAAAAAACAAAAGCCTGTAATACTCAAGAGTAGAGAGAACATCCTGTGGATGAGCGTGGACTACTTTCATAGAGAATGAATTTGAAAGCTTCCAGCTGGCACTAGAAGTATACTACTATTTTCATATAGTGGAAATAACACGCACCAGTTAGGACACACGGGGGGGGGGGGGGTGACGGGGCAAGCTCTGGTGACTGTGGTCCAATGTGACGAGAGAGAAGAGAGAGAGGGCTGGGCACACAACTCGCCATCAGAGTGTGTTGACTGAGTTCTCTGTCCCAAAGAAATCACACAGAGGTCTACATTAACTATAAACTAATTGGCCCATTAGCTCAGGCTTCTTATTAATTCTTATAACTTATACTAGCCCATTATTCTTGTCTATGTTAGCCACGTGGCTCAGTACCTTATTTAGTGAGGCAGTCACATCTTACTTCTGTGGCTGGGTCACGACTGCAGACTAGGATTCTTCCCAGAATTCTCCTGTTCCCAGAACTGACCTGCCTATACTTCCTGTCTGGTTGTCCTGCCTATACTTCCTGCCTGGTTACTGGCCAATCAGCGCTTATTTAAAATATAACTGACAGAATACAGACCATTGTCCCACACCAAGAGCATGTGGTTAGCCAGCACAAAACACTGGGGAAAAGGTAGAAAAACTGAAAGATATGACCAGAAAGCTAGGCTGGGGTATGTAGAGGAAGACACAGTGCACAGAAGTGGAAGAAAATAGGTTATTAGTGGGCTGTTCCAGCAGTTACTGGTGATGGCAGAATCAGTCATTCAGAGGCAGCTCTTAAGAGTTCATCCAGTCTTTAATGTATAAATTTATATATTTCATTTATAGAGAATCTTCAATAATAAGACACACATATATAATAAATAACTCAAATTTGAAAACATATGTCAGACAGCGTCATGGTTTTTTGTTTTGTTTTGAGACAGGTACTCCTGCAGCTCAGGCTGGTCTCCAGCTCTACATGTAGTTGAAGGTGACTTTTAATGTCCAGTCTCCTGCCTCTATCTTCCAAGAGCTGGAATTACAGGTGTTCATCACCGTGCCAAGTTATAACCCCTTTGGCTTTTTCTTCTTTCTTGATGGTGGCTGAGGGTTTAGCTCAGGGCCTTGGGCATGTGAGGCAACCGCCCTACCACAGAGCTGTATCCCCAGCACGGCTTCATACCTTCTTGGTGTCAGAAGCCCCCAGCCCAGGGAGGTCGGCAGGCAATCTCAGCAGCTCTTCAGCTTCTTCCTGCAAAGTCTCTGCCTTCTCGTGCAGCAGCATCTGCAGTAAAAACCCAGTCCTGAGGCCAAATGTACTTGGCTAGAGAGTTGCTAACATTTCATGTCTGCTAAAAACCTGAGCTTGACACATCAGTATCTAATGTTAGAGCTAAAATGGTGGGACTGAAAACAGCCACTTAAGAACAAGCGATTTTAGTAAATGAAGCTGAGGAATTCTGTTAAAAACCATTTTAGCTGATGAGTGTTCAGTGTACCAAAAAGAACGGAGCTTTTCTACACTCAGAGATTTGCTTCACAGAAGACCTGGGCACTTAAAACTTAATTTATAATCTATAAAATTTCAGAGAATTTTTGCAAAAATTTAATTGCCTCTTGAAACTGCTATCCTTTCATATATGTTCAATTAGCTCTGGAAACTGTTATCTTACATATATATTTTACTCTTATAACTTAGTGTGCTTTTAGAAGCCCATCAATATTACAGAAAAGATTTTTTCCTAAAGCTTCTAAAGTAAACAAAGTCTGATCTATCTTCCCTTCATCTCTTCCCTCCCTCCTGTCATTTTTCCCTCATGTATTTTTTTTATTAATTACTTAGTTATTTAATGTGTATGGGTATTTTTGTTAGCATGCATTGCATGTGCATACACCATGTCCCTGGAGGCCAGAAGAATGGGGTGGATCCCCTGGAACTGCAATTACAGATGGTTGTGGTGGCCACGTGGGTGCTAGAAGTATGAACCCAAGTCCTCTGGAAGAGCAGTTAGTGCTCTTAACCACTGAGCTACCTCTATACCCCCCCCCCCATCACCTTATACTTTTTGAGCTAGGATTTTACAATATAGTCTAGGTTGACCTCATATTTGTGATCTTCCTGCTTCAGGGCTCGGAACATGCATGCTGGCATGTCTGGGAATAGGATAATTTAAAGACATTGTGCAGGGAAGAGAGTATCCCAAGCACAGTGCAGAGGACTTGTGCTGGTTTGCCTTAGCGCCCACACACAGGAGGCAGAGGCAGGGGGATCACTCCTTTAGTTCCCACACACAGTGAGAAGAGGCAGGGGGATTGCTCCTTTGGTTCCCACACACAGTGAGCAGAGGCAGGGGATCGCTCAGTTTCAAATCCAGCCAAAATCACTGAATCAAACAACAAAACAAAATGGCATTTAGAATATTTCAATAAAAATTTGATGAACGATGACTTTTTCTATTTTCTAAACACGAGAAATAAAATGCTGGGATTAGTTGCAGGTGGGTTTTGCCTAGAGAGCAGGGAAATTTATTTGTAATACTGCTTATAATATAATACTGCTTATAATAAAAAGCTTAGCAAAAACTTCATAAAGGGAAAACCCCTAAGAAACAAAGTGGAAATAAAAAAGAAAACAGTGCTCTCTAATTAGACAAGGCAGAGCATTGCACGAGGGAAATCAAAATATAAGCCAGGCTTTCCAGTATCCGAGGTAATGGTAACCATATAAACGTCCTATTGTATACTCCAAAAGCTACACAGATCGCCGGGTGGGGGTGGCACACACCTTTAATCCCAGCACTCTGGAGACAGGCAGGCAGGTCTCTGTGAGTTCAAGGCCAACCTGGTTCACAAAGTGAGTTCCAGGACAGCTAGGACTACACGGAGACCCCATCTCAGAAAAAAAAAAAAAAAAAAAAAACCACAACACAACAAAACAAAAATAATACAACAACAAAAAAGAAAGAAAGAAAGGAAGGAAGGAAGGAAGGAAGGAAGAAAGAAAGAAAGAAAGAAAGAAAGAAAGAAAGAAAGAAAGAAAGAAAGGGAAAACTACAGACCATAAACTGGGAGCGGTGGTGCACGCCTTTAATCCTGGCACTCAGAGGATCTCCATCATTTTGAGGCCAGCCTGGTCAATATAGAGAATTCCCGGCCAGCCAGGGCTACACAGTGAGACTCTGTCTTAAAAACAACAACAAAGAACAAAACAAAACCCTACATAGATCAGCAACAATGATACAAAATCCACAGTATCACGGGATACAGAATGTTGCCAACCTCACACCCTGTCTGAGGAAGTAGAATGAGCTGGCTGGAAGGTGGGAGAGCTGGACTGAGTACTGGGGTGAGATCTGGCCGGGGCCTGAGAACTCAGTGTGCTGAAGGCCAAGAGTACAGCCCCTGCAGACACCACTGTCTTCCTGGGATACGGTCAGCCCCACAGTCCTGGCTCAGTAAGCCACTGTTATTTCTTTGGGTCATGTTTATTTCTTCCTGCAAACACTTGGTGCACAGGTACCATCAACTGATTGTGTGCTAGGCAATATGAAGGAGATGACTGCAGGCTGTCCTGCAGGCTGCATCTGTAAACACCGAAACTACCTCTCTCACACCACTGCAAATATCTCTTGAGGAAATACTCACATGTGAGCACCATTCAAAAACTTGAGAAAGAGATGTATTTTTAAAACAGTTCTCTTTCATATAATGACAATAACTATCTTAGTTAGGGCTTCTATTGCTGACGAAACACCATGACCAAAAAGCAAGTTGGGGAGGAAAGGGCTTGTGGTACTTTGAAAGAAAATGTCCCATAAAGGGAGTGGCACCATAGAAGGTGTGGCCTTGTTGGAGGAGGTGTGTCACTGTGTGGGTGGGCTTTGAGGTCTCCTTGGCCCAAGCTATGCTCAGTGCAACACACAGCTGCTTCTGCTGCCTTCAGATCAAGATGTAGAACTCTCAGTTCCTTTTCCAGAACCATGCCTGTCTGCATGCTGCCATGCCAATAACAGACTAAACCTCAGAACTGTAAGCTAGCTGAATGTTTTCCTTCTAAGAGTTGCTGCGGTCATGGTGTCTCGGCAGCAGGAACACTAACTAAGCCAAAGCTTATTCAATCTACACTCACATCACTGTTCATCATTGAAGGAAGTCAGGACAGGAACTCAAACAGGGCAGGAATCTGGAAGCAGGAGCCAGGGTGCTGATAACTGGCTTGCTTTCCCTGGCTTTTTCAGCAAGCTTTTCTATAGAATCTGGGACCAACAGCCCAGGGATAAGACCATCCACAATAGACTGGGCTCTCCTCCCAAAAATTACTAATTAAGAAAATGTGTTCAGCTGGATCTTATGGAGTCATTTTCTCAATCGAGGTTCCCTCCTTTCAGATAACTCTAGTTTGTGTGTCAAGCTGACATAAGACCAAGCAGCACAATAATGCAATGATGAAGTTGTAAAAAGCCAAGCAATTTATATAATTGTGACCAAGAAGGACATAACCCCAAATGGCTGTGTGATGGCTTCACCCACACAAACAGAAGTACAATGGCAGTCTTGAAAAGGGAACTGAAGACTGTGAATGGCTTAAAGAACTTAATATGGGAAAGAGAACGTCTTGCTTCAAAGGAAGGGCTGGCCTGGCTCTGAGGGGCAGACCGCCAGACGCAATGGGAGAAACGTGAAGAGAGGCAAATTAACATCTTGTGGTGACTTCGGTAATGATAAAAGCACCAAAACCAACGAGAACCGATTCTCGCCAGAGAAGGAGTCTGCAAGCTGAGAGGCTGGATGCTGGGCCCCTGAGGAGACACTTCTGTGAGGAGGCTGTGCGGGGAAGCTGCACGGCTGCCTGGTCCCCCAGTGTGAATTTTTAGGTTGTCTCTCTCCTCTTCTCAGCACTCCTGTGTCAGCAACAGGTACAGTATCTGTACCTACAAATTCTGAGTACGTGGTTTTTTTTTTAATTTAGATTTGATGTATCTGGATGTTTGCTGCATTTATGTATATCTGTGCATCGTGTGTGCACAGTGCTCTTAGAGATCAGAAGGCATCAGATCCCCTAGAACTAGAGCTACTGAGTGTAAGTTACCCTGTGGGTAGTGGGAATTGAGCCTGCAGTCCTCTGGAAGAGCAGCAAGTGCTCTTAACCACTGAGCCATCTCTCCAGCCCTGAGTATGTTTTTGTAACTGTTAACTATTCTATGAAATCAATGCTTTGCTCTGATATAGAAAGCGTAAGGACGGATGCTGTGACATATTCTCACAGCTTGCTCACCTTTGCTGAGGAAACAATCTGCTTGGCCTGGCGCCTGGACAGATGCTCAATTGTCCTCACTAGCACGTCTGGATTGGCATTGGCTAAGTGCATTATACTCTTGTAACCTGCACCGTATAACTGCTTTGCTCGACCCTAAGGTATTAAAAAAATTAATACTATGAGTATTTGTGACTATTAAAAAATCTACGTTCAACAGACAACAGACGAAGATACTAATGTGACTGTGAAGAGACGACACAGCAGAGCACTGCAGAATTTTAAGGATGTGTCTGGGACTCTGATTTGACTCGGGAGTTTTCCACACAGTGGAAGTCATCAGGTGTGCTAAAAGTCTGCTCTCCGTGGCTGAGTGCATCTAAGCTGCCGCGGCCATTCCTCACTGATAAGAAACCCAGCTTCTTCAACCTTCCCCATGAAGACCAGCAGCGCTCCGGGAATCCCCAGGCTTTGCACATCAGACTGGGACAGCTGCGCATTCAGTCTCATGGACCGAGCAGCCTCTCCACTGAGGAGACCCCTGCCGCGGGACTACCCAGCGATGTCAGCCGATGTAACAAGTCCCCTTTGTTGATATATATTGAGTCTATCAGTTCTGTTCCTCTATAGATCCCAGAGCAACAAGGCTCTTTCTATTCCCCATTCTGCAGCAGCACTTCGCAAAATGGTAAAACCTAACCTTCCCGTCAGTAAAAACAACCTGAGCTGGGGAACCAGAGCAAGGCTGACCTCTAAGACCCCGGTAACTTCCATGAGCGGGATTAGCTCCGCCTTCACGCAGTACGTCAGTTTCTTGGTAAGTTCTACCAACAGTGCTCTGTAAACCCAAAACTCCTCCAGCTCCTGAGAAAAGAAAGATACATCAAATGTTAAGCTAAGCAAGTTACCTCTAAGTTTTTTCTGAAGTTTGGGTGTAGCGAGGGAGAGGACGATCCCAAGCACAATGACAAGGAGGCACGGTGGGCACCCTGGCAGCTTGATGAACTAGCTCTTGGGGGCGGAAAAAGATTGAAAATAAAAAACCAAGTTATTTCTAATCAAAATCACAGGAAATGGATGTACAGCTTTGTTTGTCAAGTGACTACAGTTTTTACCATGGGAATTATCCCAGAGACAGAGTATTAAATAAGGAAAGATTCGAATGCAGCATAATATTCAATGAAACATTGTCTAAGCTAATAAAAACAAGAAATACGAATCGTGAGCATTAAATATGGCTTGGAGGCATTCGTATCAATTGATCTTCTCCAGATGTACACTCGAGGGCAGGGAGCCGGCTCTGAGGGAGGTGCCTGCTGCATAAGCGTGAGGGACCCAGCACCCACGTAAAAGTCAAGTGTGGCAGCAGAAGTCTGTGACCCCAGCACCAGATGTCTGTGTGGGTGTGCAGCCACAATGGGGAGCTCCAGGTTCAGTGAGAGACCCATTTTTTTGTATTTTTCTATTACCCATTCTGTGTAATTTTTCTGCTAGTAGAAGTAACCTGAGCTGGGGAACCAGGACAAGAAGGAAGAAGAAGCAATTGAGAAAGACACCTCTGATGTTGACCTCTGACCTCCACATGCAATTGTGGCAAGTGCATACACGTGCACCCAAACAGGTATGCATGCACAGGCACACACATAGTGTGCACCCCCCACCACACGTTCAGTTTAGTATACTGCAAACTCATACACTAAATATGTTTAAATGTTAATTTTAAAAGGCCCTTTTCTAGGCTGTGGGTATCACCATAAGAACATGTAATATCACCCTGATGTCACTGAGCAAGCAGCTGCTGTACAGCAGAGCTAACGGATGCCGACAGAACTGCCAGCCAACAGTGCCGAGCTGCCTGGGGTGGGCCTTCCTGTCGCTAAGTTTCCACGATTATCTGTGGTTAAAAGCTGCCTTCACTAATACAGCCGCCATGCTACCTCACGCCACTGATGCCTTCCTCAAGGGAACAGAGTCACTTATTAAAGGATACTAATCACCATACATTATTCTACTTACGCATAGACTAGAGGTGTAAGCTAGGAAAGAAAGGAAGCTAAAATTAAAACAGCTTGTATGATATGTCAATTAAAGATTATTTCAGTACCTAAGTCTGGTAAGACTTGCCGTGCTATTTAAGGAAATGCTACAGTTTTCTAGTTTCAAACTCATCTACTTCAAATGCATATATAAATAAAGCTTATTTATATACATATATTAAGTATATGTATATGTAAACCCCTATACTTGATGTGGATTCCTAGCCTGCCTGCCAGGCACTAGGACTGGCATATAACTGTGGCTGCCCAGAAAACACGGTACTGAGTAATCCCACGGCAGCTAATGGTCATGGCTCACTTAACCCGCTCATGACTCATGGGTCACCACGTGGAAGCCGTGGTTGTGACGGACAGCTTGGAACTATTAGCAGTGGTCCTGGAACAGGCCAGCTCTGCACCGTCTACTGACTTAAGTGTTCTAGTAGACTCGGTAATTTCTGCATTATCCCATAAGCTCATGCGCAGTAATCTTGTAAACAGGCTGACACAAAGAAATGCTTTCAATAATCTGCATGCTTTGAAATAACACAGTAACTCAGCAAGAGAAGAGACTGACACCTGCTTTATGAGCTTAATAACAGCGGAAATGAAAGGACCAGAAGTGCATGTCACACGTGTAAGTGAATTACCTCACAGAAATGTAACACGCTGGATGAGAAAGAGGCAGCTCCCGTGAGCAGGCTTTGTATGTGTCCTCGGGGCATATTAAATTTCTCAGACACACTCCAAACGTTGGTCTCTTTCAGCAAGGAATAAAGGACAAAAGACAGATAGAGCCTGTTGACAATGTTCTTGTCCACCTTCTAGAAAGACACAATCAAATAAACTCAGTTGGTAGATGGGCAAAAGGCAAAGGGAATGAAACTAACAGGTCACCAGTGCAGGGAGGGGAGTGGACTGAAATGCGCATCTGAAATGCGCATGCTCTAGCCCTGGACCCATGACTGTGGCAGTCGGGAAGAGGACCTTTGCAGATGTTGTTAGCTCGGGACGTGTAAAGGAAGCCATCCAGGATTCACCTCGGGCCCTGAACTCACTGACTGGAATCCTTATAAAATGAGGAAAGGACAGAGACACAGAAGCCAATGAAGAGCGAGGCTCGGGTCAGATATGTACCCGTGAGCCTAGCAGCTGCTTACCCAAGCCTCGCGGCTGGGAGAGAGCAGGTAAGGATTCTTGCAGTCTACCCAGGAAGTCAGCGTTGCTCATACCTTGATTTCAAATCTGGGTTCCTGAACTGCGAGGAACCGAGCCACGGGCCTCACATACGCAAAGGCAGGGCTCTATCACCGAGGCCAGCTGCTTTCTGCTTTTTAACTCGCCCAATGGCGTTAGAAAATGAACACGAAGGGGGAAGCAGGAGTGTGGGAGGCACAGGGGTCCCTGTGCTCACAGAAAAGCACTAGGGGGACCAGGAATGTTCCAGACAACCTGCTCTGTGTAAACTGTTTGACACACAGAAGGCTAGGAGCAGATGGGAGATGTTACACGTACTTTACAAGGAGCTTGATGTTGTCATGTTGTGCATGCAGGGTTGAGTTATGTATCACGAGGAACATTTTCACCAAATTGAGCTGTACTTAATTAAATATGACCCAAATAAACCACTCGGGGTCAGACTCTCAAAGTTTGAAGCAGTACTGGCTGAGGAGCCATGTGGAGCCAAACTCCCTGCCTCCCAGGGAGCAGTACTCTGCTGGAAGGGGGGCGACCTCCACACTGACTGCTGTTTGCGTGTGGATGGGAGTAGACAAACACGCTGGCTAAACGTTGAGCCTGTCTAAACTATCGACTGCAAAGAGATAGGCTATGGCTTCCACGTGGCCGTGAGGTGACATCAGTTTCCCAAAGCAGAAACAGAGACAGAAAACGACTTCTTTCTGAGATTCTACTTTTGCCAGTGATGTTAGAGATCTGATTTTTTGTGCAATTTCATCACTAGTATCAAGTTAACTTGCCAGGGGGGGTGGTGCACTCCTTGAATCCCAGCACTTGGGAGGCAGAGACGGGCAGATTTCTGTTAGTTTGAGGTCAGCTTGGTCTACAGAGTGAGTTCCAGGACAGGCTCCAAAGCTACAGAGAAACCCTGTCTTGAAAACTTAAACAATTTCACAGATGGACTTGGAAGATAAAAAAAAAAATAGTTCTAAAATACGTTATTTGGGCATGATGGTGTGCCTATATATAATCCTAGCACTTGGAGCCCAAGGTAGGAGGGTTAAGACCTGTCTAAAAAGAAAAACATAAATTAGATATAGAAACGAAGGTTGAGATAAATGCTACTGATCAGTGGATTTTGAGTTACAGATTCAGCATGTATATAATGGGCCATCCTTTTAAAAGCATTAAACTGAAAAAGTATATTCAATACTAGGTAGGCAAAGATAGCACTTTAATTTGTCATTTTTAATGTGCTTTTACCATTAACAATAAATTGAATAAATGGAGGCTTTGCTTAGAATGTAATTCCAAAGCCAGGAAAAACGACAGAATTATTAAATGGCTGGACAGATGCTCTAATGACAATTTCAAGCGTTTGCAAGAAATGTCAACGATAAGGGGTGGGGCCGCTGAGATGGCTCAGTGCACAAAGCACTTGTTGTACAAGCCTGACCGCATGAGCCCGAGCACTGGGGCCTCAGAAAGGGGAAAGGAACCAACTCCACACTCCTGGACCTCCACATGAGTGCTGCGGGGTGAATGTGCGTGCGTGCGTCTCACATACACACACACACACACACACACACACACACACACACACACGCACGCACGCACGCACGCACGCGCACGTACACTTGCACACGCACACACACGTTAAGAGACAACAAAGTTTTAAAGGAGTAGGTATGGGATGGAGCTTTGGCTTTTTCTTTCTTTTCAGATTGTATTTATTGTGTGTGTGACTGTGTATGACTGTGTGCACGTGTCCCTTGGTGCACACGAGGAAGCCAGAGGACAGCTCTTGGGAGTGGTTCTCCCCCACCTTGTGGAAGCTCTGCAGCTCTTATTGTTTCTGGCACTCTGTGTAGTCTAGGCTAAGGCTTTTCAGGGGACCCCGAGGACGGAAATCAGGCTATGAGGCCAGTGTAGCAAGAGTATTTTCCATTTTCCACTGAGCTGTTTTGCCTGCCCAACTTTCTTAATATGGAGAAATAAATTATGTTCTAAGTAAATACTTTTTTCTTGGTTTTTGAGACCAGGTTTCTCTGTAGCCTTTGGCTGTCCTGCAACTTGCTCTGTAGATAAGGTTGGCTTCGAACTCACTCACAGAGATCCACCTGCCTCTGTTCCCTACTGCTGGTATTAAAGGCGTGCACCACCCCTCACCCATAAATACTATTTTCTTTAGAATTTGAAATAGTGATATGTCTGAACTATTAAGTAAATAGATTATTAAATATTTAACTATCACACAACAAACATTGACTATATATGAAAATGTAACACAATTAAATTCTAGATTCAAATTTTCAAAGATAGCTTATTCTAAGGAGATTTTTTTTTTCTTTTTCTTTTTTTTTTTTTTGGTTTTTCGAGACAGGGTTTCTCTGCAGCTTTTATTTTTAGAGCCTGTCCTGGAGCTAGCTCTTGTAGACCAGGCTGGCCTCGAACTCACAGAGATCCGCCTGCCTCTGCCTCCCGAGTGCTGGGATTAAAGGCGTGCGCCACCAACGCCCGGCTCTAAGGAGATTTTGTATGTGGTATTATTTCGTAGTTCGTCTCAAATTAGTATGATTTTGATTTTACTTTACATTTTAGAGGTTAATATAAAAGGTCTTTTTTAAATGTAAGATTTTTTAAAATTTATTTAACTTTATTTTATGTGTATTGTGTGAAGGTATCAGATCCCTTAGAATTGGAGTTAGAGACAGTTATGAGCTGCCATGTGGGTGCTGTGAATTGAACCCAGGTCCCAGCCAGTACTCTAACCACTCTCCAGCCCCAATATAAAAGTTTTTAAAGGAATATTTGTATTCATCATTTCAAAAATCTAGCCATAGACAATTCCAAAGTAAAAGACCAAATCTGAACATTGTAAAGTCTATCTGTCTTTCTTGTTTTTGTTTTGTTTTGTTTGTTTGTTTTAAAACAGGGTTTCTCTATGTAGTCATGGCTGCCTTGCAACTCATTCTGTAGTCCAGGCTGGCCTTGAATGCACAGAAATCTGCCTGCCTATCTACAGGGAGCATTGGGAGCTTTTTGAGACCAATAAAATAACAACAACAACAACAACAACAAAATTCAGATTCCTCCTGTGAAGAATTTGTAACATCAAGTAGGACAGCTCATATAAAGTTTCTGGAAAGTAACTTTATATTGGTGTCTTTAGGGGCTGGAAGCTAAGTGGCAGAATACTCATCTAGTCTGTGCAAGTATCTAGGTTTCAACAGCAACACACACACACACACACATAAGCGACATATATAAATCTGTATGCATAATATATATTATAAAACATTCATTTCAAATTGAACTTATATACACAGTTATATGATACTGTGAAAATATTTTATAATATAAGCCAAACAAATTAATAATTTTTGTTCTTATTTAAAGGTGGGGTCTCACTGTGTAGCTCTAGCTTGCCTGGAATGCACTGTGTAGACCAGGCTGGCCTCGAATTCACAGAGATCTATCTACCTCTACCTCCTGTGTGCTAGGGAACAAAAGGATCAGGTCAGTAAAGGGGGTGATGCACTAATTTTGTTGAGTGATTTAGCCCATTATTAGGAGACAAGAGACGCCGCACCTTTCTGATGGCTTGTCCTGATGCCTTCTTCCCGATGAAGCTTTCTGAGACTCCAAGGAGAGCAGCTACATTTTGCTCTGCTGGACTGAGCTGACTAAACTACACAGAAAAGGAATAAACACACACAAAAAATTGTAGCTTTACAAGTCTGTCACCTGAGCCAAATCCAGTATTAATTTTGAAGTCACATTTTCATAATTGTAATGGACAAGAAAAAATGACACTTATTTACAAATATTACAAACTTTAAAAATGTAAGATCAGAAGACAACATACTTTATAGAATTATCGTCATAAGCAGAACAATATTTCATCAACACCAGACTATACATGATGGTGGTTCCATAGAATTACACAGCCTAGGGATGTCACCGCTGTCTTGGTGTGTAAGCATGCTCTAATGACCACCTTACTTCATTCCTCAGAATGCATCTCTATCCTTGGTGCTGGAGATGGCAAAGCATCGCTCCCCTCCACATGTGGATGCAGGAAGCAATTCCCTCCAGGCAACCCAGTCGCAGCTAAATGAGCATGTTACTTGAGGCCCAAGGAGAAAACACTCATGTGCCCCAAGGACTGCTTCTATGGTGTCTGCATACATATTTGTCAATGTTACAGATGATTCTGGTTATAGCAATTCTACTAGTGCACTTGTTCTTCATGTTCTCTTTTTCCTTCCACACCAGTGGCTTCTGACAATATGGATGTGCTCTATGATAATATGAATTTTCCTGATCTGATGGAGCGGGCAGGCATTGAAGCTGTAAAGCAGGTTATGGGGGAAAATCTGGCTGATAAAAGAATTGGGGAAATTTGGGAAAAATGCAAAAATTGTTTTTCTTTTTTGCCTGATTATAAAACTTGGCAAAAGAATTATACTGAAACAGAAAAAAAAAACTTGGCTATGATGAATAAAGTTTCTGAAGAACCTAGGGCTTTAGGGCTGACTGCCTATGGCCTTATAAATCAAAATTGGAATTGTGAGGAACAACAATGGGAAGGTACGACAATGGAGTGAAACCCACTGAACTGTGCTTCTGTAACTGCAGGTAGCTAGCCTCTGAGGTGAGAGCCTCAGAAGTTGTTGGCTGATTAACTCAGCTAAGAATTAAGAATATAGTGGCTGGCAGGGGGCTTGGGAACTGGGGAAATTTCATAATGAATGATGATGTTCTGATTTCAAAGAATCTTTGTACTTCTTGTGAATTACCTTGCCCAGGTAATGATTAACCTGTGGCAAGAAGAATCATTCTCCTTGTATAAAATTCACAATAAAAGACTGAGGTTTGAAGCTGGGGTAGAAGAACCTGCCCTGCAGCTGTCAGCCTGTCAGCTTGCATGAGAAGCCTGGGTTCCTGTATGAATTTCGCCTTCCAAACATACCAGGTTCAAGACCTGCTTCTCTGCTGAGGCTGGCCCCCGGCAACTCGGTAGCAAATGACTGTGCATGAAGACATGGCCACAGTGCTTTCGAGAGACAGTGATTATGTTTAATATTAGAGTGGGCTACAAGAGGAAGAACAGGTACAGAGGCTTTGAAAAACCTGCATCATACAGTACTACTTCAAAACTTCATGAGATGTCATACAGTACCATTTCAAAACTCATGTAATGTCATATAGTACTGCTTCAAAACTCATGTAATGTCATATAGTACTGCTTCAAAACTCATGTAATTTCATATAGTACCACTTCAAAACTCATGTAATGTCATCTAGTACTGCTTCAAAACTCATGTAATGTTATATAGTACTGCTTCATAACTCACATAATGCCATACAGTACGACTTCAAAACTCATGAAATGTCATACAGTACTGCTTCAAAACTCATGTAATGTCATCTAGTACTGCTTCAAAACTCATGTAATGTCATCTAGTACTGCTTCAAAACTCACATAATGCCATACAGTACGACTTCAAAACCTCATATAATGACTAAAGATGATACTATAGAAGTTAACTTCCCGAGAGTAAAACGCTGAGGGCAGGGCTTGGGGCTGTAGTTTCATGGTAGAACACACACTTATTATACACGAGGCTTTGGGTTCAGTCTTTAAATGGGAGTAGAGGGAAGTCACCATATTTGCCTACTATAATCCTGTGTGTTCATTCAGCTAGTCTGTGCACAGAAAAAATTCATAACGCCTTACCTTACCAATTGATTTTATTACACATAGGGCTAGTTCTCCTGTGTTACTGGCTATAAAATAAATACTCTTTGTGAAGCTGGGAGAGGGTTCAGTTAGTACATTTCTTGATGCACAAGTGTGAGGGCCCGAGTTCAACCTCCAGAACCCCTGTAAAAAGCTAGGCGTAGCAGCTCCTGAGCTCATCTACCAGTCAGCCTAGACTAAGTGGGGAGCTCCAGGTCCTAGTGAGGGATCTGTCCAAAAAACCAAGGTGGATGGCTCCTGAAGAATGCACAAACATCTACACCTCCTGAACACACACATACACACAAATAAATATTTAAAAGAACCCAAAAGACATATGGTGTGTGAGTGCACGAATATCGTAAGAATCACAATTTTGCATAATTGATATGTAATAGTCTAAATGAAGAGAGGAAGAAGCCCTGAAAGATGAAAGGTCCAATCCCAATGCTTCAATAGAGGAGAGGCAGTAGCTAAGCACTTGACAAAAGTCCAAAGTGGCCTGAGCTGAAAAGTCCCGTTTCTTACCTGTCTGAAGTACACCATCCAGTCAGGCTCAGACTGAGCAGCAAGGTCGTAGGGGGTTGTTAGGTAGACCAGATGGAGAAGACTTTCCAGTACAAGTCCTTCAAGACCTTTCTTCAGGTCTCTATACAGAATGTCACAATAGGCCAAATCAATGGCCCCTAAAAAAATACAAACACATTCAGGAATGACTGAATCTACTCTTAGCCACGTGTGTTGTGCCTGTTTGTCCCAGTACTCAGATGGCAGACTTGGATGGTGGGGCCAGGGGAAGACCAACCACAGCTAACCAGCAGTCTGAGGCCAGACTGCCTCTCATGAGACCCAGTATCAAGTCAGTTTAGATTAGTTTGAATTTCAAAAAATATATTCAATTGCAATATCTATGATATTGGTCTATTTGTGACTGTAGTATGTAATGAAATAAAAACAAACACTTTGAAAGATTAAAAATAACAAATACAAAGACTTGTTATTCTTGTTGGCTGAGGATCTCAGCCAAGGTCTCTTCTACGACTGCACTAGAGTTCAGGTCCTAACTTAAATCTTGCGTAGCAGTTAACTATGGGAAGTAACTTCAAATTCTCTTATTTGTAATGATTTTGGAGGTTATTTTAATACTGTATCAATTTTTAGACAATTCTGATATAACAACTCAATTTTTGGTAATCTAGCTAAAACCCAATTTCAATGTGGACCCAAAGTAAATTGAGATGACCACTCTATAAACCATGCGGTTGTTTAGAAAGATCATAACAATACATTATATATTTTAGAGATCAGACCTTTGTCAGTTGCAGGGTTGGTGAAGATCTTTTCCCAGTCAGTAGGCTGCCTTTGTGTCTTAGTGACAATGTCCTTTGCTTTACAGAAGCTGCTCAACTTCAGGAGGTCCCATTTATTCAATGTTGCCCTTAATGTCTGTGCAGCTGGGGTTATGCGCAGGAAACGGTTCCCTGTGCCCATTTGTTGTAGAGTACTTCCCACTTTCTCCTCTATCAAGCTCAATGTGTTCAGATTAATATTGAGGTCTTTAATCCATTTGGACTTGAGTTTTGTGCATGGTGATAGATATGGATCTACTTTCATTCTTCTACAGGTTGACATCCAGTTATGCCAGCACCATTTGTTGAAGATGCCCTCTTTCTTCCATTGTATACAAATGTTTATAAATAAAAGGTGATTAAATACTTTATGTTCCTTCTACAGATGACTACAGTATAAAAGGAACGTGAGCCTGGGCTCTTAATACAGGCCCACATATAATCCCAGCTACCTGGAGGCTGAGAAAGGAGGACATCAAATTCAAGGGCTGCCTGGGTTACAGCTGACCAGCTAGCTTGGTCAACTTAGTGAAACCCAGTTTCATAAACAAAAGAGGGAGCTGGGGGTGTAGCTCAGAGGCAGTGCGCCTGTCTAACACGTGTGACGCCTTCAGAGGCAGTGCGCCTGTCTAACACGTGTGACGCCTTCAGAGGTAGTGCGCCTGTCTAACACGTGTGATGCCTTCAGAGGCAGTGCGCCTGTATAACGTGTGACACCTTCAGAGGCAGTGTGCCTGTCTAACATGTGTGATGCCTGTCTTGGTGTGGGAGATCTTTCTGTATATGTGTTGCTTTTATTGGTTAATGAATAAAGAAAAACTGCCTTGACCTGTTGATAGGGCAGAACAGAACTAGGCAGGGAAAACTACACTGAATGCTGGGAGAAAGAAGGCGGAGTCAAGGAGACGCCATGGAGCCATTGCTGGGAACAGACGTGCCAGAACCTTGCAGGTAAGCCACAGCCATGTGGTGATACACAGATAATAGAAATGGGTTAAATTAAGATGTAAGAATTAGCCAAAAGGAAGCTAGAGCTAATTGCCCAAGCAGTGATTTAATTAATAGTTTCTGTGTAGTTAGAGTCTGAGCAGCTGGAAACAAACAAGCAGCCTCCCTACAACAGACTGGCACTCCAACGTGTGCTAGCTAAATCCACATAAAACCTGAGAGGGCTTGAAAAGGAATTCTAGACACTAAAAAAAACAAAGTTTAGCCCCCCCCCCCCCCCCCCCCCCCATGGGCTCTGCTTGCTGGCAGCATGCTGCAGCTCCTTTAAGAGAGGTCTTCCTGATTAGGCGGTAGTAGCCAAAGGAAAAAAAAAAGCGCTGTTTCAAAATGGCAGCACAAACCACTCTGGGTCTTTCAGGAGGCCGAGCACTTGAATGGCATTTGTGGACCCGGTGCTTGTGTGCCCACTCAGGGTCAGAAGGAAAGTAGCTGAGACCATGCCCATGGCTCAGCGCTCCCTGCCTGAGCAGGCACTACTAGGTGTGCAAAAGAAGGAGAATATGACAGGTTCCTGCTGCCACACACAGATTCTTCTAGGCCATGCAGTACACTGCATGGCAGATTTAGCTATTACTCAGATGAAAAGGGTTTATATGCTGCATGCTCCTTCTCAGAGTTAAAGTGGTGAGCACAGCTCCTACCTGGCAGTCCCAGAGCTGGCGGTAATGGTACCTCTGCCATATTGAAAAGCATATAGAGGCAGAGCCAGCACCCAGGGCCACTGTGACCAAGCTGCTTACCATTTTAAAAGCTCTCTAGGACAGAAAAGGATTACAGATACACAATAGTACAGATTCAGACATAAGAACTCTAAATGAGTCACAGTGTTAGATAAATGTACGTAGGCTTGGGAGAGAGAAAAAAGAGTAAAGAGGCAGCAAATGTAATATAAAAGAGTACAGACAAGCATAAAGGAGCAAAGATAATAAATAAATATTAAACCCTTATAAAAAGTAATAAGAAAAATAATTCATGTAAAATGGAATATACACAGAGAGTCTGGATTATGTATACTATTGTGTTTTCTTTGAATTTTTTGACTGTGAAGGAGCTAAGTACAGAGAGATATTTCATTGCATGGGCTGCTAAGCTAAACCAGCATAGATATTTTAAAGATATCATGACTTCAGCATTTGGGTTTAAGGATTTGTTGCTTTGGAAAAGAAGTTCTTCTTTTGTTTGTACAGAGGACGAAAACCTGTGGAATCCTTCCAGATTAATGTGGTTTGATAGACCAACCCCTGCCAAAGGTCACTGTAAACACCCCCAAAAATTACTTCACCCAACAAAAAGCAGGAAACAGTTTGGAGAGAACTACGCCCAAATTTCCTAAATGATTGGTTATAAATGTTTGTTTACATTTAAAGGGGGATATGCTATAGAGATGGATACTTTGCACTGGCATGGATCTTGGTCTATTGATACAAATTTAAGGTCAATTTTGTTATATGTATATTTCTGCTCTTGATTAAAGTATTGTGTTTGTGCAGCTCATTTAAAAATGTAACATATAATTAAGAAATACAAATTAATCAATAGTCATCTATAATAGTCAAGCTTGTAGTCATGTTAGATTTCCTAGATATATAGAGATATATTTCAGTTAGATAGGCATTCTTCAAATCTCTCATATGGCATTTAAAATGTTTTGATAACTTAGACTTTTCATGACAATGAGACACATCTGCTCCTGGCAGCACCAATAACTTCAAGAGGAAGATGGCCACCAAAGAGGCTCCTTAAGGAGTTTGCTAGCCACTTGGGCAAGAAACTGCTCTTGCCTGGACTGCCTGATGCTATGCTGTATGAACTGGACAGGCAGGACCTACAGAGAAATGACTGCTGAACTTGCCTAAAGGTGAGACGGTCCTTTGGGGTTTCTGCTTCATGAAATTGTCTGCCAGACACTCTGCAGGACACAGAAAAAAACAACTGATAGACTTTGCCATTACAAGGCAGAACAGATCTTCAAACTTCCTGCTTTGTGGAAAAGTCTGCCAGATATCAAGGGCCTGTAGGCTGAAGATGGATGCCCCAATGATACAGAATTTTGGTTGACTGTCCAGGCAGCGAGATGTCTCTGTCAATTCTAGAGTTTTGGAAGTTGCTTACAATGCACTTCTTGTTTACTTAGGTAATATTATGTCCTTCCAGAGTCTTTGATGGAGTTGAAGAATATATAATTATAGTTATAGTTTTCTCTAGTTATGACAAAAGATAAAGTAGATGTAAATATTGTAACTAACTTTTGCTTGGTACCCATTTTGTTATATATAATTTTACTATGTTAAAGTTAAAACCTTCCTTTTTATTTAAACAGAAAAGGGGAAATAGTGTGGGAGGTCCTTCTGTCTATGTGTTGCTTTTATTGGCTAATGAATAAAGAAGCTGCTTTCAGCCAATGGCTTAGCAGAGTATAGCCAGGCTGGAAGATGAGAGAGAGAGAAAGAGGGGGGGGGGGCAGAGTCAAGGAGATGCCATGTAGCTGCTGCCAGGAACAGATAAGCTGGAACCTTGCCAGTAAGTCACAGCCACGTGACTTAATATACAGATTAATAGAAATGGGTTAAATTAAAATGTAAGAGCTAGCCAGTAAGAAGCTAGAGCTAATAGGCCAAGCAGTGACTTAATTAATACAGTTTCGGTGTGGTTATTTTGGGGCTGAGTAGCTGGGAATGAACAAGAGGCCTCTTACAAGACTGTCTAACATCTGTGATCCCTGTCTAGCATGTGTGCTGCCTTGGCTTCACTGTATTTCATAAGCACAATTCCATTAAAAAGCAAACAATGTACGTATATATACATGTATCTATGTAGAAAAATACAGTCAGGCGCCACCTGCCAGGGATATCCTGCCCTTGCCTCGCATAAACATCCAAGAGATGGCTAACACCACCATTAAGTGTTGTGATCTTTTTGGACCACTGCGATGTATGTGGTCAGTGTAGGCTGACGTGTTATGTGGTGGGTGAATGTGTTTGGAAGAGTAAATGTTGAATTGGGAACAGTGGGAGTTCCTGAGGAGTGGAAATGGGACAGGAGTATGGGACTTCTGATAACACAATCCTGACTTCTTAGGATAGCTTCCGTGTGTGTGTGTGTGTGTGTGTGTGTATGTGTGTGTGTGTACACATATGTGCCAGGGGATGAAGGAAGGTTCTTCAGTCATGCCCCACCTTACTGTATAAGACAGACTCTCTCACTGAGTCAAGAGCTCACTGGTTGGCTGGGCCAGTTTCCTAGGAAGCTCCAAGGACCTGCCTGCCTCTGCCTCCCTACCACTGAGATCGCAGCCCCATGCCGCCATGCCTGGATGTTTATGTGGGAATCTGAACTCAGTTCAGGTTTTATGCTTGCACAGCGAAGACGTTACTGACTGAGTCATCTCACTAACCTCAGATTTTTTTTTAAACAGCAGGCATGCATTATTTTTCAATAAGTAAATTACAATATACTCATTAAGAAATAAATTCTTTGTTCAGATATAATCTATAAATTATGCAAAGAGCAAGTTCCAGAACAACAGGAATTAGTTATTTAAAAGCAAAAACTTAAACCTGTTTACAGCATATACTGAACACTGAAGTAAAACACAGAAAGGCGCTACTGCGGCAGGTTTAGTATAACACAGAAAGGCGCTACTGCGGCAGGTTTAGTATAACACAGAAAGGCGCTACTGCGGCAGGTTTAGGCAGTGTGCTGCCGCGGGAGGAGACATGGCCTGCTCTACACACTTGCAGTTCCTTACGAGTCAAAGTGTTTCCTCAGCTTCTGAAAGCTGAAATAGTTTGTAAGATTAACGTTTCTGATATAAAATCACAAATTCAATTTAAAGAAAGAAAAAACATAATTTCTATTGTTTCCAATGAATTCCTAGATTAGGTAAACTTACCCTTAAAAGAAGCGTGGCCCAGTTTTGTGATGTGGAAGCAGCACTGGGCCTCCTCCAGGGCCCCGCAGCTGTCTCTTCGGAGAAGGCCTTTCTCTGTCAGGTAGCTAAGTGACTCAACCGTTATTTCCCAGAGACTCTTTTCTTTCAATAAAATCTTTTGCTGAACACCGAAAAATGTACCGTTCATAAACTGATATAAGTCACCAAGACTTGTTGCAATCTGAAAGAGTTCAAGACATCATTGGAAATTTTCATTAGTTCAAGGAACGAGATTAAAGCTACTGGAAGAAAAAATTAGCACAAAATCTACATCATTCAAAATTAACAAGGAAAACAACAAAGGGAAAATATGTCATAACATTCATACTTGGTACACACATTTCTCATCATAAATCTTTTGAAAAAATAATTGTTATTATTTTCTACTACTACTACTATTATTATTATTATTACTATTATATGTTTTGCTTTGTTTTGAGACAGGTTTTCTCTGTGTAGCCTTGGCTGTCCTGGAACTCACTATGTAGACAGGCTGGTCTTGAACTCAAGAGATCTGCCTGCCTCTGCATCCTGAGTGCTGGGATTAAAGGTGTGCACCAACACACCTGGCTCCTATTTCAGTATTTTTAGTTGCTGCCTGTGTGTGGTGAGGTCTGTGTGCAAGGGTACAGGTGCCTGTGGAGGCAGAGGTGGTGGATCCCCTGGAGCTGGAGTTACCAGTGCTTACAAATCACCCAATGCGCTGGGAACTGGACATGGGTCCTCTGCAAGAACAGTACATCTTGTTGAACAGCTCCTCAACAAGATGGCTCATAACCTCGGCGCCGTCCTCCAGCCCCCAAATGCTGCTGTTCTTATATTACCTCTGAAGCTATGCTCTGTTTGCCCTCCCCAGCCAGTTCCCCCGATTCCACTCAGACCCCCTTGGGATCCTCTCTTCAGCCACTTCTACTACTCAAGGAAGCATCCTTCAGCTCCAAACACTGCATTCCTTGCCCTGCCCTTGGGCTCCTTGTCTCTCCACTCCTGTTTGTCATTCACAACTTTTACCAGTGACCCTAACTAATACCCTTCACTTGGTATTCAGTCGTGAAACTCACTCTGAATTAGAATATACTTTAATTAGTCACTTTCACCAAAATCAGCATGTTATAGTAAGATATGATCAATCAATAGCTCTCTCTTACAATTCTGATGGTATCTCAATGGGAATATTTAAGTAGTCATCTTATATTAAACCGATATAAGGGATAATAAAAATGTTATGGGCATTCATTTTTGTATTGCTTTTCTCCTTCCTTTTATTAACAATGACTGGTAATATCCGATCAAGCTCTAGTGCACTCGGAAGATATCCTAGAACTGTGTCCAGTTTGTGATCAGCAAAGGGCTTAAGCTCTGGTGTTTTGAATAAGATGCTCCCCATAGCCTCAGGTGTTTGAATACTTGGTTTGTAGCTGGTAGTCCTGCTTGGGTGGGGCCTCGCTGGAGGAAGTATATCACTGGGGGTGGGCTATGATGGTTTAAATGCCACACCCATTCCCATTCGATCCCTTTGTCTTCTGCTTGCTATTTGAGATATGAGCTCGCAGCTTCCAGCTCCATGGACATGTCTGTCACCTGCTGTATCCTGTCCCTACCATTATGGACCCTAACCATCTACAGTATTTTTTTTAAACTGATTCATTTATTTTTATTTTAATTGCATTGGTGTTTGCCTACATATATTTCTGAGTGAGGGTGTTGGGTCCCCTGGAAATTGAGTTATAGATAATTGTGAGTCAACATGTGGGTTCTGGGAACTGAACCCAGGTCCTCTGGGAGAACAGCCAGATCTTATTCACTGAGCCACCTATCCAGTCCCAGATTGAGATTTTGTTTTTGTTTTGGGTTTTTTTTTGGTTTTTGTTTTTTGTTTTTGAGACAGGGTTTCCCTGTGTAACAGTCCTAGCTATCCTGGAACTAGCTCTTGTAGACTAGGCTGGTCTCGAACTCACAGAGATCTGCCTGCCTCTGCCTCCCAAGTGCTGAGATTAAAGGCATGCGCCACCACCGCCTGGCTAGATTTTTTTTTTTTTTTTATGGCATAGATTGTTCCTGTTCATATTACATTAGAAGCTAACATTTTTTTTTATATTTTATAATTTGCCTGAACTTTGAAAAACTTCTGTTATCTCAGGTAATAGCTGTCATATTTAAGAAGACCTTTAAAAATACCTTCAAACTAATTAAAGACAGAAACAAACTCTGGATTCCCCTGGTGAGCTCCTCAACAAGATGGCTGTAGCAGTTTTCCAGGGGTCCGTTTATCAGCTCCAGGACCTGTAAAGGTAAAGCAGGTGTATGTTTGTGCTGTTACTAAAGCTGAGCAGTGTTCCACACACAGGCCACACACTTCGCACAGGTCCCGGGAAGCCCCAGACTGCTCCAAAGCCAAATCAAAACCGTATACAAGAAACAAAAAAAGAGTAAATAGGAAAATATTTTTCATTGTCTGAAATGAAAATATTTGGAGCACTCTACGTCTTAATCACACAGGAGGATATATCATTTAAGGAAACTGTAATTAGTTTTTAAGAGATGGTTTCATGTAGGTTTCACGTAGCCAATGACCAAGAAAGGAAAGGGAGAAAGACAGGGCAACAGCAGAAGTTGGTCAGGTGGGACGTCACCTGCTGCTTGTCTTTTTCTTGCAGTAGAAGAATGCTCTCGCCGACTGTGTCTATCCCAGCACGGCCGGCCCTGCCAATCATCTGCTTATACTGATTCCTCCTTAAGAATTCTCTCGCCACGTAGGGGGCTCTTAAGATGACTCTATGGATGGCACAAAATTAAAGGAATCCTCTATGTCAATGACACAATTTCTTTTTATCTATCTGTAATTAAATGTAATGACATGTCAGCTTTGAACAAAACTGCATTTAAGCAGATCTTTGGTGTCCTAGGTTTTCGAGTATATCTCCTGCAATTCTTACAAAATATTTAACAACATCCTTATTTGCTTTTCTAATGAAAGAATCAGTTGAAGTTCAGTGAGTGGCTTGTCTTAAGCCACAGGTTAGTACAGACCACAGCCATCATTTGCACTTGGTCTCTGGAGTGAGGTCTACAGCAGTCTACGTCTCTGGAGTGAGGTCCACAGCAGTCTACGTCTCTGGAGTGAGGTCCACAGCAGTCTACGTCTCTGGAGTGAGGTCCACAGCAGTCTACAGCAGTGCTCGCCATAGTTTCTGGATTTTATACCCAGAACTGAAAGATTTGGCACAGGCCACTGCCACACGCTACCAATTTATGAATTGATATTATCTTTAGCTGTAAGGCATTACAGATTTCAACTGGATTCAGTCTACAAAAACAGCAATTCCAATCCTGCTTAGGTATAAACAAGTCTATAGTCAGCTTTCTTCTTCAAAGGGAACTGAAGAATCTATCACTGCTTATATACCATCAACCTCTTTATTTATAAGTCTCAACAGGCTTTATCAGCCCCTCCCCTGCAGACTCAAGAGAGGGCCTCATTCAGTCAGGCAGGGTTCTGACCCCTAGACTGCTTTTCCAAATCAAGTCACGCCTCTATTTCCAGCACTAGGAAGGAAGCTGAGGCAGAAGGATTCCCTTCAGTTGGAGGCCTGGGCTATAGAGACCCTACCTCACAAGATCAAGACACAAACAGAAAACACAAGAAAGATAGAGGGCACAAAAGGGAGGGAATCTAACACCAGGACATTCGCTTTTTCATTAAAGTGCTGAAGGGAACAAAGCAAGCGGAGGAACCGTTCGGTGAATTCCCCACCGTTAGTGACACCCTACCTGCGAGCTGGCAAATTGACCCCTGCTGCCAGGGTGGATGTGCAGGTGAGAAGGCAGAGCACGCCTGTGGAGTAGGCCTCTTCCAGAAGCTTCCGTTCGTCACTGGTTAGACCACTGTGGTGATAGGCCACTCCGAAAGGGACGGTGCGCTTCAAGACAGGGCACATTTTACCGTTGCCCATGTCCCTCAAGTTTTTGATCACTGCGGATTTCTCTTTCTCTCTGTGGTTTAGAAAGTCCCTAGAAAAAGAATCCGTTAGATGTAAGGGCCTGGGACTAGAGAGGGCCCAGCAGTTAAGAACACTGATTGCTCTTCCAGAGGACCCAGGCTCAGTTCCCAGCACCCGCACTGCAGCTCACAGCCACCTGCAACTCTAGTTCCAGGGGATCTGACACCTTTTTGTGACCTCTGAAGGCATCAGGTATGTGCACAATGCACGTGTGTGTGTGCGCGCGCGTGTGCACATGTGTACATACAAAGCACCCATAATCATAAAATAAATAAATCTTTAAAAGGGAGATCGATGAGTCCTTGTATTACAGTTAGGAAGTGCTCAGCACTTTCTTCTAATACACCATGCTAGCATCCCTTCCAGCTATGAACTCCTTCCATCAGTGCAGGACAGGAGCGGTCTTTCCTGTGTGCATCCCTTCCAGCTATGAACTCCTTCCATCAGTGCAGGACAGGAGCGGTCTTTCCTGTGTGCAGGGTGGAGACGCTGTGTCCACGGGAGGCCAGGGCTGAAGTCGGTGCTCTCGCCATTTTCACCTTTGTTTTCAACACAGACGCTCACTGAACCTGGAACTCATGGACTCTATCCAGCAAGACTAGCTGGTCGGGGCTTGAGGACGCCTCCTGCGTGTGCTCCAGAGAGCCTCCTGCGCGTGCTCCAGAGAGCGTCCTGGGCGTGCCCCAGGGAGCCTCCTGCGCGTGCCCCAGGGAGCCTCCTGCGCATGCTCCAGGGAGGCCCCCTATGTCCCCCCCCCCCCCCCCCCCCCCCCCGTACTGGATTGCTGGTGTGTGCCACTATGCCTGGTGCTCAAAAGGGTGCTAGGAATCCAAACTTGGGTTCTGTGAGCCATCTCCCCCAGCCCTGTAAAAGGTTCTTTTAATTTTAATTCTTACTTTGCTAACCATTAAGAACACTCTCTGAGTCTTTCTTTGGATCACAGAACCCAATGGAAACCTGATTAAAACTAAGGGAAAGTCAATTAACTATCCAAAAACAACACCTTAGAGACAAGTTCAGAAGCTTCGTGCGCTTCCTGGATTTTGGTCCTACACTTCCCATGAATTCGTGGAATGGATGCTGGTGTTAGGTCCCTGTTCTAGACACTAGAATTATTTCCTCTACAATATATGTCTTTATGGGAGATGGTTTATCTTAAAGCATAAATTTAGCTCTGAAAATGGAAACATACCATATGACAAGACAATGTCTAAACACTAATACTTCAGAAACTTCAACAACAAAATTTTTAGTGTGTGTGTGCTTGCGTGTGCACGCCTGCGCATGAGTGTGCTTGCGTGTGCACGCCTGCGCATGAGTGCAGGTGGGCATGGGGGACATAGGTGCTGAATCCTCTGGGAGCTGGAGTTACAGGCAGCTGTGAGTCTCCTGAGATGGCTGTTGGAATAGAACTCGGGTCCTCTGGGAGAACAGGAAGTGCTCTTAACCAGACATCATCTCTCCAGCCCAATGCCCTGAGCTTGTTTGTTTGTTACATGTTTGTCTGTCTGTCATCATGTAGCCCTGGCTGTCCTGGAACTCACTATGTAGACTAAGATGGACTCAGACTCACACAGGTCCTCCTGCCTCTGCCTTCTGAGTGCTCGGATTAAAGGCATGAGCTATCATGCCTGACCTTTTTCCCTTTAATCAAAACCATCACTGTAGAGGCAGACTATCAATCACTGAAATTCAACTTCTTGACTCTACCCTAAGCATTTTAGCATTGTACTACCCAGTAATGTTAACCCCTTAATTTAGACAGTCCATGCCAGTTGGATTGAGAGAGACCATAGAGAATGAGCAGAAGAAAAATTCATGTCAGTAGTCATGACATAGCCTCAGGCCAGGGCCAAACGGGTATAGAAACTACACAGCAAACGTGTGCAGGAAACAGAACTATCAGCACCTACAGCTGCCTTACACTTTCTTTGTGGATACAGCAGAGCTCATATTAAAAGAGCTCAGATTCCCAAACTAATACATTTCTAAAATTCATAGGAAATTATTTCTAGTGCCCACACAAGTTAAGAAAACAAGGACAGTAGTTATTAAAGAGAAGGTTCAGATGTAAACATGACCTGGCCTCGGAGCAATGGCAGTGGTTAGCCTGCCCACACTGTGCTCTAAGATGTGGCTGAACCCTAGGTCACTGCTCAGTCAAAGCTTCAAATCTAAGTCTCTGGGGGGCAGGGGGCATCACTCTTCTGTAACTGTAGAATATTCTACTTTAATGTGAATTTCAGTCAAACTTTCTTTAAGGTCAGTTCCTTCAGAATCTAATAAAACAATACATGCTCTGTGAAGAGAATCATGATCAGCACAAACAGTGCATTATTTAGTCTGTGACTTATGACAAACAGAGAAGAGATTTTGTTTAAATTAACGTACTTGCTTAGAAATTTGCACAGCATTTCTGCTACATTCTCACAGTTCTTCTTGCTAGGGCAGAAAACCAGGCAGGAGTACTTGGGGATAACTTCTGTCACCAACGCCACCAAGTGATCGGGATCCATCTTTTTCAGGGCATCAGAATACTTCAAAACAGGGAACCACACAGATCGCAGTCACAAAAGCACATCCGTTTTCCTGTGTGACTTTTAAACTTCTCTGTCTCATTATTAAAACAAGAAATGAAAGCTCTATAAAACATCAAGTGTTCAATTTTCTTCTTAAGTAATTAGTTAGGGACCTGGTTTGGGGGGCACATTTAGTCTAAAAGGAGGGTTAAACAATTAAGAATGAAGGAAGTGAAAACAGTTCATGTTATTAATAATTCTGTTATGTGCCCACCTCCACCCGAGCAGAACAAACGCCCAGATGCCGCCAACTGTCACAGAGCTGCACGAGGGACTTCCTTTGCTATTATGAATTGGATTCCATAGGACTTTCAGAAGTAAAAATATTGCAGTGAATTATGATAATTTGTAACATCATGCAGGAACATAAAGGCCAAGAAATAAAAGGTTGGTCATTTAAAATCTCCTTAGACCCTTTGACTTTACTGAAGACCGAGGTAAGGGTTTAGAATGTATTTCACAAAATTCTAAAGCTGTGATAAGACACGACCCTTTGAAATACTCCTCATGCCAGCTGTAAGCCCTTAGCATGAAACATGAATGCTTCTATACACCACTGTGTTAGTTAGACTATAAATTATCCTTTTGTTGTTGCTGGATGGATGACTTATCTACCGGATATGCCTCCAAATTTTCATGGTTCAGTAGCCAAGAAACATCTTACCGGTTCATTAGTCAGATGCAAACAATCTAACAAGTAAGTACTTCCTCAAAAATTCAGCAGTCACTTGAATAAAAAGTATTCTAGTTCTTAACTAACACAAGAGCTCACTAACAGGATGTGTGCACAGTGTATTGCCTTTCAAACTGGTGTAGGATTGCACACAGTCCTGTTCTATGAGCTTTCACACAGTATGGCATACAGCAACTATAAAATACCCAACTTCACAAACATAAGCCAAAGGAAGAAACCCAGTATGATCTAGCTAAAACCGGATTAGGTGGGGCTCAGTGGGAGTGTGTGCCTCACACGTACAGGAGAGGCCCTGCCTTGATCCCCAGAACTGCAAACAAGCAAAGAGGAAACTAGCTGCATTCAATCAGTAGCTGTTATCCATGACAAATCAAGTACCAGACACCTTCCCCCCAGACACAGACCAGCTAGACCCCGTGAACCGAGGCACAAAGGAGAAAGGAGGGGCGCCTGGACCAGCACACCTTGTAGTTAAGGAGGCGGGAGAAGGTCATGCCGCTCTCAGCTCCGCTGTCCACCTCGTAGATTGCGTCATTCACTTTCAGGTATTCTTTCAGCTCAACCTTGAATTAAAAGGAAACACACAAGTAATATAAAATTTGTAGTTTGGAATTTAATAAAATATTTTAACAAAGGACACTACACAAAGGCCACAGCTTTACGAGAATAGCGAAGACATACTTCAACTTAAAAGTTCTGACTTTCTCCTTTCCCTTTGCCTGTTTTCCTTTACATAAAAACAGGAATTAAGATCCCTGAAAAATTACTTTTGAAATAAATAGTGTATACTACCTAGTAGTGAATACATAAAAAGTAACTATCCAAAGGAAACCAACCAGATCCTCTGTATTTGCTGCAAGAAGTAGGAATGTGGGGCTGGATAGATGGCTCAGGGGTCTTGCTTGCTGCTCTCTGTGAGGACCTGAGTTTAGTTCTCAGCACCCACAACAGCATAACTGACTGTAACTCCTGCTCCAGGGGTCTGAGGCCCTTTTCTGCTCTGCAGGCACCCACAAACACACGGCAGACATTTACTCAGACATATACACATACATAAAAATTAAGTAAATACTTAAAAACAAAAGTAGGAATAAGTCATAGTGCTGGCATTTTCTCTTTTTCTGTGTTGTTTCTTAAGATCTACGACTTTCCGTGTCAGCATCAGTTCCAATTTGGAACGCCGCTGAAGGACTGAGGACAGAAACCGTTTCGGTAGGAAGACGTGCTGTGAGTGTGTGTACACGTGTGTGCATGCTAGTGCATGTGTGAGTGCACTAGCACACAGATGCACATGCACATGCATGTTCAAGTAAGTGCTCACACATGTGGGCGCCTCATGAGATGAGAGGCAGAGCTCAGGTGCTGCCCATCTTATCTGAGACAAGGTCTCTCCCTTCCCTGAAGCTCACCAAGGAGGCCAGGCTGGCCGGCCGGCCATGGAACCCCAGCGATGCCCCTGGATAAGATATGTGAGCGTGCCTGGCTTTTCTGTGTGGGTTCTGGGGTCCCCAAGCTGGCAAGGCAGACACTTTATCACCTAGCTGTCTCCCCAGCCTCGGTTTACTGGTTCTTAAGAGTGCATTCTTAACTGGTTTTTTAAAAAGTGGGTTTTAAATTTGACATCTAAGGTCAGAAAATATTTCCCAGAAATTTCTATATTTGGTACAAATACAAAAACAACAAATTTCAAAATAATATTCAGTGACCCTCAAAAATGTCTTTCTAAAAACCTAGACACAGGACATCCACACTAGTATTGCAGAGACACCGTGTGGATGATACACACTATCTTCAAGTAATTATGAATTAGACTTCTTACTTTAGTCAAGCATTTTGGGAATGTTGATATTAGGTTTAAATTTAAATCCAGGTAGGCCATGCAGGGCAGCATTGTCTGTAATACAGTACTTGGGAGATGGAGGAAGGAGGATCAAGAGTGCAAGGTCATCCTTTGCTAGATTACAAGTTCAAGGTCAGTCTAGGTTATATTTTGTTTCAAAACCAAGAAATAAAAAAAAGTTTTTAATTAAATTATTTCAATTCTTAACTTACTTTAAAAAGTGTCTAAAGTTTGGGCATTTGAAAATATTTTCAGAGATTTTTTTCCTTTACGGGCTCTTGGCCAGGTCAGCTCTGAGCTCAGTATGTAGCTCTGTCTCCTCTAAAACTCAAGATGCTCCTGCCTCAGCCTCCTGAGTGCTGGGATTACATGTCTATACCATCAAATCTGACTAAGGTAGTTTCTTTCTTTAAATTAAAAAAAATTTAGAATCCATACAAAGGTACTCTATTTACATCATTGCCACCCTTCTCTCCCTGTTTTTTTTCAAATTCATGACCTCTTTTCTTTTTTCAATTATTGCTGTTCACACACACAGTACTGAGTTCATTCAGTGTTGCTCATATGCATAAGTATTTAAGGCTGAGCACTTGGACTGGGTCCCATCAGGGTGCTCATCCTCTCATTTTATTTCATTTATGTGTGGGGGTCGTTTGTCACCATGTTAGTTGTGCGCCACACATGTGCAGTGTCTTTGGAGGCCAGAAGGTGGCGCTGGGTTCCACGGAACTGGAGCTGTCAAGTGGGTACTGAAATTGAACCCAGGTCCTTGGAAGAGCATCCAGTGCTCTTAACTGCTAGGTCATCTCTCCAGCCCTGAGTCTCCCTTTCAGCAGCCATTACTGGCAGTGGTTCTTAATCTAGGGGTGGGGCCTTGTGAGACTAAAATTGTGGAACATTTACCCAATTTTCATGTCATCCTTGCATGGGGGCCACGCTAATCACCTGTACTGTTCTGATTTTAATACATGTGTTGCTGAAGGGGGAACTAAGGTAAATTTCTTAATGTTGACAGTAGGTACAAACACATCTCATGAAACCTTACCCAGTCAGAAAGATGACTTCAGATACTAAGATGTGAAACATAAAATGAGCTCTGGGAAAACTCTCAATAAATGTTCATTGAGGGCCCATTGTCCGTTGTCTGGTCCTTGTCCCGGGTGCTCTAACTGCATCAGTGATTCAAGCCAAGATCCCTAGCAGCATAGCTGACATTCTCTATACGTAAACTATTAGCACACAGCTCTGGCGAGCGGGATTGTGCGCTTTTTCTTTTCTTTTCTTTTTTTTTTTTGTTTGTTTGAGACAGGGTTTTGGTGTAGGAGGTTCTTCTGTCTATGGGTTGCTTTCATTGATTGAATAAAGAAACTGCCTTGGCCTTTCGATAGGGCAGGAACTTAGGTAGGCGGGGAAGACAGAACTGGATGCTGGGAAGAAGGGCCGACAGGCAGATGCCCAAGACGGGAGCTGGTTAGACTCATGCCAGTAAGCCACAGTCAAGTGGCAATACACATTAATGGAGATGGGTTAAACTAACATATAAGAGTTAGCCAATAAGAGGCTAGAGATAATGGGCCAGGCAGTGATTTAATTAATACCATTTCTATGTGATTATTTCTGGGGTTAAGCTAGCCTGGCAGTTGGGATGAAAAGGAGGCCCTCCCTCCATCAACAGGGTTTCTCTGTGAAGACCTAGCTCACAGAGATCTGACTGCTTCTGCCTCCTGAGTGCTGGCATTACAGGTGTGCGTCACCACTCCACCCCCACCCCAGCCTGCCGCCCTTATTTCTAAGGGGAATACAGATTAACCAATACCGTGCAAACCTTGGGTACATACTGGTCTGAACTGACTGGTGTAATACTCGGCTTTAAGGAACTCCTGCAGGTCTTGGACATTGTTTAATGTTGCACTCATTCCAATAATCTGAGTTGTCTCTAAAAAATCAAAATATTAAGAGTAATGTGTCATTTATGTCCTAAAGTAATTTTAGCCCACTTCACTGCCATTCTGCCTGAGTGTCTGGAAACAGAGAGCAGGGAGATGAGGGGATGTTGTTGGAGGCTGCTTGTTCATTCCCGGCAAGCTCAGACCCGAAACAATCATACAGAAATCTGTATTAATTAAATGTTTGGCCAATCACTTAAGCATATTGCTAGCTAGCTCTTACATCTAGAATTAACTCATTTCCATTATTTTGTATTTTACCATGAGGTTCGTGGCCTACTGGCAAGGTTCCAGCTAACAGCTCTGTCTTTCCCCTCTGGTGTCTCCTGACTCTGCCCACTCTCTCTCTACATCTCTTCCAGCCTGGCTGTGCTCTGCTAAGCCACTGGCTGAGAGCAGCTTCTTATTCATTAACCAATAGAAGCAGCACAGATACAGAAGGACTTCCCACACCAAGGGTACAACCTGAGTGTCCTTTAACCAAAACATTTGGACCAAATGTTTCAGATTTGGGACTTTTGTCAGATTCTGGAATATTTGCATATATATAAGGAAGAATCTTGACGTGACCTAGGTCCAACCGCACGGTTTATTTGCTTCGTATGCACCTTACACCCAAGGTGACTTTTCATGCTGCTTTTAGTGCACCTGCATTTTGACTCTGCCCCATCAAATGAGGGCAATAAAAACTTCCACTTGTAGTGTTATAACAGCAGTCAAAAAGTTTTAGACCATTCTGGGTTTCTGATCTTCAGACTGCCAAATGGTATATTGTCACAGTAAATAATCTGAGGCTCAAGGAACGAGACCTTTTAGGCAGTGCGAACAGACACTTTGTAAGACTTGTAAACCAGACAGTGGGTACAGCACACTGTGATGCACATTTGACAGCTGTAGAGGACACAGGGCTCAATGAGTTCCAAACGCCTTTTAAAACAACATCAGAGTTTGAACATGTACTGCTGGCTGACCTAGAACTCACTCTGTAGCCCAGGATGGCTTCAAACTCACGACAATCCTCCTGCCTCAGCCTCCCAAGTGCTAGGACTATCAGTGTAAACTACTGTGCTCAGCTAGTCTCAAACTTTTGTGTCATATGAAAAGTCTCTTACGTTGTCAACATAAAAAAAAAATTCTAAAAACCAGGCCTGGTGGTGCTGACCATAATCCCAGCCCCTGAGAGATAGAAATAGGAGGACCAAATGGTCAGGGCCAGCCTGAGCTACAGGAGACCAAGTCTAAAAAATAAAAACAGAAGGAAACAAATTAGAGTGCCAGGAAGCCCATAAAGCTAAATGACTTTCTAGACTCGGCTATTGATCTAAAAACTAAAGCTAAGCCTTCTTAGCATGCTTCTTCATTGATTCTTCCTTATACCATGAAATGATCATCCAGGGTACTGTCCAAAGAGGACAAGATAGGCGAGAAGCTGAATAAGCAAGCAGAGGAATGATCAAGAAAGGCTGCGCTATGCTGGGCGGTGATGGTACGTAACTTTTTTTTGTTTGTTTGTTTTTCGTTTTTTCGAGACAGGGTTTCTCTGTAGCTTTGGAGTCTGCCCTGGAACTAGCTCTTGTAGACCAAGCTGGCCTGGAACTCACAGAGATGCACCTGCCTCTGCCTCCCGAGTGCTGGGATTAAAGGCGTGCACCAGGTCAGCCTGGTCTACGTAGTGGCTTTCAACTCTATTTTTCCAGGTGTGGTGGTGCACACCCTAGTATCAGCACTCAGAAGGCAAAGGCGGGCTGTGACTGGGAGGCCACCTGGTCTACACAGCAGGTTCCAGGCCAGCTGGAGCTATACAGTGAGACCCTGTCTTACCAACAAACAGACAAGGTGGGAAGCTGGCAGCCATGGTGCTGAGGGCAATGGTGGTAGCAAATCCTATCCAGGGCTCTGTGAAGCCACAGTGGAGGTTCCACACGTTCTCAGGGGAGAAACCCTCACAGCCATCCCCCAGGCAGGCGCCATCACAGTCTCCATTTTACAGCCAGCAGCGCGGAGGCTGCTGCTGTGGCTGAATCCAGAGCAGGCAGCTGGGAAACAGGTCCTCTTCCAGCACCTTCGCAAGCCTCACCCAGCTGCTCTCACAACAGAGACGCATAAGCTGACGAGCGAAGGCATGAGCCTCCAGTGCCTTGCTCTGGGTTATAGAATCGAGCGATAGAATTCAGTCATTTACACATACAACCTATCTAAGTCAATACTTACTGCTAGTGTAGAGCACTTTCGCTAGGGTCATCTCCAGTATGGCGCCACGGCTCCCTTCACCGATCATGTGCAACTATGACATTTAAAGGGGGTGGGGAGGAAAGAAGTCAATGTTCACATACTGTTCATAGAAAGCATGGCTACTTTGCGCAGAATGAATAAGTATTGGATATTACAACTAATACATGCTTAGAGCTTTAGGTTATTCAAATGTGGAGCGGCATCCTGACACATTTGAGATTTGATAAGTACCACTATAAAATATCTCTGCAGGCTCACACAGTTCAAGATACATTTGCCTGAGACCAGATTTAAAAGTGTCCAACAGGGCACGTGTTCTCTTGTGTTCTCTGTATATTAATTATATACAGAGAATATATGAGAAGATCCAAACTGCAGCTGGGATAACGAGTGCAGGATGTCAGTATAATAAATATGTCAACCAACCTCATCGACGACGACCAGACCCAGAGAGCTGATCCGTCCGGCTTCAATCAAGGCATTCACCAGACTATGCCCTTTCTCGATAGTGGCGATATACAGAGATTTCTTTTCCCTTCTTTTAGTCGGAGGAAATTTTCCTTTGCTTCCAGCATATTCTTCAACAAAGAAACCAAGTTCTACACCAAAACTCGATAAACTGGCAATCTAGAATAGTAGTTAAATAAACAAAAACACAAATCAGAGATGGAGTTGAAAGAACTCAAGAGGAACTCCCTTGATGTAAAGTCGTCCCCTTGGTGGGCCCAGTCTAGAAACACCTATGTAGGAACTGCTGCAGAATGAGACGGTGTTCTTTACAAAATAAACACATAACAACTTTTTATTTAGTTTATGTGTATGGGCATTTGGTTTACATGTAAATCTGTGCTCCATGTGCATGCAGTGCCAGAAGCCAAAAAGGGTGATGGATTCCCTACTAGAGTTACAGAAGGTTCTGAGCCACCATGTGGGTGCTCAGAATCAAACCCTGGACCTCTGGAAGAGTAGTCAGGGCTTTTAACAATCTTTCCAGCCTTAGTATTTACAACTTTTAAAGTATATAATGCAAAAATAATTTCACTTGTCTCCTTTTATATTAAAAAAACCCATCAGACTGACTCATTTATTCTGATAAGGTAATGAGTTAGTTTCTACTTGAAAAAGCAGGCTAAATATTGATGGGGAATTTAAGATACAATTCAAACCACCAACTTAGCAAAAAAAACTATATACAATTAATAATTGAAAATAATTAAGTACTGTGTTACTCCTGTACATCCTGAAAAATTATTTAAGAATTAATAATAGGGCTGGAGAGATGGCTCAGAGGTTAAGAGCCCTGACTGCTCTTCCAGAGGTCCTGAGTTCAATTCCCAGTAACCACATGGTGGCTCACAACCATCTGTAATGAGATCTGGTGCCCTCTTTTGGCCTGCAGGCAGGATACTGTATACATAAATAAATCTTAAAAAAAAAGAATTAATAATAGTTAATACATTTATGCTAGTTTTTAGGTTTTAAAATGTCATATTAGAAAATAACAATTGTTTAAACACACACACCTTTTCTTGGACAATTGCCACATATGGAAGAATCATTAAAACATCTTTCTGTCGGCAGAGCAGTTCTTGTAGCATTAAAATCTCAGCCACAAGGGTTTTTCCACCACTTGTTGGCAAGGAATATATTAAATTTTTTCTTTTTTGCACAGAACTTAATGTTAGACAAGTATGTTGCCAGTCTGTAAAATTCAAAGAAAAATAGTAGAGATTATTGTCCCCCTCAATACTCTCAAGAATTTTTCTGAGACAAAACTGTGTCAGTCTTCATAAGGATAAATACAGTTCTCACAGAGGGCAGAAGGCCAATCCCGAACGAGCTCAGCAGGTCTGAGTTCAGCCCGTCACTCTTATTCCAGTAGAGCAGACATCTGCCTGGAGAGCGGGGCCAACATGGATAGAGAAGGGCAGTCTCAGACCTGTGTTCTACAAGAGCATGCAGGCTTCCCTCCCTCACTCACTCAAGAACTCCTTAGGCAGAAAAAGAGGGGGAAGAAAAGAAAATCCACGAGATCTTGCCCAAACCAGAAAAGCCTGTAATTATCCCTTCTGCACTTGATCTTTGAGTGGTCCAAACGTCATGTTAAATAGGACTCCTTGAATCATAAAAGGCTTCAGTTACTGACTGGTGCACCCAGGGTCTCTCCACCCTCACCTGAATAGGAAATAACTGGTGAAAGCCAACGTGTGAGACATTACATGACTACATTACTTTCCAGTCTAGAGGGTGAGGATGCAGTTCAGTTGGCAGTCCTCACCAAGCACGTATGGAGGCCTGGGTTTGATCCCCAGCACCCCATGATAAGGGTCTGGTGGCTCATGCCTGTGATCCTAGCACTTGAGCAGTGGAGACAGAAAGATCAGAAGTTCAAGTTTATCCTCAACTACACAGCGAGCCTGCGTTCCAGGAGGTGCTGGATAATAATAATGGAAATAAGAAATTTGACAACGTGCATCAACAATCTGCAAAATGTATACTAGTACTTTTTGTGAGTGCATGTTTAGCCTACTCACACACACACATGCACGCGCAAGTGTGTGTGTACCACTTATATATACCCTGGTGCTGGGACCCCTGGAAGAGCGGTCAGTGAGTGTTCTTTACTACTGAACCATATTTTTATCACTAGAGGCAAATAAAGTAGTAGACACATAAAAAGAAACTCAACTGTAATCTACAGGATCGGCAAAACAAACAGAAAGAACAACAACAACAAAAAATCCCACAGTCATAAAACCCAGAGACTACAGAGAGAAGCCCCCGCCACGGGGCAGTCTGTGGGAAAGGCCATGTGGTGACGGTATAGACCAGAAAACTGCATGCTGCCTTCAGCAGCATTTTGTCCAGGATTCTCCGCCAGCACAGTGAAGGAGGGTGCAGACTGTACACGCAGGAGAGCTACCGCATCGCTGCCTCACAGGTACTGTGGGGTAGGTGGGTAAGTTAAATGAATTTTTACACATGTAATTCACAGCTTAAAAATGGAAATCTAGAGCCAGTGAGAAAGTCATTGTTGCCAAGCCTGACAGCCTGAGTTTGATCCCAAGGACCTACACAGCCAAAGGAGAGAACCAAATCCCACGAGTTGCCCTCTGACCTCCAGATGCATGCTAGGGCACACATATCTACATACATACACATCCAAGCATATAGAAAAAAACAAATGGTAAAAAGTTAAAAACTATTTACATACTTAATATACAGTTTAAGAAAACTCATTCCAAATTTAATTTAAAGGGACTGAATATACTGTTTTAAGAATTACAGCCCGGCGGTGGTGGCACATACCTTTAATCCCAGCACTCGGGAGGCAGAGGCAGGTGGATCTCTGTGAGTTCAAGCCTGGTCTACAAAGCGAGTTCCAGGACAGCCAGGGCTGTTACATAGAAACCTTGTCACAAACAAACAAACAAACAAACAAACAAAAAGCAGAGAAGAGAGAAGCTGAGAGTGGTAGTGTACATTTAATCCCTGGTTTGGGAGGCAAGGGCAGGCAGACTGCAGTGAATTCCAGGTCGGCCTCAGTCAAAATCGACTTCCAAGACAGTCAGGGCTACACAGTGAGGCCTCACCTCAAAATAAGACATTAAAACAGTCCATTTAAGATCCTGAGCAGTCAAAGGAATCTAAACCACTAAATTCTGCTAGAGAATTCAGATGCAGCCAATACCAATGAAACAATAAAAGAACGAATCAGAAAAAAGCGAGAAGCAGAGTGGGAAGAATGAAAACTCAGCAGCGTGGTCACAGCAGAACGCGAGGCTGCTCTGGAATCAGGTCTGGGCTTGGACTCCTTTGTTTCTGCAACTCAAGTGAAGGCACAGAAGTGAGGGGATCTAAGACTACCTAGGCAAGAGGCACAGCAGGACGCCTGGCTTGAGGACGGTGAGGAAGGAAGGAAGTCCGTGACAGCAGGCTTAACGCAAGTGACATTCTGGCCATTCCAGATGAGAAACAGAACCAAGGAATCACCTGCTTCTGCTGGTTTGAATAAATGTTATAATATGATTTGAATTATAAATTCGGTTTTCATTTTATAAAAAGCATTACCATATAGTTTTTTGATTCCTTTCAACTGAGCATAAAGGTCTCTCACTTTGCTGGGTAGAGAATAAAAAGGACCAAGATCATCTGACGGTGACTCCATTGCTTTCCTAGCAACACTGATCTCCTCAGAAAGGAGGGTCTCTTTGAGGTGTTTACTCCTGGAAAACACCGGTGTTTGGGCTGTGGCATTCCCAGCCATGGCACTTTTCAGGTGGTCTGCAATACTCCTCCTCCTGCTCGTCTCCGAAGAAGCTCTGGCTTCAGAGAGGTCATCCTTTGGCTGTGGTAGCTCTTGATGGCTACAGACTGGCTCCTCATTCGGTGATTTATGTGAGTTCCCATCTCTTTCCTTAGCAGACTGATCACCCAAATCATTTGATGAGTTCTGTAAATGTTCAAAGTATAAAACCTGAGAAGAAGGCACATCAAACAAAAGATCACTGTCAGGTTCAGGCCCAGCAGGGCCATCTGCAGCACTCTGGTTCTTTATGTGTTGGTTAGTTTCAGGGTCACTAGAGCTGCTCACAGCCAAGACAGGGAGTTTGTTTTCCATGCTTTCTGAACAAAGACCTTTGGTGGCCGAGTCTGAGGCAAGCTCCCCGTGTTCAGGCAGTTGTGTATATTTCTGTTCCAGGTCCTCAGCTTGAGCTAAAAAGGAATTTTCTGTAAAGCTGTCGTAGTCACTAAACATGTCCTCTTCACTGTCGTTCTCCTGAAAGGGAAACAAAAATACATAAGGAGTTCCATCTTCATAAAGAATAGAAAGTGTTCCAGCAAATTGTTATCAAATATATCACTATATGCAAATTATCCTCAGAATGCATTATCACCAGATAAAAGAAACAAACGAGTCCAGAGACTTGAACTGACTTGCTTAAGAGTATTGCAGGATGGCAGGACAGGATCTCACATAATAGAGGTACAAAGCCTTGAACCTCCCGCCTCTGCCTCCTGAGTGTATCACCATACCTGGATTTATGCGGTGCTGGGACTCAAACCCAGGGCTTTGTCCACGCTAGGTAAGCGTTCTACCAACTCAGCTACGCCCCCAGTTCAGCCCAAGGGGTGATATTATAATTTTAAATTATTTAGGTACCGAAGTGTGGGCCTAAGGCCTGCCCCTTGCTCCAACTGCTGAGCCCAAACTCCCAGTCTTTGGAATTTAAACATTTTTTATTTTATTTTATACGCTTTGCCTCCTTGTATGTCTGTATAAGTGCTGGGTTCCCAGGAACTGGAGTTATAGATAGTTGTGAACTGTCATGTGGGTACTGGGAATTGAACCCGGGTACTCTGGAAGAGCAGCCAGTGCTCTTACACTGAGCCATCTCTCCAGTCCCAGGGATTTTAATTCCTAAACCCGTGTTAAAGCATTGAGGAATGCTTTAACACTAAAGTAGAGGTTGGCCTGTCACAAAATCATGGTTGCACCACTAGACACTACAAGCAAATTCTTTTCTGAACTTGGAATTGTGACGAGAGTGCAGTCTCATGTGGGGTGGCTTGTTGAACAGAAAAGATAAAAACTGGGAGGTAATAATTATTTATTAGAGTTAGAACTTTGGCTTCTCAACGTCCCAGGGCCCGGTTACTGTTATAAATTCTAGATAATATGGCTAGTTTAATAAAGTAACCAGTATGTCAGAGGTCACCAATAAAAAGTTTTATTGGTAAAGTAGATATGAGTCATTTTGAAGGCTAGACTTCTGTCTGTCAGGGCAGTTAAACTGCTCCGTGAATACTTTTTATGACAGGGATAGTGTATTTGTGTGTGTGTACGACAGGGATGGGCTGTGTGTGTTTGTATGACAAGGATGGTGTGTGTGTGTGTGTGTGTGTTTGTGTGTGCGTATGACAGGGATGGGTGTGTGTTTGTATGACAAAGATGGTGTGTATGTGTGTGTGTATGAAAGGGATGGTGTGTGTGCGTGTGTGTTTGTATGATACGGATGGGGTGTGTGTTTGTATGACAAAGATGCTGAGTGCGTGTGTGTGTGTATGTGTGTGTACGTCTCACATCCACTTAGAAGGTTTAAGGCAGTGTCTCCCCAAGTGTAAACAAGGATGACGATGAGAAGCGCACAGGAAGACTGCTTATCTAACCGGTCAATAGTGTGCGCATGGGAGGTTTCGACCCCCCCTCTCCCGCAGCTGTGCTCGGTGCAGAGGACGCGGGTCGGTCCTGCAGCCCTCGGTGATGACCGGACCGGGCTCTGCGGGGAATCAGCGGGGCTGTACCTGGGCGGGCTCCGGGCTCCCGGTTTTGCGCCGCCGCCTCCCGGCCGCCCCTTCGACCTCCGGGTCCTCGGAGGGCTGGGACTCGGCCGGGGCCGGGGCGACGCAGAGGCTCTCTATGCTGCCGCGGTTCCTTTTGCGAACAGACACCCGCCGGCGGATGCGGGGACCGCCGTCCTCCATGGCTAAGGCGGAGAGCCAGGCCGCCCCGGGTGCAGACTCAAGCTGAAGCCACCGCTCGGATGCTCTCCATTTCCCCGCCGCACTGTCTGTTATCACGTGACATCCGGCCCGCCAAGGGCGGGAACAGAAAGATGCCCTGTAGTCGCGCTGAAATCCCGGGCGCTCCCGCACCCGGAACCTTTGCGTAGAAGCCCGGGGGCCCACGGGGGAAGACTAGCGGGAAAGGACCTGTCGGGCAGATTAGGGAAAGGAAAGGAAGGGGAAGGGCGAAGAATCATGACGGCTCTGGTTGCAGTGTGCAGTGTTGTAGGGAGGAAAAGCTTGACCACGGCTGCAGTCCGTCTCGCGGATCGCGGAGCTCAAGCGGGTAAAGTCTGCAGCAGAGCCTTGCAGCCGCAGTCGGCTTCTGGTTGTCGATGGCGTCTTTGCTCTTAGCGACATGACTTTTCTACACGACTAGCTTTAAAAGGGGTGGGAAGCTCGAGTCGCCTGAGACTGGTTTCTCAGAGCTGAGCAGTCCTTTGAGGTGTAGTCAACTCGTTACGTTCAATTTTTGTTTCTGTTCTTCTCTATCAGTGACTTGAATCGTTTTCTTGTATTCCCTTTGGGGTGGCAGTGCCTTTCTGTTGCTCCTGGACATACTTGCATTGCAAGCTGGTAACTGTAGAAAGGGGGAAGGTTTTATAGGAGAGGAAATATGTATGCCCTTTAGTTCAAAGCCTTGGGAATCATTTTAAGTCCTCTTGTGCTCCATATCTAACAGGATGTTAACCAATCACTGAGAAAAAAAATATGAAACCTTTATTTTATATTATACGGGTGTTTTGTTTGTTTGAGACAGTATCTCACATTATGTAGCTTTGGCTGTCCTGGAACTCACTATGTAGACCAGGCTGGCCTTGAACTCACAGAGATTCACCTGCCTTTGCCTATCAAGTGCTGTGATTAAAGGTGTGCGCCACATGCCCGGCACAATATCGTGCCTTTTGATTTTGTAGCCCATTTAAAAACATAAGTCTTTGTTAGATATTAAGTGAATGAAAATAATTGGGTCATTGCATTTCTGTTTAATTACAGTGTTGTGGAGAAGAAGTTGTGCACAGTATAAACAGGTAGCCAGCAATGAGGACCTGGTAAGATTTCTTTTTATTTTTTTAAAGAAAATATTTATTGTTTTTATTAATTTGTGGGGTGTGAGCTGTGGAAGCCAGAGAGGGCATTAGATTCCCTGGAGCTAGAATTAGAGGTGGTTGTGAGCCACTGGATGTGGGTGCTGGGATCCTAAGCCCTGTCCTCAGTAAGAACAGTAAGTGTGTTTAACCACAGACACCCATCCAGCCCCAGATTTTTTTCCCCCTTATATTACTAAGCCATTTCCAAATTTGGCCTAGTTTTTTATATTTTAGCTATTTGGAATTCAATTATAGGACAAAACAAAATAATGTTTACTTTCAGTTTGGAAAATCTAACTTACTGACTATGGTCATTTGGGTTTTGAAAGGAATCCTAAATTTTGGGGGGCTTCTGTAATACCATAATTTTCTTTGTAGATGTTAAAAGATATGATTTGAGAATTTCTAAAGATAGCTTGGGTAGATAGAATAATTGTAGACAATAGAATTATGGGACGGCACTATTTTTATCTAATTTATCAGTTTTGAAAGGCTACTTTGATAAAAGATAGAGCTAAAGTTGTTTTGTTTTGTTTTCTTCAAGACAGGTTTTCTTTGTGTATCCCTGGCTGTCCTGGAACTAACTTTGTAGACCAGGCTGGTCTTGAACTCATAGAGACCCACCTACCTCTGCCTCACACCAAATTAGTTTAGGACATTTAATCAGCTTCTTCTAAACTGTTGGTGTATTTTTATGGGTTTAAAGTATGAACATGGATGTGGGCGCCCAATAACACCATACAAGTACTTAGCTAGAGCTGAAGAGGAATATGGCTTATATCTCAACTGATTATAAATTGGATTAAGAAAACTCAAGGCAAGCTAGACATGGTACACACATATTGTACTAGCACTTAGTGGAAGGATCTTTCGAGTTCAAGGTCACCCTGGGTTATAGCAACAACAAAAACGATCACATTTTGGGTAAGATCAAATGTTAAAAAAGAAAAACAGCAAGAAAACAAAAAAAAAATGTTAAGGAACTGTAAACACCAAGGACTGTGTGTCTGCCTTAGTCATCTAATTCATACATCATACTTTACAAGAATAAAGGAAATTTACTCTTGTTTTTAGGTCAGAAATCCCACTGTGACTAATGCAAAGTATGTATCTTTTCCACAGAAAACACACACAGTCATACTCATTTGTCACAGTTAAGGAAGGTTATAGATTTCAGAGACATTTCTGAATTAAGACCCTGTGCCAGGGTGTTGTCATGCAAACTGTAATTTCAGCATTTGGAAGGCTGATACGGAAGGGTGGGGAGTGTGAGGCTACCACATGCTGCACAGCAAGTTGTAGGACAGCTGAGGCTACAAAGTGAGACCCTATTTCAAGAAACAAAACCACAACAGCAAAAGACCATGGAACAGGAACAGAAAAGGCACTGTGACGAGGAAGGAAGAGTGTGGAAGGACAGGGACAAAAGAGGATTGCGGGACACTCATGTTGTGTTAGTCCTATTTTAAAAGCAGGGAAAGATTCTTGGGAATGAAGAAGGGACCAGCAAGCAGGAGAGGCAGCTTGAGTGAGACCTGTAGGAGGTAAATAAGAACAAAGTATAAATCACACACACGCACACACATATATACAGAAATGCAATCTCACACACACGCATATATACAGAAATGTAATCACAAGTACACACGCATATATACAGAAATGTAATCACACACACGCATATATACAGAAATGCAATCACACACACGCATATATACAGAAATGTAATCACAAGTACACACGCATATATACAGAAATGTAATCACACACACGCACACGCATATATACAGAAATGTAATCACAAGTACACACGCATATATACAGAAATGTAATCACACACACGCATATATACAGAAATGCAATCACAAGTACACACGCATATATACAGAAATGCAATCACAAGTACACACGCTTATATACAGAAATGTAATCACAAGTACACACGCATATATACAGAAATGTAATCACAAGTACACACACATATATACAGAAATGCAATTACAAGTACACATGCATATATACAGAAATGTAATCACACACACGCACGCATATATACAGAAATATCACAAGCATACACGCATATATACAGAAATGTAATCACAAGCACACACACACATATATACAGAAATGTAATCACAAGCACACACGCATATATACAGAAATGCAATATCACATGATGAATTCTGTTTTTTTATATGCTAACCAAACATTTTTTAAAAAGTTTTACTGGTGGCAAGTATTCTTATGGTAAGAGGGAGGTACTGTATCAGGAACAGCAAGGACACAAACGCTAAACAGGCCCACACGGACTTTTATGGCAGCCTATTAAGGCAAGGTTAACGAGCGTTTAGTTGCAGGATACCATGGAGCATTACCTTTTATAAAATGAAGTAGTGAAAAAGCACCAGACGGAAAATTTGGGGATGGATAAAGTTAGCAGCTCTTGTAACCTAGGAATTGTATGTTGTCTGTTGTACTGTGCCTTTCCCGAAAGTTAAACAGTTCATTTCAAGAGCAAGGATTCCTCCAGAGGACCCACACTCAGTTGCCCCACACATTGAACAGCTAACAGCTGTCTGTAACCCCAGCTCTAGGGGATCCAGTGCTCTTTTCAGGACTCTGGGCACTGCATGTGCACACACACATTTTTAATAAATCTGAGGAGCTGGCGAGATGGCTCAGAGGATAAGAGCACTGCCTGCTCTTCCAGAGGTCCTGAGTTCAATTCCCAGTAACCACATGGTGGCTCACAGCCATCTGTAATGAGATCTGGTGCCCTCTTCTGGCCTGCAGGGACACATGAAAGTAGAATGCTGTATACATAATTAATAAATAAACCTTTTAAAAAAAAGAATTGTCTTGAAATAAAAATTTTTAATTGAATTAACTTTAAATAAACTAAGATACTTTGGTCATCTGTGCTCCAAACATAGAATTTGCACACAGAATCTCTTTATCAGTGTGCTGATCTTAGAAGTCCTCTTCTGTAGAAATGATTCTTCATTGCGGTAATCCCTCTCTAGCCAGGTTGACCCAAAATAAAGTACCTGTGTAAAAAGATTCTGAGTGTAGCTGTAACTTTAACTTTTCTGTCTTAACACATTTTCATCATGAGACTATTCTTTTATCCTAGCCAATCCCGATGGAAAACCCCTATAAGGAGCCCCTTAAGAGGTGTATCTTGTGCGAGAAACGTGTGGATTATAAGAATGTACAGGTGAGGGTTGGTTGGCCTCTGTGGTACTTGACTAGGATTCTTTTCTGTTCATTTGCTCAGAGGATCTTGTCACTGTTATCAGGCTTTCTGTAGGACGGATTGAGCAGCCTCATGACATCAGATCTGGTTTTAATGTCCCATGTTATCTCTGTTCAGCTCAGAGCCCCTCACTCCCCTCAGTCATATGATTTGGCTAAGTCCCCTGTGCTCTGTTGTGCACAGTGGCTCACTGCACTGTGGTAGAGGGCTTTGGGGAGAGCTGACCTGTGAAGCTGACCTTTGCAGTTCACTATCATATTATATTGCTTTAAATATTGTTTCTCCTTACGCTTTCAGCAAATTAGAAGTAACAAATTTGGGGGAAGTGAATGAAATGAGAGTTAAGTATTTTCACAGTAGTGTAAATGATAGCTGCCTTAGGAGGAGGAAATGCAAGAAATTATAAGAACTATAATGCAGCAGATGTCTGGGGCGGGGGAGAGCCAAGGCCAGTGCCTTGTAGCTAGAAAGTGTTACTAAACTGTTCAAGGAGAAGTGCCCTAGTCTGTGTATCCCGAAGAGCTCTTGATCGCCTGTTGTGACGGGCCAAGTGTCCAGTCCTGGCTGTGAGCAGCAGTGTTAGGGCTGTGGGAGTCGGTCGCCGTGGCACCTAACAGAGAGGCTGACTCGTGTGCCTTGGTCTTGTCAAGTTTTGATACACTAGACGTTAGCTTTTTAAAAGATGCCTTGTTGCTACAAGGTATTTTAGTTCATGTTATCAGGGTTGAATAACAAATACACTAACATTTTCCCCTTTCAAATGTAACCCCACAGCTTTTGTCTCAGTTTATCTCTCCATTTACCGGATGCATTTACGGACGGCACATAACAGGTACTTTCTTAATCTTAGAGATGTAAGTGTAGATAAGAATCACACTGGTCGCTTCTGTTATCTTAGGAGACTGGCAAGTTTTCAGTCATGCTGAGTCAGTGTTAGGCCAGCTTCACAGGGACTGGAGTGGGATCCTTAGGGAAGGATTTACTTTCAGTGCAAGCAGCAATTGCCTCCTTTACTCCCAGTTAACTTCAGGATAACAACATACAGAAATTTGGGCTTAGGCGAGAACTGTATCTTTGTCTAGACAGGTGGTCCAGCAGTTAGGAATGCATACACTTTTTGCAGAGGACTGGAGTTAGATTCCCAGCACCCACATCAGGTGTCTTATAACATCTGTGACTCCAGCTCCAGGGAATGCAGCATGTCTTGCTTCTGTAAGCACCTGAACTCATGTGCACATATCTCACCACCATTAAAGATAGTAAAACTAGCTGGGTGGTGGTGGCGCACGCCTTTAATCCCAACACTTGGGAGGCAGAGGCAGGTGGATCTCTGTGAGTTTGAGGCCAGCCTAGTCTACAAGAGCTAGCTCCACGCCTTTAATCCCAGCACTCGGGAGGCAGAGGCAGGCGGATCTCTGTGAGTTCGAGACCAGCCTGGTCTACAAGAGCTAGTTCCAGGACAGGCTCCAAAGCCACAGAGAAACCCTGTCTCGAAAAACCAAAAAAAAAAAAAAAAAAAGAGCTAGCTCCAGGACAGGCTCCAAAGCTACAGAGAAACCCTGTCTCGAAAAACCAAAAAGAAAAAAAAAAGATAGTAAAATTGAATGTCTTTTAAAATTATCATTCCTAGACTAAACAGCTTCAGCAGCTGATGGCGCTATCCAGACTGTCATTTGCTATTTATTTGTTTACAGAGGGCCACATGGTTGTCACTGAGTTACAGTAATAGAACTGAGTGTATGACAGACCAAATGATTCACAAAAGATTTTTTTACTTTCTTTCTTTTTTTTTTTTTTTTGGTTTTTCGAGACAGGGTTTCCCTGTAGTTTCTAGAGCCTGTCCTGGAGCTAGCTCTTGTAGACCAGGCTGGCCTCGAACTCAGAGATCCGCCTGCCTCTGCCTCCCGAGTGCTGGGATTAAAGGCGTGCACCACCACCGCCCGGCTTTACTTTCTTAACAGAAAAAAACTTACCAGTATTCATCTTAGAAAACTGTTGTAAATGTAGTACGAGCATTTTCTGATGTGTAAGAAAGCGCCTGTTCTATTTCACAGGTCTTTGTGGGAAGAAACAGAAAGAAATAACGAAAGCCATTAAGAGAGCTCAAAAAATGGGTAAGTCCGCCTGCACAAATGAACAGAACTAGTTAAGACTTCACTCACTGACTTTGTGAAGAACTTTAATATCTCTTTACAGGGTTTATGCCAGTTACATTCAAGGATCCGGCATATCTCAAAGACCCTAAAGTGTGTAACATCAGATACCGGGAATAAATTGTGTGAAGTTACTGCCAATAAGCCTGGAAGTGAACGTCAGCACTGACGGAGCTGCTTTGAGTAAAAGTGTCTTTCAGGGGATTAGGAGGGATGTACCCTTCCACACCATGAGTGTGCTCTGGACACACTGCTTGAGATGGTAATGTTACCTTGTACAGTTTGATAAAAGTGGTACCTCATTGTGTCGCACCTTCTTTGTGTAGTACCTTTGATTGTGGAAGGGGTGGGCTTCTATTAGAATTCCACCCGAGCCCAGATTCCGTATTCACAAATGGGATGATTTTAGGGGATTGGTTATAGAAAGGTAGTGTTTATGAATCCCACGTAACTGGCTGTAGAATTCAACTTGCTTTGGAGCCATTCTGTGGTTTTATGTGCACAGGAGTGTATGGAGGCTAGAAGTTGATATCAGGTTTTTTCTCAATGTAACACCACCTTTTTTTTTGTAAAACAATTATTCACTGATTGGTGTGTGCCTGCCATGAGGGCACATGTGGAGGCCAGAGGTCATTGTCCAGGCATTAGTTCTGTCCTTCCAGCCATGAGTTCTGTTGACAGAACCCAGGTCTCCGGGCTTAGCACAAGTATTTCAACCCACCAAGCCATTGTGCTGACCCATTTACCTCATGGTCTGAGACCAGGTCTCACTGGAATTCACTTAGACTGACCAGCTGATTCCCAAACCCCAGGGAGCCTCTTCCCTCCACATTCTCAGGGCTGGGACTCCACGTGCACACCACTGTGCCAGGCTTAACCAAAACCATGCTCTTGGCTCTTCAGTCACTCATCTCCTTTGACCACACATGCACATGCCCTTCCTTTATTTTAATGGAGTTGTTGGGGTTCCAAACAAGTCCTCATGCTTATTGGCACTTTGCTGACCTATCTCCTAGAGTCGTTTGCTAACTAGTCAATATTAATTGCGCTTGACTGTCAAGAGTTCTCATTGCAGAGGTGCACACAGGGAATGATAGTAGGCTAGTCCCTGCGAGACAAATTATTCCTGGACCACTGTTCTGTGACGGGCGATGGCACGCAGTCTGCTTTCAGTCGTGCGGTGAGAGATCTGTTGACAACTGTGCTGTGCACAACTCCTGTGCTGTGCACTACAGCTTACTACATCACCAGAAACATACCCCAGCAGTTGTACAAATCATCCCCTGGGTAATGGGTGGCTTCAGAACAACCCCATATAATTAATGCTATCAACACCCAAGTCAAAGTGCTGCTGCTACATAGAATTATGTCTTAAGTAGTTTCTCCAGGCAGCAACAAGTGGAAAACAAGGGTAAAGTGTGTTCAGTGTTGACGTGCACTGAGTAGAACGTGAAGGTAACGTGTGTGCACTTCACCGAACAGGTGAAAAGATGGAACACATCTGCAAGGACAGTTTTGTTTGCCCCTTCTGAGATGGAGGCAGAGTTACCAGTTCCTGGGCTCAAGCAGTCATCTGGCCTGAGGTGGGAACTGCATGAAGATGCAGAGTTATTTCAATCTTTCTGTGTTTCTCTGTGTACCCTGGCTGTCCTGAAACTCACACTGTAGACCAGGCTGACTGTGAACTCAGAGGTCAGCCTGCCTCTGACAGCGCTGGGATTAAAGGTGTAAACTGTCACCACCACCCAGCAGGGCAGATTTATTTTATGTTTATTTCTGTGTGTGTGTGTGAGAGAGAGAGATACACACAGACAGAGAGAGACAGAGAACACATTCCTGGAAGCCGGAAGGGCATTGGATCCCCTGGAGCTGGAGTTACAGGTGGTTGTGAACTGCCTAATGTAGGTGCTGAGAACCAAATTCCAGTCCTGAAGTGCTTCAAGTACTCTTAATTGCTGGGCTCTCTCTTCAGTAAGAATCTTAACGAAGTAGATAAAAAACAAGATTTAAAAACTTTGGAATTTTATTAAATTTATTTGTGGGGGTTTCATGATTATACCACAGTGAAGGAATGTGTGGAAATCAGAAGAACTTGTGGAAGATGGCTCGTTCCTTCTGCTGAGGGAGTCCCAAGAATCCAACTCAGGTTGTCAGTCTTCACTGCAGATGTCTGTGCCAGCTGAGCCAGCTCCCAGGCCTGATTTTGCAAACTTCTATGCTCTTTTCTGCGTTGTGAAACAAGGCTAGTTTCTCTTTTCCAATATGAAGAATGTTGTAGTTTAAAAGAATGCATCTTTAAGTCTCCCTTGATAACTCAGGGAAGCTGAAAGGTTGTGGCTCTGAAATAAAAGCATTTTGGCTGGGTGTGGTGGCATGCATTCTTAATCCCAACACCTGGGAGGCAGAGGCAGGCAGATATTTGTGAGTTTGAGGACAGCCAGAACTACATAGAGACCTTGTCTCAACAAACAAACCAAAAATCCATCTGGACTACAGCTCAGTGGTAGAGAAGCTGCCTACTGTTCACATGGCCCTGCATCGATTCCTGCACCACAAAGGTTTCTAAAAAGTACTTTAGATGTGGATGGACAGAGGCCAGGCCACTAGAAAGGGGTCAGGAGATGGGAGAAAAAGAATCTGCAGAGGCGAGGAAGGCAACAGAACATGAGATACAAAGAGGAAGGGAGAATTCCTGCAGGGAAGGCACAGTGAGAAGAGGCTGGGAAGCGAGGAGGTTGCAGCTGAGTGGAACATATACACATTCACAGAGCATTTGCAATGTATGAAATATAAATAGGAATTTCTAAAATACTTTATAAAACATATTATAAACGGTTGAGTAGTAAAAATACCATATTCCCCTACAGTGCAGTAAAACATGAACTTCTCATGTGTTACTCCAGTAGCAGACAGTAAAATAGTGTCTGAACCTCAGTCAAGTAAAAATATCATCTAGCAAGAATCAGAACGTGGGAGAGCGAGGGTATTCACTGTCCTCCTCCGTGCTCCCCATCTCTGTGTCTATATCTGGGCTGCTTGAGGACGTTTTGTTATGGTGACTGCTTTGGGAATCTGTCACAGGTCTGCTTTCTGTCTCCTGCAGCCGTGGTTTTTTCCCAGGCCACTGGTCTTGCGTGTCTACATCTTTCCGCTTAGTTAGCTGGGCTTCGGGCAGCGGACTAGCGTCAGGGCTGTGAATATACTCCACCATTAAGGTCAGCTTAGCCACATCAAGATGGTGCTTCATGCTGCATCCACTTTGAGAAATATGTCTATTTTTCAAAGAAATAACACAAGAATGAAGAACCTCAGACTCTGGAAAAAAGGTTCGTAAAGCTTGACAAAGAAGAATGTTCTCCTGGGGGTTGTTTTGGACATTCTTCTCTCCTAAATAAGAAAGAGCTTAACATTAGTTTTACAAACTTTTATGATTAGCTGTAAAGTAAAAACTATTCCAAAAGACATATTATTCAGAATAAGAATGACATAACACTAGATTCCTGTTCACGTGCCACTCTAAGAAAAGAAAAGCAGTCTTGTACTTTTTTATCCGATACAACACACCCACTACAGTAGCGTGTTCACCGTTTGGGAAGATTATGAGCACAGTGTCATCGTGACTCGTATCCCAGTCCATTGGGTCATTGGTCAGGACCATGGCTCGTGCAAACGTGAAGCTAGCGTCTGCAGCGTTCATTCGCTTACCTGCTGCTTTAATCCGGGCTCGCTGCTCCTTTCTAACTTCTTTTAATCGGTTTACATCCGTCATTAGTCTCTCTACTTCTCGTTCACTTTGTTCAACTTTGTGGCATATACTCTGCACAGTAAAATAGTGCACAGTGAAAACATTCCAGGTGTTATACTAATGAGGCTTTGCAATATAACATTCTCAGACTGTAGAATACCATTAACCTTTTGTGTAAGCCACCTCCATAACAAGCATTTGAAGATAACAACATGCACCGTGGATGTGTTAGCTTTCCATTCATTTGTGGACCAGCTATTTCCTTGATAAAATTCATTTTGAAATTAAAAAAAAATATGTATTGGGCTGAGGATAGAGCTCATTACCTAGAATGTGTGTAGCCCGGGGTTCAAGTCCCAACATGTTCCCCACCCCGACAGCTGAGATACATAACTGATTTACATTTATGACGTGGAAGTAGGATTAGCAGTTAAAGGTTATCCTTATTTATAGGGAGTTCAAGGCCAACCTGGGCAACACAAGAACCTGTGTCATAATACCAAAAACCAAAAACCAATGATAAAGTAAAATAAAAAGTGGCAGCTATGTTTTAAGGAAATTATGGAAGATTATAATTCCTGTAAGAGAAGCTACATTTGAGAGCAAACTGACATTATGTGTCTCAGTTTTAAAAGAATTAGTAATTTTATTTCGGAACTAGACCTAACAAAAGTTTATACAGGATAATGTTTCTTACTGTTAAATATTGTTAATTTCAAAATATAGGTCATAATTTAAGTATAGCCAATTGTAGTGGGTACTTTTCATAGTATTTGTCCAGAACTATTCAAATAATGAAGACACAGAATCATTATAAATGTCCGCTGAAAGATAACTGGGTAAAGACATACAGTAGAGAGAAAAGCTAAGAATGATCGACTTGGAAAATGTAGAGCAGATGCTAAGTATTCCCACCACAAAAGTTCCTTTCCTAGATATAACCTTCTATAACACGCACACGCACACACACACGCTTCACTCAGCGTTTCCCCTTTCTTACAGACAGGGTCTCATGTAGCCCAGGCCAGCCTCAAACTTACTGTGTTGCTGAGGATGACATTGAACTCCTGATCCTCTGGCTTCCACCTCCACAGTGCTAGAGTGGCAGGTGTGCATTGCACGTGGCTTTACGTGACAGTTTTACCTGTCGATTTAGAATTTAAAAACATACTGCATTAAAATAAAAATAAAAGATTATGTGGCAAAGTGAAAATGTTTAATGATACATTTTAAAAAAAATCACAATACAAATTCTGTTGTCATCACTGTCAAGTATGTCAAAGCATTTGTGTGTTAGGGGAAAAACTTGAAAAATGGCAAAATAAAAATAATCACTTGAAAATGGTGACATTCTTGGCTGGGCATGATAGCAAATGCCTTTAACCCAAGCACTTAGGATGCAGAAGCAGGAGACTTCTAGTCCAGCCTGATCCATTAGTTCCAGGCTAGCCATGACTACAGTGAGACCCTGACAACAGACAAACACACAAAGCCATCGGCTTCCTCCTGCAGCAGAAGGGAACAAATAAGAGACCCAGTCAGACATTATGCATATGAGAAACCTTGGAGCACCCAGCCGCTAATGAGAAGTCTATCAAGAGCCTGTGGAGGAGGCAGTAAAAGAATGTCAGAGTCAGAGGGATGGAGGACACCAAGAACACAAGTCCTCTGAATCAGTGGGATCAAAGCTCGCGTGAACTCAGAGGCAGCATACAGAGGGCCCGCCCGGGTGTGCCAGCTCCTCTGCATAAATATTACGGCTTCCACTTTGGTGTTTTTATGGGATTCCTCAGTATGAGAATGAGTGGGTCTCTGTTTCTTGTTCCTTCTCTTGGGCCCATTTCCTTCTGTTTGTTTTGTTCAACTCTGATGTGTTATTGTTTTACTATATTTTATTATTATCCTTTAGAAGCCTGTTTGTTGTGTGTGCGGCGCGTACACACACACACACACACACACACACACACACACACACACGGTCCTCCCAATTGATCTAGAACTTCAAGGTTGGCCTTGAACTCTGCTAACTGCCTGCATCTGCCTCCCAAATGCTGACGCTGAGGATGCGTGACACCAAGACTTGCCTGTTTGCTTTCTAGTGACACAAAAAGGGAGTAGATTTGGATGGAAAGGGAGATAGGGAGGTACTGGGATGAGTAAGATGAGGGGAAACTATAAACAGGATATGACAGAAATTTTTATTTTTAATAATGGGGAAATGGTGACATTCTCAGTATTATTTTCAAAGTTTCTGTGTTATTTATTCATTAAATGAATTAGTATATAGGGGGTCAGAGAGATGACTCAGCAATTAAGAATGCCTGAGTTAGGTTTCCAACACCCACATGGCAGCTCATAACTGTAACTCTAGATACAGGGGAACAAATGCTCTCTGCGGGTCTCCAAGGGCACTGGACACACACACTGTACACAAAGGCATGAAGGAAAAAAATGAATCACATCAAAATAAATAAATCTTTAAAAATTAATATAGCCAGGCAGTGGTGGCGCACATCTTTAATCCCAGCACTCAGGAGGCAGAGACGGGGATCTCTGAGTTCGAGGCAGCCTGGTCTACAGAGCTAGTTCCAGGACAGCCAGGGCTGTTAGACAGAGAAACCTTGTCTCAAAAAAACAATATATATATGTCAATATTATACAAAGTGTTTTAACCTTTTTTCCCCCCTTACTATGTTCTACTAACAAGTATGGCTACCATAAAAATAGACTTTAGATATCCAACTGAGAAAAACTGACCGATGCTCCAATTTTGGACTTGTGATTTTGCAATTAGAGAAAGCCTTGTATGTTCCAGGCTGGCCTCAGACTTAGTATGCAGCCAAGGATGACCCTGAAGATCTTCCTGACTTTACCTCCCCAGTTCTGCAATTACAGCTGTACACCATCGTAGTGCTGGGGATCAAACTCGGAGCTCTGTGGATTCTAGGCAAGTGGTCTGCCAGCTGAGCTACATCCTGAGCCCCACAGTGCTTTTTTAAGCCGTACTCCCTAAGGACTGTTCTAGCAGTGACTGAGCATGGTGAGGACATTAGTACATGCCTTTGAACAGTATGTAATACTTCTGGGTCACTTTGTTCAATTAAGGATTTAACTTTTTTCTTCCTTTAAGAAGGGCAGGCACAGTGATGCCCTTCCTGTAATCCTCATGCTAATGTAAAGCAGGATCCCGGGTCAGGGCTATGCTCAGGTAAGCTCTCATAGAACGGTACAACTGAGGCTCCTTCTGACTCTGGGGTCAGATTCTGCTGTAGTCCTCAATCCCCTCCGATTTTTACATTGGTCCAATGACTCTCTTGCACTTGGGATCCATCTTATGACTGTACAGTGACCTGCACTGATGCTGTAAGACTATAATGCTGTAGTGATGGTTGTGCTTCTAAATCTGCTTCCTCTTCATCTTCAAGAAGACTATGGGGGCTGAGCCTCATGGCACACGCCTTTAATCCCAGCATTGGGGGGGCAGAGACAGGAGAAGCTCTGTAAGTTCAAGGACAGCTTGGCCTACTACATAGCAAGTCACAGGACAGCCAGGGCTCCATAGTGAGATCATTTTTGAAAAAAAAAAAAAGAAGAAAAGAAATAGCTACAGCCACGAATAATGAGAGGAAACTTAAGCTTGCATCCCATCCCCAGAGTCTCAATTACGGAAGTCAAAGGAACACAACATATACTCAAAAAATGTTAACTTTTCTAGGAAACAATTCATGCATTCTGCTGACGTGAATGGACTCTGAAGTGGTCCCGAAGCAGTTACCTTTAATTCTTCTTGTATTGCAGCGCACATTTCATTTATCTTATGCACCTCCTTTAGCGATCCATCTTCATTAAAAAACTGAGAACTGTGAAAGCAAAGATGATTTCCTTGGCTAAGTGTATAGAACTGTAGAAGGAAAGGGGAATCCTCCAGTTCCACAGGGTTCCCTTAGTGTCTACTGTCTGGATGAGACTCACCTGTGTGCTCTCACGGCTCTGCTAAAGCCAGGGGATATACAGGAAGCGGATTCTGTTTTATAACCCAGTTGATCGGACATTCCCAGGTTGGCAACCACCAAAGGCACTCTATGAAAAAACCTGAGGGAAAAGTTTAAAACAGGGTAAGACAACACCTGCCATCAGAGCAGGCCGCTGTCCTAACGGTGTCAGAAAAAACAGCCCCATCATTATTTAGCAAGATAGAATTTTCCCAGATGAACTAGGTTGAAGCAAATAGATTTTTGTTTTTTAATATTAGGTATATGGGTGTTTTGCCCACATGTATATCCATGTGCCACTAGTGTCCTCGGAGGCAAGAAAAGTGTCCATCTCCCTGAAACTGGAGCTCAGGCGGTTGGGTGTGAGCTGCCACGTGGGTGCTGGGAACTGAACTGGCGTCCTCGGAAGAGCAGGCGGCGCTCGTAACTGCTGAGCCCTCTCCAGCTCCAGCTCCTGTCACTCTGAGGTCTACAGAGGGAGCTCTGGGACAATCCGGGCTGCACAGAGAAACACGGCATCAAAAGCTGCATGGACACAGTTTAGCGGCTGTCTCACCTGGTCGTGAGCATGAAAATAAGGCTGAGACCGGTGAGCTGAAAGGCCGTGGCAGGCAACACAGGTGACGCCTGAGCTTTTGGTTGCCGTCATTTATTATGACTGTATGTATGTTTATCATGTTTGTGTGTTCAGAGGACAGTGTCAGAAGTTGGTTCTTTTCCTCTAATGAAGGTTCTGGGATAGAACCCAGGTCTTCAGGCTTGTGGGACAAACATTTTTACCAGCTGGGTCATTTCACTGGTCTTTTTTCTTTTCTTTTTTTGACTCATGGTTTTAAGTAGTTCAGCTTCCTTTCAAACTCAACGTAGCTGAGCATAACCTTGAACTCGTAATCCTGCTCTCACTGGAACTCAGGGATGATGGAGATTCACCATCATGCCTGCCTGAGACCTTCAAGGACGGAGAAAGAAAGGAAAAGAAATTTTGTTGGAGATGAAGCTCGGTGGTAGAGCCACTCTTGTCTGGCGTCAATCTCGCACTGTGTCTCTGTGTCTCCTCAGCTCACCAAAGAGGCAGAGCAGGTTAACCTCCCTAGTCCAAGGTCTGAGATGTGAGATAGGATCTTATTATGTAACCTAAACTGACTCAGACTTCAATCCTCCTGCTTCACTTATTGGGACTATAAGTTTGCACCACCTCAGACAGTAAAATGTGTCTGGAAATGCTAAGATTGTAGGTTCAAAGCTAGACAGGCTCATCTACCCATTCCTTTTCTCTCTCTTTTTTTTTTTTTTTTTGGTTTTCTTTTTGGTGTTTCAAGACAGGGTTTCTCTGTGGCTTTGGAGCCTGTCCTGGAACTAGGTCTTGTAGACCAGGCTGGTCTTGAACTCACAGAGATCCGCCTGCCTCTGCCTCCTGAGTGTTGGGATTAAAGGTGTGCACCACCACCGCCCGGTTTAACTTAATTCTTATATTCCCAGAGAATGTAGTTTATAATACCCAAGCGGACTGCTTGGACTCACTGTGGCAGAACAGCAAGAAGCGCTGTCTCTGAAGAAGCTGTACAGTCCACACTTCCATACGTACATACGACAGCGACACCCCCAGTTCCAGCACACAGGAGTCCAGCCATCGCTGCACTGGGCTTCCCCTTCCTTGCCCAGCCTTTGTTTTCTCATCTACTACTAATAGTGAGACTTCCTGTGCTGTTACTGTGATGCCTTATGCAACACTGTATGAGAACACTTAGAGCCACAAAACACTTCAAAAAAAATTAAAAATTTAGCTTAAAATAGTCAGGACCAACCAATGCTTACCCCTTTTGAGGTTTATATAAGGCGTGCTCCAGGCAGTGGGTGGAGCAGCTTTCTGTTGTTATACTTGGTGTTAACAGCAGAAAAACAAGGTCTGGACTTGAAAGATGCGTCTGTAAGTTTCTGTGCACCAGCTGCTCTCTAAACGTCATTACCTGATCCGAGTGACGACGGAATTTATACCAGCCCACCACAGTCTGGGGAGAATACAGGAAAATTAATGTTGGTTACAATAACCACATGTCTTCCTACAGCTTAGCAATGAAACCATGGTCTTAAGCAGTAGCTGCAGTTGTATGCAGTGGCTCCGGCACACACGGGACTGGGACCGCAGGACTGTCGTTAGCCTGGGCACACAACAAAACTAAATAAAAACACTGCCACAGCCTTTTCGTTTTTTGGAGGCAGGGTTTCTCTGTAGCCCTGGTTGTCCTAGAACTCGCTCTGTAAACCAGGCCTGCCTAAACTGTGATTAAAGGTATCACCAATAAGCCTGACAAAACCTACAGGACTTAAAATGGCTTTTCCAACTGTTGGTAAAGTTTGGGTTATACATAAAATAAGAATATACTTAGTTATAAACTTTACTTTTGTAAGCAAACTGACATAGTACTTTATACTTAGCAAGAAGAAAAAAAAGACCCTACACATTTAATGCAGGAAAGACAAAACAAACAAGAACCTCCTTGCCAGGGAGTGGTGGCACACATCTTTGATCCCAGTACAGCCAGGGCTACACAGAGAAACCCTGTCTTAAAAACCAAAAGAACAACAATAACAACAACAACAACAAAAAAAAAAAAAAAAAAAACCCAAACACCAAGACCACCCCCCAAAAATCTTGACTTAACTGTTTTTTTTGTAGACTGGGTCTTGTGTACTCCAGGCTGGCCCCAAGCTCCATATGTAGCCAGGGATACCCTGAACCCTGATCCTCCTGCTTCTTTCTCTGGGATTATATGTATGTGCTATGTGCTTGAACCCAGGTCTTTACATAAGAACTTTACTAATGGAGCTACACCCTCAGTTCCTACTCTAAGTAAACAACACAGTAAAACATTTGCTATCTTGTAGTCACACTGTCTTCTGTTAGAGTGATGCTCAGTGGCTAAGAGCACTGGCTCTTCTTCCAGAGGACTGGGGTTCAATTCCCAGCACCCACATGGCATCATACAACTGCCTATAATTATACCTCCAGGGGATCCTGTACCCTCACACAGACATAATGCAGGCAAAACACCAATGCACATAAAATAAAAATAAATCATTTTTAGAAAAGAATTCACCAATGTCACTGTTTCACATAACAGGAATCAATGCCTGTGATCACATTCATGTCCTATGCACACACTTGGTTTGTAAATGTTAGGCTGTTTAAAATTAAGGGGTCTGGAGAGATGACTGGGTGGTTAAGAACACTGACTGCCCTTCCAGAGGACCTGGGTTCAATTCCAGCACCCACATTGCAGCTCATAAATGTATATAAATCCAGTCCCTAGGTGATCTGACACCTTTACAACATTACACATAAAATAAGTTTTAAAAATAAATAAATAGGGGCTGGAGAGATGGCTCTGAGGTTAAGAGCATTGAGTGTTCTTCCAAATGGACCTGGGTTCAATTCCCAGCACCCACATGGCAGCCACAACTGTCTGCAACTCCAGTTTCACGAGACCCGACACCCTCACACAAACATACAGGCAAGCGAAAAACTATGTTCAGAAAATAAAAATAAAAAATAAAAATAAACAAAATTATTTTAAGATCATTTGAAAGGATCTTGTAATCTGTAGCATGCAAAAATCATGATTAACAGTAATAACTTTTAAACTAGAAAATAATTCTCATTACCTTAAAGTAATTATAATAAAAAAAACACTATATATTTATTTGTACATTAAGATTAAGACATTAGAAATGGCTCCTGTAACTATAATTCAGCATTTGGAAGGCTGAGGAGGATAACAAGTTCAAAGACATAGTGGGCTACATAGTGGGGCTATGTCTCAAAAACAAAACACATTCTTTTGAAAGGAAAATGTTCCTATAGGTACACTCCCTAAATAATCAAATTAAGAATGTATAAACTGTGCTGTGTACGCATAAGTGGCCATGGGAATGTGGTGGTCAGAGGACAGCTTGTGAGGGTCAGTTCTCTCCCTCCTTCTATCATGAGTCAAAGGGATTGAACTCAGTCAGCCAGGTTAATAACAGGTGTCTTTTATTGTAGCAACAAATATAATTTTTTAAAGTCCAACCATTTCCTTTTAAAACATTTTTACACTTATGTATTTGTGTGTGCGTGCGTGCACATATGTCTGTACATAAGTGTTCTACCCATGGGGAGACGAGAGGACAGCACATTGTTCTCTCCCCCCAACCATCTATGGTTTCCACGGACTGATCTCAGATTGTCAGGCCTTGTGCTTTAGAGCTAGGGAATTGAACCCAGGATTGAGGCAGGCAATCAGCAGAGCTACATCCACAACCTGTGTCAGGATCTCCCTGGTTCCCTAGGTAGGTCTCAAACTTGAAATCCTCCCATTTGGATTTCCACATACTTAGCATAACATGTATACACCCAATATCTAAAAGAAACGTCTATTATTAAATCTACTTCCATTCTAAAATCAGGGATGTGTGCCAACATCCCCAGTAACCAAAACTTTTCATGAAATCTACTTTTATACTCACAAACATAAAATTTTAAAGACAAAAATGCATATCTTGGAAAAAGTTGGGGGGCATTCTGACTGTTCAATAACTTTTATCTGAATATCAAGTACATGGAGGATTTAAATGTGATTGCTGTATAGGTAACTGTCTCTGCATTTATATAATAACCGCAAAGCCAGGCTCTATGACCTACACCTGAAGTCCCAGTCCCTTACTAAAGCAGTTTGAGACCAGAAGACAAAACAAAGAGTGTAGCTATGTGAAAATTAAAAAAAAAAATTATTATGTTCTAGAATATAATATAATAATATATATAATCAGACTGGAAAAAGCTGTGGTTAAACAATGTACCACAAGAGTCAGTGTAAATCCAAGTAGTCAAGGAAATAGTAAGATGGATACTTTTTTCCATTTTATTTTATATGCATGAGTGTTCTGCCAGCTTGTATGTCTGTGTGCCGTGTGCATGCGTGTGTTCACACAGGGCGTCAGAAGAGATCATATCTCCTGGGACGAGATTTACATCGAGTTAAGATTCCATGTGGGTGCTGAGAACTGAATCCAAGTCCTTCGGAAGAGCAGCCAGTGCTCGTAACCACTGAGCCACCTCTCCAGCCCCAAGATGGATACTTTCAATGACTAGTTTTGCTTTCAGAGAAACAATGCCGGACTTTCTGGGAAGAGTAAGTCTCCTACATGCTCTAATGAACACCACGAAGACTTCTGTAAAAGTACTATGTTTTTAGGAGTGTAAAATAGTGCAAACAGTGCCAATAAAGAAAAGGTAATACCTTTTTGACATTTGAAAGAATTTTCTTCAGTGCGTGTTCGTTTACTTCACCTGAAGAATTATAAAAGCTATAAAAATCAAAATGAAAGAGATTTCAGTACGCTAGACATCTGAGCCGCTCTACTAGCACTTTAAGTTTTAGCTATCCAACCCACACTGTATAACCAAAATAGTAGAGAAAATTAAAAATTATATTGTAGAAACATTAGCTCCATAAGCAAAAACAACATAAAATAGAAAAACTTCTAGGTATGAGTTTGTCTATCATATTTTTAAACTAAACAGAACAGTAAACTATACATTAAAAACAAGTATCAAAAGCTAATTCACAGTTTACTTCTTAATAACTGATAACCCCTAATAGAATATATAATGAGTAACAAAGAATAGTACAAAAAGGATAACTTATTCGTCGCTAATTCCAAAAAAAGTGTGTTTGGGGTATCTGGGAGACTGAGGAGGGGAGGGTAAATTTGGTTTAGTCCAGTGGTTTTGTAGTTGGACTTCCAAGATATAGAAAAAAAAATTCTAAACAATCTAAACATTTCCTTCTATCTTTGCTTTCTCTTCCTGCAAGGGAGACTCCAAGTCATAGTTCCTTCCCTGTGGGTGCAGTTTATGTGTGTGCACACATGGAATCAGGTGCACGAGCACATAAAAGCCAGAGGCTGATGCTGTTTTCCTTGGTCACTCTCCCTGATTTCTTGACAAGGTCTCTCTCTTAGTGAACCCAGAGCTCATAGATTCGGCTAGTTGGTGGCCAGTGACCTCTAGGGATCTTCCTGTCAGCCCTCCCTGCCCTACTCCCTGACACTAGAGTTTCATGCATGGAGTGTTTACACGGTTGCTGGGGATCCAAAGCCAGGTCTTCGTTTAGCAATGGAGCCATCTCCTCAATCCTAGTCCTTTTTATCATTAAGATGAACAATATTTCTTTTTATAATGCTGAAATACTAATCAAAATCCTATAGAATTTTATAGGTTTCTTAAAAAAAAACAACTGGAAATCCTCAAGTATACATTGGAAATATTTACATAAAACTGAAAAACTATATTCTACTTGGCAACATTTTTAAGCTTGGGTTGGTGGTACAGTCCTATAAATCCAACCACGCAGCAGGTTAAGGCAGGAGGATCTCCAGTTCTGCCTAAGCAACAAGAGCAACTCTAAGGCCAGAATCTTAGTAGGACAATGCCTCAAAGAAATAAACACAACTGTGATTACAGGTTAACCTAGCAGGAGTAAAGCCCTTGGTCCAATCTCCAGTACCACAAAGAAATAACAACAAAAACTAACCTCCATTAAAAATGTTTTAATAGGCTGAGGGGTAGCTGGGTCACTGAAGGACATCTGCTATGACATGTGTGACTTGGATAAAGACTGAAATCATGGCAGGTCCAGAAACTGATGCCCAGTTCCTGGGTTCAATCCCCAGAGAGGAGGACAGGGAGGAAGAAAAGGAGAGGAGATAAAGAAGGAAGAAAAAGATTTTTAATGCTGTCCAACATGGTCCACTTCTAAGCGTCTCAAACCTGGTGCCTGAGGCAGTAAAGCCTCAGGGTATATAAGCATAGGCTAACAGTAAAGACGTGTGAGAACACTGATTTTATGTCAAATCCCTAGAAAGTATATATGGAAACATAAGTCAGGTGTGGTGGCACGTACATGCCTAAATCCAACACTTGGAAGGCAGGGAGAGAAAATCTGGAGGTTTAGGCTAGCCTGGGCTACATACTGAGACCCTGTGTTGCCTCCCAACTCCCCAAAAGGATATACAGTAAAGAATTCATACTTAAGTGCCAAATTTTTAAGATAGGTTTTATTGACCTATTTTCAAGGACCTTCTAGATCGCTTAGAGGAGCACAAAATCAGTGTATTCCGTTGAAAAGCCAGAGCGGGGATGCAGTTGGTGCCGAGCTAGTACAGTTCATCCGTACGCGGCCAGTCAAGACAGTCCAGTCTTTCCACCACGCCTGTTTCCATTATACACTCTTCCTCAGTGCCCCTACAACCCTTAGAAATAAACGTTTTAAGAAGAGGGCTGTATAAAAACAACTCACAGGGTGATATTTGATAACCTTTGTAGTAAATTATAAAGCTGGCTATTAATGCTTATCTAACTTGGACTTCAAAAGATGTCACCAGAAGACTTTGTTTTAAATATATTCACCAATATGACGTATAAGGGGGAAGCACCAACACGACAGGTTGTTAGAAAGCCTGGAGCCTACGGCTGGGGCTTAGCAGAAACTCGCACCCCAACACCACACACACAAGCCATTAAAAGGAAATGCCATGTCTTCTAGCTTTGTCCTACTGTTAAGTCAGTGGTTCCCGACTTTCCTGATGCCACCCTTTAATACAGTTCTTCATGTTGTGGTGACCCCAACCACAAAATTATTTTGTTGCTATTTCATAACTGAATTTTACTACTATTATGAATCATTATGTAAATATCTGTGTTTTTTCCAATGGTTTTAGGTGACCCCTGTGAAAGGGTCATTCAACCCCCAAAGGGGTTGTAACGCACAGGTTGAGAACCACTACATGAAGTAGCTCTGTGTTTTCCACTAATTGTGAACTTTGGCCTATTGTGGTTTTAACTGAAGATGAACGGTACAGTAACCTCATGAATGAGATATATCCAGATAGCTCTACTCATGTCCTCTTTACCTTCAACTTAAGAGCCGGCAAGATCCAGACATTATTGGATCAGGTAGTAACAAAAGGAGAAACAATTAACAATTGGAATCAAAAGATGGAAAAGCGGGGCAGTGGTGGTGCACGCCTTTAATCCCAGCAGTTGGGAGGCAGGCAGGTGAGTCTCTGAGAGTTTGATGTTAGCCTGGTCTGCAGAGTGAGTTCCAGGAAAGCTGGGGCTACAAAGAAACCCTGTCTTGAAAAACAAAAACAACAACAACAACAAAAATGAAAAACAATCTATTATTGACATCTAAGAACATGTCAGTTGTGAATTTATAATATGAAATGAGAGGACCGGGTGTGAGAAGAAAATACAATCCTCAAACTAAACTGGCTTTTCAGCGGCAGGGAAAGCAGCTGAAGGCAATAAAAGTACTGAATTATAGGCGGGCGCACTAGTGCACCTTGAACAGATGACAAGCCTCCCTCCGTGTGAGACTGAGACACTGCTAGCTGTTCAAACTATTTAACACGAGAAGAATAATTTCCAGAATGGGTGACTCGCTTGTTCTTACTGATGCTGTTACTCACCTAAAGAGCCGGTAGCATGGAATGTATTTCTGAATGTCTAGAAGGAAAGGATTTAGGTTAGGAGCGCAGTAATCGTTTGCCCACGTGAGAGGAATCATGTGACTCCCCAGAGAGACAGGGCTAAAAATCCTACCTGGAACTACATGTTATATTCACTAGCCAAAGACAAACATGTTGGACCCAAGTGTTGATCCTCCTCCTCCACCTTCTAAGTGTGGGGTTACAAGTGTGTACCACTATACCCACTCATATTTTTTTTGCAGTGCTTTAAAAAATATTTAGGGTATATATTTTAACAGTTTAAACACACACACACACACACACACACACACACAGGCTGGAGAGATGGCTCAGTGGTTAAGAGCACTGCCTGCTCCTCCAACAATCCTGAGTTCAATTCCCAGCAACCCCATGGTGGCTCACAACCATCTGTAATGAGATCTGGTGCCTTCTTCTGGCCTGCAGGCGTACATGCAGATAGAATACAGAGAATACTGTATACATAATAAATAAATAATAATAGTAAAAAAACAATGCACACACACACACACAGCACATAAGCAAGATGGCTCAGCAGGGAAAGGCACTTGCTGAAAAGTTTGACCAACTCAGTTCAATCCCTGAACCCACATGATGGAAGGAGAGAAACAACCCCCATACCCCCCCCCAGTTGCACATGACACATGTATCCCCCATAACAATTAAAATGTTACAAAAAAGAGCAGTGCCATTTATGCTGTTTACATTGAGCATATAAACTACCCAAATCATACAGAACTAAGTGACTCACCAATTGTATACACAACTTTAACACTATCCATTTGTGAATCAGTAATGCTATTCTTGGCTTCACCTTTCACTTCACCGAGAAGAAAACCTTCCTGTAAGAATAAAAATAAGAAGCCGTATATGAAACACACTGGAGAGGATTACTGTTCTCTTTCCGAATCATCTTTTCTCAGCATTTTACAGTGTATTCATGTGTGGGTAACTGGGAAAGGCTGTGCGGAGAAGAAAGCCCTGACTTTTAAACAGATGGGTCATAATTTGGGAAGGCAGAGCTAGAAGCACTTAGCAGTCCAAAGCAGAA